>NW_013525694.1:1100263-1194915 GCF_000836215.1 Papilio polytes
AAAAAAAAAAAAAAAAAAAAAAAAAAAAAAAAAACATACGGTCGAATTGAATACCTCCTTCTTTTGGGAAGTCGGTCAAAAAAAAACAAAAGTGAGTAGCCTATGTGTTATTCCAGACTATCCTCTACGTTTATGCCAATTTTCATCTAGATCCGATCAGCCGTTTAGTCTACAAACTCTAACAAACATCCATCCATCTAAACTTTCGCAATTATTATTAGTACGAAGTAAGATAGTAAGATTAAGTTCCTACTGCTGTAAATTACATAGTATAGTAAAACTCTTTTTTTATACAACTCTGTACATCATTGAATGTCAAATGTGTAGTGAAAATCTTAATTAAATAGAAAAATGTTTGGTAAACGGCTAAATTTAGGTATTTGTTACCGATATCTACAAACAATAACTAAAAACAAATACATTATTCTGTACACAATTTGAAATATGACTGCTCTGACTTTAAAGAAGTTACGATGAAATGTCTAGAATATCTATCCAATGGTACTATTCCTTGGAATACAAACTTTGAACTATTAAAATTTTAGTACCAAAAGACCTTATGTCAAATTTTCGAAATTAAACGGAGAGAGCAGAGTGCAGTAAATTATTCAGCACAAAGCAAAAGGTGTACAATTTGCATAAGCAAATTGGCTGCGACGTTGACAATAACCGACTGATAGAACACTTGAACGGGAGCAGAAACCTACTGAAGCGACGAGACTCGACAGTTCAGTTAAGATTTATTGCTTTTAAATTTCAAATTCCAGATTTATTTCATAGTTAAATAATTACATATTTTATATTGTGCCATTCTTTTTTTATATGAAGGAGACAAACGAGCGGCGGAAACACAGAGGTGGTCAGCGACGCCCATGGACATCCGCAACACCAGAGGAACTACAGATGCGTTGCCGGCCTTTGATGAAATTGTAGGCTCGCTTCTTGAAGGACCCTAAGTCGTATTGGTTTGGAAATACCGCCGAGGACAGGCCGTTCCACAACGCGGCTGTGCAGGGCAGAAAGTTCCTCGGCGATTATTTACAAATTCTTTACAAAAAAATAAGATCTTTACATAAATCCGTACAAATAACTATGTAAGAAACTATTACACTTAAAACCACAGCTTAAGTGATATACTTAGCATTCAGTATTTTTCCTATTAACAACTAGTACAAATTGTATTTCAATGCCTACTTTTATTCTCGAGTGTAAACACTTTCCAGCATTTTAAAAACACTTCTATTTACGGCTAAGCTTCTTGAACACTTCGCAAAGTTAGAGTAGTTACGACTAAAATGGTATAAAAGCTACTAAAAATTAATTAATTTAAATGAGCAACCCCTCTAAGGTCTACTTTGTTTTAGGTTTCAGAAGTTAGCAGGGCTTAAGAATTTTTCTACGCTCAGCTCAAAGAATACTTTATAAATAACTTTTAATTAAATTTCAAAAGAACGCTACAAACATGTTTCGGTCGCTTTAAAGCTGTATTAGCTGTTTTAATAATTAGTGTAAATTATTTTCGATAATCACGAAAATAATGTCGCTTTGAAAACATGTGAAGGATGACATTTAATAAAAATCATTAAAGCGAAACAAAATTCAGTTATAATATACATGATTAGGTCTATCCCACGACTCCGCTCGGAAATTAGAATAAACACAATAAGTCTATATGTTCTTCAAGACTAGTGACTATATCAGTGCCAAATTCCATACATATCATCCATTCCTTAGAAACATCCATCCAATTATCCCCACTCTCAATTTTATTAAGAATTTATTTATTATCTTAAATAGTATTTTTCCCTTAATTCCGTCTGCCTGGTATTTAAAACAAAATTAAGCAGCCTCTAGCGTAGTCTAGAAGAACACATTCTAGACTACGCTCTATATCTATGCCAAATTTCATCTAGATCCATTTAGCCGTTTAGAATTGAAATTGAAATTCACACAGAAAATTTACTAAGGTGTGATATTTTTTTGCTAATTCGTTAAATTTTGAATTCATTACGTATGTTGTTAAATTGAAATGTATCCAAAACAGCAAGAAATGATGCGAAATACTTCATTAACAGATGCTTATAGAAAAAGGGCTTATAGGTAGCGAATCATCCCAACCAATTTCGACAACTTCTTATAAAAAATCCGAGTTCTTTTTTTTATTATCTTTACTCCTTTGTTTAGACCTGGACGTGACCATTCTCCTTTGACTTCCAGAACTGAAGGAATTCAAACGTACATTACGCAATGAATTATTCACGACAAAGCGGAAGCCTTGTATTTACATAAGTAAATTGGGTGCGGCGCCTACGACAATCGCATGATAGAAATACAAGTTCTACTAAGTTCAAGGCTAAATATCATGTTAATAACTATGTATATGCAAAAAAAAAAAACCAAATTAAGTCTAATTTTTCCCATGAATTTAAACCAATGAAATCTAAATAAACTTTCATTTTATTTAAACAGGATTAGTTCCTATGAAACGTACTAGATGGCGCTAATAACGTGATAAAACATGATATCGAGAATCTTAGAGGTTGCTTTTTTGTATCATAGTTTGCGGTCAGTAGCTAGTCGCTACTAAGTGATGAGCTTTCATATGACAAACAGTAATTTTCATTAAGTGAGACTGTAGTCCACGATTAGTAAAGTTTATTTTCGTTAGTTATTTAATTCCACGCTTAGCAATCTTATAGTATCTGCTTATTGTACTTTATCTGCATATTAAAGATAGCTGGATAAATCTAAAGTAACGCAGTGTAATTCGTAAAGACCCCTAGAGAGGTCTAGTCGGCTAATTCCATTAAAGCTTGTTCAGTTTACTTTTGTGGTAAGATTGCAGGCACGGTTTATATTAAATACTAGCTGTTCCCGTGCGACTTCATCCGCATGAATTTATGAAAGTTTCATTCTATTGTTTACATTTGTCAAATTATCAATTACAATTGTCAAAATGACATGATGACAACCTTGCTTCCTTGATGCTGGCAGCAACTTATGGTCTCTTTTCCACATTAGGGTTTTTGTCCAAAATATTTACGCCCTAAGTTTAATGGTATTAAAATATACAGCCTAAAGCGTGAAGCAAGTGTTAGGCTTTTTATTAAAAAAAATAATTATTCAAAAATATGCTGTTACTACTAACATCTTAGGCAACAAAGATGTATATATTTACGCTTTATTATAATAGTATAGATAGTATAGATTTTAATCTAGTATATGAAAGTGTATTGTTACTTTTAATGACTACTTAAACATACATGCTAAGTTAAAATATAGCTAAGCTTATAATTTCATATCATTGTCAACTGATTTTAAAGACATTTACTAAAGTTCACATGTGTACATAAGTCGGAGTAAAGTTCTTATTGTTTCTAAACCTAATTAGAACGGATTCAACATTCCATTGTGATTTTAGTAAGAAAATTATTCATCGTCGCGGTTGATTTGAATTTTAGATAAAGCTATGTTTAATTCCTGAAACTTTTCCCTCGAGGACGAAGACATTTCAAAGCCTAGAAGGTTCTACGACACGTGACTCTTAATTACTAATTTCACGCTCTTAGTGACTCCCTCGACACGGAGTTGAATAAGCTCCGTGGAATTAGGGAGAGCGTCGTCATGGATTATAAATCATATTTACTCGCACGTGGATATTACAAGAATATTAAATTGTACGAAAAACCAGAGCCAAAGATAACTATGTAAGGAATACCCTTTTAAAATGTAATATAAAGTACATTAGTTGAATTAAAACATAGCCGATTTACTCATGTTCCTAATTTGTATCAAACTATTTTGACTCTTTTAATACTATAAATGCGAAAGTTTAGATGAATGGATGGATGTTTCTTAGAGTTTCACACCTTAGTTGTCTCACACTCTCTCTCTTAGTAAATTTTCTGTGTGAATTTCAATTTCAATTTATATTTACATGTCGGTATAACCTATGGCCTGAAGATATTGTTATACTAAGAGTACAAACCGTAGTCCAGACCTGGAAGTGACACCGCCACTTGGGATTAAAACACGTATCAAGGAAGCCATGTTCATTCTCACAAAGATAATCTCACTTGAGACTACAAAAGCACTAAAATACTAAACTAAAAGCAACGATGGTTAATGAATGAAATAAAAACTACATAAACAAGTTTTGAATTCATAATAATCTAATAGTGAGACAGTAGAAGTAATGGAAAAGTAATAGACAATATTTAGTGAATAAATGCAATAGTAAGGTCCGCAAAAAAACGGCAAATCGTTTACAAAAGTTATTTTAATAACAAAGAATAAAAAGGTAAAAGTACAGTTGTGGAAACCTGTGGTTTTTACCTTACTAAATATTACCTTGTTTGATAAAATACAAACATTGCCATAAAGTAACCAATTAGATAACAATGAGTTGCGCAAACGATGGGATTTAGTCGCGTAGTAATAGACCTTTTTTGAAACACACATTTCATTCACGCTCGTCATCTTCTAAAAACTAAGTAAGCGTCAAAAAATCTTCTGACTTTCAAAGAGTACTTCCCAGATAAGATGACGAACTTCTAAATATTTGTTCGAAAATTATGGTATCTCATTAAAAGATGAAATAAGACGGAAAGTAAGTGGGTGGAGAGTGGTTTTGATGTTGACTTGTAATAAATAGAAGACCTTATAAATGTTTGGCCAACAAAAAGGAAATTCGTCTTAGAAATAATAAGGTAGACAATTTAACTTCTTAAGCGGTGCATATAGAATTTTTTAAAATAGTCCCCCATATTATGAATTAATCTAATATAATAAAGCGTAAACACACATAACTTTGTGGCGTAGGATGTCAGCAATCACATCATATTTTTGAATAATTTTTATTTTTATAAAAAGACCTACACTTACGACACGCTCTAGGCTACAAATTTTCACGCTATTTAACTTTGAGGGGTAAGTAAATTAGAAAAAAACTTTCATGTGGGAAAGGGACCAGAAACTACAAGCTGCCAAAATTAAAAAAGCAAAGTTATTATGGTAACGGTAACTTTGACATTTGGAATTGACAGTTTCATTTCATGCGGATGAAGCTGCAGTGCTATAGCTAGTAGATTAATATTTATTAAACAAACGATTGAAAATGGATTTGATATTAGATTAGAAAATTCGACCTAATTTGGAGTAAGTTCTTGGT
The DNA here is from genome assembly GCF_000836215.1 of Papilio polytes. Taxonomy (NCBI): domain Eukaryota; kingdom Metazoa; phylum Arthropoda; class Insecta; order Lepidoptera; family Papilionidae; genus Papilio; species Papilio polytes. The sequence goes on from NW_013525694.1 coordinate 1,105,434, forward strand.
ACGAATAATGTTACACTGTTTGCCAAAACATTGTAACTGAAACATAGAGCCAAATGCCATCATAACGGTTAACATAATTTTAAGGGTTATAGCAATATTTGGAGCCAATTTTTGTGTTCTACTGAACTTTAGACTCCAGACTTGTGTGATTTTGTTTACGATAAGCCGAATGGATGTGAAGCCTCAACCAAGTGATATCCCTAATTTTAATATTAGGTTTTTGCCTTTTAAATTCTTAGGGCCTGTCCCACCAAATTGTAAATTGTCTGATACCAATGCAACGTGTAAAATATGTGATGGAAATATCGGATTTTGTTACCTTATCTAACAATAACGTCATTTTAAGCTATCTGAGCCTCTATCAGCCAGTAGTGGGACAGGCTCTTAGCATTTAGTTTTGTATCAAAGGATATTTCAGATATTACCATCGATTAGAACCGGAATCACCTGTTGTCTAATAGCCAATAACATTTATACAGTCCATTGGGTCTCAATGATTACGTCAATTACGTATGAGCACATCTGACTGCTTGTCTACCACACTAATATTATTAATGATTGTAAATACAATTTAATATACTAAAGAAAATCGGAAATGAGCCATCCATTTCTAAGATGCAATTAACTGCATAAAAGAACCTTTACGCGTTAAAAGTTTAGATATTAATGAAGTTTGCGTATTGTATCGATATTTAGAAATCGAATAGTATCAGCAGTGAGTTTTCACTTCGGAAATATAGTTTTTTTCTGTGATGACAAAAATTTGTTGTCTAAATATTTTGGAGATAACGAATGATGAGACATTATAAGTTGCTTTTGGGTTAAGATAGCTTCTTTCGTCTACTTATGGTGCTAAAGTGAGCATTCTGATAGATATTTTATCATCATCATCATCACCAGCTCACTATACGTCCCCACCGAGGGGTTCGGAGCCTACCCTAATAAGGGGTGACTAGGCCATAGCCAACCACGCTGGCCTAGTGCGGGTTGGTTGACTTCACACATATCTTTGAATTTCTTCGCCGATATGTGCAGGTTGTATCACGATGTTTTACTTCACCGTAAGAACGTCGGGTAAATTATGTACATATGAGAATTCGAAAAATCGAAAATCACATTGGTACACGGCGGCGGGATTCGAACCCAAGACCTGTGGATTACAAGTCAAGTGTTCAAACCACTGAGCCACCGACGCTCATTGACATTTTATAACCATCTATAAAGTCCGAACCCCGCCTTTGTGAGAAGCATCGTTTGAATTTAATTAATAACATTCTACGGTCGTCTACAGGTTATCAACAAAGTTACTCTCTTTACAGCCCGTTAAATGTATTAATCTCGATGTAGGAAGTTTCGAGAAGCGATTATAAATGTCGCCGTAACGTTCCTTTAGCATGCAAATGAAATTCATACAATCTATCTTTTTAATTTCTTCTCTAATTTTACAGTTCATTAAATTTAAACTTGTTTTTATAATTAATTGAATTGAATGATTTTTTTTCTTTGTAAGTGAAATAAATCTATATAAATTAAACAAGGTTCTAATACAACTCTACGGGTTTTCGTCTTTCGTACATCCAAAATAAATTCAGTTAAAACATTCCTCTTATATTCAAATAGTGTTATGTTTAAATACAAAGTAATCAATAAAAGAAAATCATCAGAAATAAGTATATAGAGATCATTGGCCGACTCAAAATATAATCAGAAATCCTTTAAGCTTGTCCACACTTAAGATAAAGCCCCGGCCATTCTGAAGACTAAGCCGGGAATCTTTACGATACCTCCGGGCCTCTCTCCAGCAATTTGTCGCGTTGCCTTGCTTCAGAAAATACGTGTCAACTTTACTAGCGAAGCGTTAGATATAGTTTGTTGAATCACTTCACATAAATGTAAGTTATTTATTCAGTACAAGGATATCGTCTAATTATTTACAGTAAAATATAAAAGTAATAGCCTACAAAAAATGTAGCTATTTAAAAAAAATGCATGTTTTTTCTGACAAATTTTAGAAACTTATATATTGCTTTTCACACATAGGGCAAGGGATTTGGCTCCTGCAGCACAGGGGAACCTAGTGCAAGAGCCAAGGCTCTCATGAAATGTATACTCTTAAGAGTGAAATAATAAAGCATTTATTTATTTATTTAACTGGAAATAGTTGTTTAAATCATCTTGCTAAAATAGTGTAACATTTGAATCAGATTTATCTGTCTCTTGGAGTTTCTTTCCTTGGTGCGATAGTCCCAGCGATTTATCGACCCAATGGGAATGTTTTCCCATTTGATCGTTTAATGGTTTTTTGTACCCAACGACAAAATATTTCGCCCCATTTCTTGCTGTTAAATAAAATGGCACATATCAAACATCATTAGTGATAAAAATACAGAATTTTCGTAAATGAGAAAACTTTAACCATAAAACATCTAAACTTGCGTACATGTTTTTTTATTGATCGTAAAAAGGTATTAACTTAAACACATTACCAAAGGACTATAAATTATAACAAAAATAATGACATAGAGTATTTAATAAAATGTCGTAATAAACGAAAACATTGAACATTAGCTATTTACATTTAAAAGACAAATTAGTCTCCAGACATACTAAATTTTTCTAAATAGTTATCAAATTTAAAACAATAGTAAAATTCTATATAAATTAACATAGTTATGTCTCACTAAAGTTTTAATCATACTAATATTATAAAACTAAAATTATAAATGCGAAAGTTTAGATGGATAAATGGATGTTTGTTAAAGTTCGTAGCCTAAACTGCTCAACGGATCTCGATGAAATTTTGTACAGATATAGAGAATAGTCTAGAAGAACACATAGGCTACTTACTTTTGTTTTTTTCCACGCGAACGGTTTCGCAGGCTAAAGCTAGTAAATATTATAAATGCGAAAGATGAATGGATGGATGTTTGTTAGAGTTTGTAGCCTAAACGGCTGAACCGATTTTGATGAAATTTAGTATAGATGTAGTGGATATCCTGGAAGAACTAATATTCCCTTTTCTTTAATTTCACGTGGACGGAGTCGCGCGCAAAAGCTAGTAAGTTATAAAGACTCATTAGAAATATTATTGTATTACGTTTAATCGTCCTTAAAATTTTGATGACTACCAAAGAAAAAATTAAATAACTTTTTCGTTAAAGTATTTCTTAGTATACCCAGCTGTATTTTACAGGGTCCGATGGGACGGTATTTGTCGTAGGAAAGTTATTGGGTCGTGTTTGTACTGGGGTCACGTCAGGTAGACTGCTTCTATTGCCTATAAATTTTTCATCGTCGATTCGTGTCAGAGCCACTTCTAGTCAACTTTCACCTTGTTAATTTACTGAGAATATTATATAACTTTGGTAGCAAGGATGTTCATGAGATTCTTAGGGCATGCGCACACTACTCGATTTTGAGTTGTGCGACTAAACAGTTGAATGAGCTGCGAAACAATCGACAATCGCACAACAGTTGTGCGATAGTTTAGTCACAGATGTGCCTATGCTCTAACTGTTGGGTTTTTGTTGGTGAAACTTATAGCTTTTCTTTCATTCATTATTGCAGATCAGATTTGATTTCATTTTTTATTTCTTGTTCCACGGATTATTTTTTTAATCCTCTCTCAAACGATATCGCGAAATCAATTAAAATGTTCATATAACTTGATGCAGAACCAATTACAAAGATGGATTACTATAACTGCCCACGGAATTGCACTTCCATTTTGTAGATCGATACATTTTAATCCCTTGTCAGATGTACGAACGACTCGAAATTCTAAACGTGATTAATGTAAAACGCCCTGATCCTTGGATTTTAGAAATTAAAATAACTGAATATTTTTCAAATCCTTTAAAACTTGAGTATTATCATTTATAGAGATGATGTTTTAATGCTAAAGATTTAGATAAATTTATTTAAATAAATGTTATATTTTCCTTTTATCATAGGATGATTTTTTCATCCATTTTCTCCTTGTTTTAGTAATTTTGATCCAATTTGTTCACCAAAAAAACTAATTTAGTTACTGCTCACCTAATTTATAAGAAAACATCACAGAAAAGTTTTTAATTTAGATGATCTTTCTTATATCTAATGAAGTAGGTATCTCCTTTGTTAATTTTTGTAAAGACAATGCCTTCTATTGTTTTAAAAACAGGAATATTTATTATGTAGACGTAAGAAACTTGTAACGTTGAAAATAATTATCTTAATACAAGTTGCTCAAAAAATAACAGTCTTTAAAAGCGTTATAAAATAAAACAGATAAGTGAAAAATTAATCACAATCCACGTACCATGTGACATTTTTTTTAATTTATTTTAATGTTCTACACATGTAACAGCGCCATCTTTTAGCAACTAATGGAACTTATAAATAAGAAGTTTACTAGAAGTGTAAAAACACGTGCGTAGCTACAGCTAGAAAATACATATTTAAATTCATGTTACCTGAGTATATAATGTTTTGTAATTAAATTTGAAATGATAACATACATACTGAGCTAACTTTGAACTCCAAACCAATAATTTAACTCAAAGTTAAACTCAATTAGCAAAGTTCTCCAATCAACGGTTAATTTGAAACACTTGGCTTGATTACTAGGTAATACTCAGAAGGCATGATTCTCTTAACAGATTTCGTAACGTATTAATTTAGTCCTCTTCGTAACTGTGAAATGCCTTAGAGCAATATTGCGAATCGAATATGAAATTGACGACTTCACGTTATGAATAATAACCTAATAATAAATGTTAGAACAAAGGATAAAAATTGTTCTTTTAAGTATTTAGCAAATTATCTACAAATAACATCGACTCAAATTCAATTTTCTGTACGTACAAAAATTCGACTTTTTCATTACTATTTTCACAAAATCTCTCCTTTAAAATTTCACATTTTTCACCGTCCGTCGCATTTTATAATTACAAAAGCAAGTTTTTGCACTTTAATTACAAAGAGAAAATTGTAGATTTACGAAATACTAGAATGCAGAGTAACTTCAAGTTAGTCAAAATAAGCCATGTATTGCTGGAGTGTGATATTACTTAGCATATTGCTTATCACTTAATCCTAGCCTGCAGGCGTCGAAGTAACCTGTACATGTAGTATGGGTAACAAACGTGTCTATAGGTATATTATTTGTACATTAGTGTAGTGTATAGGAACATTGTTTTCTATTGTCATGCTAGCATGCCAGTCGGAGACACCATCGGGAACGTCAGCAGCATACAAAAGAATTAGTACAGACGAGATAGAATCATACGGATACAAATCTTTATACCGGTATTTCGCAGTATCGCCTCGTTCGCGTTATTCGGCCAATGGTTACGCACACATACTTTTTTAACTGAACAGATTGTATTTTTACCACAAAGGTTTCTACTGCTAGAATAACATATTTTTTTATTGAAAATCGAACGATTACATTAAAATTGTTAACTAACGTTTTTGTAGATGTCTAAATTAAACAATCCATTGGGGATTCAAATATCTCAAAGATGTTTATGCTATCACGTTTAAAAAAAAATATACACAATTTTAATGAAAACCAAATTTTAATACAAAAATTGTTAAGCTTAATAAAAAAAATTGTGTCATCTCTTTTATAAATTAGCCTTTGCGTCAAAAAAGTGTGAGTCATCCACAACTGAAAGTTGCAAGTCAGTGTCGGTTCATAATTTTCTGTCACAAAAAAGTGGTCGCTCAAACAAAAGACATGGTCGGGGTTAAAAGGAAGTTAATTTTAAAAGTAATTTCAGCTTTTGAGATTAAAACGCAGAATTTAATAGAGCATTCTTTTTTCTGTACTGAAAAGTAATCATGCTATGAAAAAATCATTAACATGTATTAATTAAATATTGTATGCGCCCGAAGTTAATATCTAACTTGAAAGAAATTGTTGACTTATATTAATATTAGCTTTTCCCGTGCGGCTTCATCTTACGTAACGTTAATTTTGTCATTTGCAATTGGAAATATGACAAACGAGATGTTGCCCGCGACTTCGTCCGCGTGGTATTAGAAAACGTACGAACTATATAAATTACAAAAAGCTACGTATCCCTCGGGAACCGGACATTTCTCTGGAATGAAGCTTATCTCATGTGTACTCCAGACTTTGTTTTATATCTGTGCCAAATTTCAATAAGATATATTGAACCGTTGCAGAATGATCGAGTAAACATTAAAAAACTAATTTAAAGAATCCCACGGGAACCGTAACTATTCCCGGGATAAAAAGTAGCCTATGTGTTCTTACAGACTATGCTCTAAACCTGTGCCAAATTTCATGGAGATCCGTTCAGCCGTTTAGGCTACAAACGCTAGCAAACATCCATCCATCCATCCATCTAAACTTTCGCATTTATAATATTAGTAAGATGTTAACAATAAAATAAAGTTTTCCTAATTTCATGCGGATGAAGCCGCACGGGAACAGCTAGTGTAATATAAAATATCGGGGTAACTTTTGTATATAGGATACAAAATAATAAAAATTAACACTCTTTATTATAGAAAAACATTTTAATAATCAAAATTTTCACAATATTAATATCGGTTTTAATAATAATTTTTGATCTTCTAAGAAAGGACAAAGATTTACAAGGACTATCTGAAATTCAACAATGAGTAGGAGACCCACTAAGCAATATTTAGTAGTTTTAATAACAGCATACCATTGTTAAAATGTAAGGGAATCTCATTCATTAACTATACCTTATGAATATTACAGATTTCTTTGAAATAGTAAAGTGCGAGCTCTTATTAAATTCTAGATAATATTTTCGTTTATTACAAAATGTTTTTTTTTATGTTATAAATTATTGTATTTATACTAGAACTTGTATTGAATAACAAAACACTTAAATCTATACTATTGTAATAAAGTGTAAACACACACTTCTTTGTTGCCTAAGATGTCAGCAATTACAGTATATTTTTGAATAATTATTTTTTCAATAAAAAGCCCTACACCTACGTCACGTTTTAGGCTATATATTCACGCCATTAAACTTAGGGTGTAAATATTTTGGATAAAAACCCTAATGTGGGAAAGAGACCATAAGTTGTTGCCAACTTCAAGGAAGCAAGGTCGCCATGATTTGTCATCATGTCAAGTCATTTTGACAATTTGACACATGTAAACACTAAAAAATTTTTTTCATAATTCTATGCGGATGAAGTCGCACGGGAACAGATAGTGTCATGATAAATATCATTAACCATTGGATGTCTATTAGATAAATGGCTTTAATTAAAAATTTGGATATTATTTCTGCAATAATTCCTTATCAGACTGATCAAACCTGAAAGCATAAGTTAACCTAACATTATCTGGATATCTAGCATCTGATGCAGGCATGGTGTTTAATTCAAATTACAAACAAATACACTTTAAATTAAAGATTAATTGTGTTAAAAGTTGTTTTCCTCAAAATTTAACTAAAAGTTGTCCATAAATTTCACTTGTTAACTCAATTGTTCGAACAACTTTAAAATTTACTCCACTTTCAGCGCGGAAGCTCATTCAAAATAATATAAAATGTTTGAGTATACAATAAAAAGGAAACCGCAGTTGTTAAAAGAAAGGAAGCTGAAAATTTTGAAAGTTTCAAATTATCTCGCGAAACTTTTTAATATTTCAGTAGCTACCTGCTTTCGCAGTAGAAAATTTAATTACGAATATTGCTAAAGTTTAAACAGAGACTGGTTTGTTTCAATTAACTACAAACGATTTTATAATTAATATAACTTTTCGGTTTATTCTTCTATATTTAAATTCTTCTTAACTATAAATTGCATCAAAGATAATTAAAATTTTTATTTTTAAAATTCAATTTTGTAATACTGTTATATTTATGATTATTAGAACACACATTTATAAATGCATAAATAAAACTAATCATTAAGGAAAAAAAAACACAAAAGAAAAGGAACCGTAACGTATGAAGTTTTTGGGATAGTCAAAGGCAAAAGGATGTCAGAGATGAAAGTACCGTGACAAGTTTGAGAAGGATATTTCTTAATCGCTTCCGTTTATGAAACCTTTAGTAAAAATTATTTTAGTTCACTGGTAACCTATTTTACGCTTAAACTTGTTCATATTATTTATAATAAATCAATGCTTCTTTATTAGAATCAAAACAAGTAAAGACGAGTAAAAGTATAAGTATAGGTTTGATATAACAACCTTTTAAATAAATAAGACAAAATTAGCATTAACCTTATCAAAGGATTGCTAACATATAAACTAACAAGCTCCTTTAAACTGTACAAATAAATTTAAAGCTAACAAACTCGTAAGAGAAAGCAAACAGCAATCCTTTAAGCTTGTCCACACTTAAGATGAAGCTCGGCTATTCTGAAGAGTTAAGCTAGAAATCTTTACGATACCTTCGGGGCTCTCTCCCGCAATTTGTCGCGCTGCCTGCTGGTTACATTTATAAAGAGTATAGTCGAAACGTTGTGAAAATTTATTGGATTGCAACGCCTAATATATTAAAGTATAAATTTGATTATAACGCCTATATCAAGTCTATACTATACTAATATTATAAAGAGGAGAGATTTGTGTTTTTGTATGCATTGTATTGGCTCCGGGGCTGCTGGGCCGATTTCAAATTCTTTCACCGTTGAAAAACAGAGTTGTTTTTGAGTAAAATAGTCTAAGTTTCTTTATTATTTTTTTTCATATGCTATAAACTAAGCGACCAGTGGTCACACATAAATCCTGTGGGTTTCTGTACCACTTATAACGTCTCTTATTGTACTTTTAAATTTATGCTTTTGTCTAATAAATAAAAAAAAAAAAAGTCCTTAGCATAGTAAGAGGTTTTCCTTTATAAATATCGACGTTATCTAATTCCTTTTAGGTGTATAACTTGAAGTGTTTTTTTCTGACACAGGAAAAGAAAACTCAAAGGCAACATGACATAATTCGTAATGAATAATTTCACGGCTCGTGTTACTCCCTTGGCGAGCATACTCGTGAGCGCTACACTCTGAAAGTGTGACGTCATGAATTGTAAATCAAATTATATCGCAAAGAATAATGATGATACTAAATATCTGGAGACGTACGTAATTAAAGATGGTGTCGAAATTAATTAAATACTTGATGGCTTACTCTTCATATCTTATTCTAAATGTCTTCTTGGAAAATCATCGTCATATTAGAAAATCCTGTGTATTTCGACGGGTAATAAATAATAAAGTGTAATAAGAAGGTATAAGTGATGCGATTTTCAGTTATTTTATGGCGATTTCAACTATTTTTTCATTAAAATCTTTACATTACATCTTTACATTACATCGTCCAAAAGCCAATTTGAAAATTAAGAAATAAAACAGAAATAAATTAACGTTAACTCAAAGCAAACACAACTGATAAAAGTTTACTTTTCACATAAATCAAATAATAAAAGCTCGACTGAATCTCAAAACAAACGTTGAAAGTCCTAACAACATATAATCAGGGATATTGACAGAATAAAATATGGTACGAATTACCTTACGGGAAGTCCTAACGAGCCTTCATAAATAACCGCGCTCTATTATTTCAAGAACCTTAATCTAAAGATAACATCTTAACAGTCACGGACGTGAATTGGAGCTTTTTATTCTTACTCTGTGCTATAATCAAGGATTTGAATTAAACAAGCATAATGTAATTTAGATTTAGTTAATTTTAATAAAAACATTATAAAAATAAAGGTCTCAATGTAGTAACTTTGTGATCTCCTTTGTATATCTAGAACTGATTGAATTCTGTCTAATAATAATTTACCTACATCTAGGCTTTTCGCTTTATTTAACGAAGTATAGATAATTTTACATGTTCCCATTTAAGTAAACACTTTACGTATTCATATAAATCTAATAATATTTTGTATGGAGCTTTCGAAAGCTTTTATCAGGATCGTTTACGTAATGATTTATTTTTATTATACACGATATTACACGTCAATTGCTCGTGTACGTGTTTATACATTTCTTATACACGAGTATGTACGAAAATAAACGTCAGTCGTGGATTAGCTCGCTTCGACCAATACGTGAACGAAGGGACTTAATGAGTCCAGTTTTTTCACAGCAAAGGTGATTTACCGTCGGAATATACTCCAGTCTCATTAAAATTGCGAACAGTATTAGCTCACGCTTCGTTAATGGAAGTTTACAGAGGCTTTAAAAAGGATTTTTAAAATTTTCATTTTTGTTTTATGGTGCCGTTTTATAATTTGAATGAGGTATAAAATGATAGATTTAGTGATAAAGATGATAAAGGTAACAAGGTCTTCAGTAAATTACATGGTGATTGACAGAAAAGTGTGAAAGAAGGGTAGGAGAATGTTTATTGATATTGTCGAGGAAGGGGAATTATTTCACGGCGAACCAATCAGAAAATACCCTCTGATGATCCTAGTTTCGAAGTTAGAATGGAAAAGCGTATAAAAAAAACAGTTATCTCTTTTTTAGTTCATATTCAACACTACCTAAAACATCAAAATTTAATCGATCTATTTTTAATATTAAACTAGTAAAACTTTAAAATTTTGTAAAGCCAATTTTTATAGCGTGAATATTCTTTAAAAAATAACGGTAGGTTTAAATTGAAAACAGATACGAATAATATGTTTTAAAATTTTAACGTAATGTAAACGTTAATGTGACGTAATATATAAAGAGTTTGAATGTTACTATATAGACTTCGTAAAAAAAGAAAAATAATATAATTTACGAAACTATGGGACTGTCCCTCCTAATTATAATCATATTATGGGAATATCGGTTTTGTTCCCTTATCTGTGGCGTCATTTTTAAGATTTCTAAACCTATCACCCAGTGGTGGGACAGGCCCTAAGATAATGAAAAGTTAGCATGTTTTTGTAACAATGAAATATTGCTGTTAGAAAAGACGCAGGCGCTTCAAGTCTGATTTCTAAACATTGAAAATTGAAAAATGTTTTATTTATTTAATGAAGTAATGTGTGTAAAAGAACATATATATTATACATATAAGTTATACATTATTTCATATACAATATACACCATTATAGATATTCATAGATACTTTAAATTCTTGCCATAAGATGTATAGTTCAAATCAGCTCAAAATTTGAACTATACATGTTATGGCATGGCATTTATGGCATTTTTAATTGATTGTGATATCTGCTTAAATTTGCAATTAGCACGAGTCCCTTCGTTTATTTTATGTTAATAAAGTTAAAATAAATCACGAATTAAATGTTTTTATTCCTGCAGGGGTTAGTATACAGTGAAAAAGCTCGAATAACAAACAATACAAGGGGAAAAAGGAAACACCGAATTGCTGAAAGTAATAACTTTTAGTCCGGAAGCAATAAAACTGAACTCTCAATTTTTGTCGGCTGCTCTTTGTAACGATGTTATGTTTGTTGTATACTGAATTCATTATTAAATAATATATAAACACTACTATCGCCTGCTATTTCATCTATATCTTATATCATAAGGTGATAAACGAGCAAGTGTACCGAAATCCATCAAAATGGTAAAGCGCTGCGCTGCGAAGCATGTGTAGGCTACAAATTTAAATTCCGCGCGGATACAGTTGCGGGCCAAGGCACATTAAGAGCCTGTCACACTACTGTCTGATAGAGGCTCATATTAAAAGTGACATCACTGCCAGATAGAGTACCAACATTGGATACTTCCATCACATATTTTATAAGTTGGATTGTTATCTGACAATTTACAAGAATAGTAGGACAGGCCCTTAACTACTTAAACTGAAAACATAACCAAAAAAGTGTTTTACATTCAACTTAAATATTCTACGTCGTACTTAAGTTGGCATGTAAGTACTCTCGTTCTCCACCAGTCATATTAAATAACGGGTTCTATATGCAAATTAGTATGATGATGATGAAACATTAGAATACGTATAATATTATCTTAATTGTGTTTACTTCACTTTAGTATAATACTATGATAGTATAAAAAAAAGAAGTGCAGAAATAATACAAAAAACGGAATATAAAATAGCAATACAATACGCTTCCAGTTTGTAAAACAGCAATCAGTTTTGTAGTCAGCAATCTTCATATAAACTTTAATCAGGCGTTTACACGGAACATCCGCATTTAAACAATGCTTGATTTCAAGCCGGTAAAGGCCAGTCTTTTGTAAGTTTACTTCAATATTTTTCCACCTCGCGTGTATATAAATAAACCAGTAATTATGTTTTTTACGTTAAAGGAAATTTTTATCTTTCAAATTACTGAACGAGTTGATTGGACACCGCAACTGCCAAGCCTAGTCATTAAGTTGACGTTAAGGGACTTCATAAGTTACCATTTATAGACTACTAGCTTTCGCCCGCGAATCCGTCCGAATGGAATTTACAAAAAAATGAGTAGCCTATGTGTTCCTTGAGGCTATGTTCTATATGTATCCAAAGTTTAGTCGAAATCTATTCAGCTGTTTAGGCATCAAACTCTAACAAACATCCATCCATCTAAACTTTCGCATTTATAATATTAGTAAGATAAAAGGAAAATGAAAAGTAGAAAATAAATATACAAATCAATTCTAAATACTAATATGCTACCATCCCTAGAAACCCGTGAAGTTGTCATAAATTACTAAGTAGTTTTGTTACTAAATAATTCTCTTTGGATAAAAAAAGCATGTTTAATATTAATATATTTATTTCTACATTAGTAAGTTGCCGTAATTTGTTAGATGTAAATAAATTACAAAATAAAAGAGAATCTAATTTAAGTTTCATGAATGTGCCGATCGTGATATAATTGGAAATTTCGTTTCCATTCCGCACTCGGGGAAAGATGTCCAATTTACTTCAAAATTATTCGTTTGAACAAATGTCACTTCAAATGTTGGAGGATTTCATGACACGTGTCTCGTAATTAGTAATTTCACGGTCTTTGTGTCTCCCGGCGTTGATACGACTGAGCTCACTCCACAGAAACCGTGACGTCACGGATTATAAATCGAATTTCGTCTCGCGAGTTAGAATATCATATGTCAGGTTTTACATTTTACAAATCTTACTAATATTATAAATGCGAAAGTTAAGATATATCGCTGGATGTTAGTTTGTCGCATAAAAGGTTGAACGGATTTTGATGAAATTTGGTACAGTTGTAGAGGATAGTCTGAAAGAACACATACTTTTTTTTTAATTCCACGCGGACAAAATCGCGGGCGAAAGCTAGTGTTGAAATCATTTATTCGCCAAGATCAGTATATATTTTTGTTATCGTTAAAAAAAACTTTATCTTTTTAACTATATGTCTAAGTGCGTTGCGTGTTGTGTTTTTATAGAAGTAGTTACATAATAGTTTTTTTTTTACCAAAGATTAACTGTTTATTTGGACTCCTATCTTAAAGACAAAATTACACAACAGAACAATCGAAATTTCTTTCCTAGAAATCTCGTCATCTAGTAAATGTAAATCAAAATTACTTGGAATTGAACAGTTGAATTATACAATTATTGGCTAGAATGAACTTTATAACGAGGGCAGGTTTATTACATAGATTATATAGCCTAGAGCGATTAAATGTTAATGAATTTTGCAGTATTATTTGAAAGTAAGATCAATAAATTTGAAATCCCTAACAATGAATATCGCATGCAATAAATTTTCATAGTTAATAGAGAAATTATAGTTTTCATGGCACAATTCGATTGTACATAATAATATCTAGAAGCGCTTTGCGAGCAATTTTAGCGAAGGTTCCATAAATAAACGTACCCTGTTATTTCAAGGGCCTTAATCAAGTGATAATATCTTAACACCCCGCGACGAGCCTTAAGGAGGTTTTCATTCTTTGTTTTATATTTTTTATAAAATGGAATAACTACACTAACATTTTAGCTGATATCTGTTTATCTATAATTTACGGGTTGTCGTCGTTGCAATCTCAAATGATCGGTTAACCGAGTTGATCAACAATGTCAGCACAAAATGGAAAAAAATGTTCCAAAATTGAAATTAACGCCATCTGTCAGTTGAAAAAAAAAACTAGAACTTATACCTTTACCTTTTTGATAATTTTTCTGTGTCGTTTATTTATTTGAAATTTATACTGGAGTTCCTAATTTTTCTAAACATAATGATTCCTATTAAATGGAACATCAAGGTTTCATCAGGGATTATATTTGTTTTAGAAGAAAACCTTTTACATAAGTATCCTTTTGATGTAAAGAGACGAATAATGCCCTTCTATATTTACTTATTACATGTACTTTAAAAACTACTTCTTAACATACATAAGAAAAAATAAATTAAGATCATTAGACACAAAACAATATGTTGAAATTATTTTCATACTCGTTAGTGATGAGATTATATTTCTCTCACTTACTCTTTTCATCTTATTTATCTATATTTTCTCGGAACAACTAATATTGTTAATTCCCACTGGTCTCATTCACGAGATATACAATATTAACTTACAGAAACAACGAGGTAATGTTCATCTGAAACAACGTTCTTTCACAACAAATATGAAAGGTTAGTTTTCTTCACCAATGTAAGACTAACTTCTAATTGAAGCTCTTGATTGAACAACCTACTGATAATGTACATTTTATTTAATATAGTTTATTACCAAAGCTCCTATCATTTTTCATCATCATTATTCGTTACCAAATTATTCCTTATCTATTGATATCGGAATCAGGACCAATTGTGTCTTCACTTTACGGCTCCTTCATTTCTTTTCAGATGCAACCTTTATTAACAACAAAAACACATGCATATCATTTTTAATATCGCTACGAATAAAACCTAAAATCGCACAAAGGCCAAGTCATTTTACACATCATCAACTTTCCCTTTTCCCTATGGAGAGTCGGCATAGTATCTGCTGCTCTTCCATACATTTTTATCAACCGTCATATTTGCATCCACTCCCTTAAGCATATCCTCTTTCACACAATCCATACCTATGTACTTCGGTCTACATCTACCTTTGTAGTCATCCACAATCAGTCTTAACAATTCCTGGTTTATGTCCCCATCCTCGTCCATACCACGCTAATCTTTTACTTGTCAATTTACACAAATCTCAAACTATACTCAAGACAAAATATGAAACTTTAATCAAAGATACAAAATGGGGTCAAGATGTAGAAAAAAAATTAATCAAAGATACAAATTCTGTATAAGTTAGATGTATAATTTGTTACAGCTAGCAATTGCGTGAGTCCAAAATAAACGGCAGCTGGCAGGCACGCATCAATCAACTTGTGACCGGACGAATGTAATAAGCTGCACTTTTCCTAACTACTGCGATCTGTTAAAGCGAAAATTATTAGTTACACGCTTAATACAGTTTTGATAGATTATAAAATAGGACAATTATTGTATCCCGTTTAGACAACAATTTTCAGGTTATTAAATTTATGTAGTTCTAACTTGTTAATGGAAATCAGGCTTTCGAGATCTGTTCTTGTGTTTTTAGTTGGAAATTAACACTCTATCATATATTAATATTTTTGATAAACTTTAAAACCATATTAATATTAATGCGAAAGTTTATATGACGTTTATAAGAGTTTTTAGCCTAAATTCTGAACGGATGTCGTTGAAATTAGGCATATGTAGAGAATAGTCTGGTAAAACATATAGGTAACTTAGTTTTTTAATTCCACTCGGTCGAAGTTCGGGCGAAACCTAGTGTTATAAATGGCGAATTAAGTTATACTTAAAAATATTTTTATGTGTTCAATCTTAATTTATTACAAAGTTCTTTTTGTAGTATGAAGGTTTTTATTGTCAGTAATATGTATGTAGGTGACTGTAAAAAATGTAGATTATGTGAACACAACCAACACCATAAGCCTTGTGAAAGCCTTCGACGAAGTATAGGCTTAAATTGAGAGCCTGTTTTGCATAGAAATGAAAATTGTTCCGTCAACTCCGTTTGATAACCGTTAAGCGACGGACGGCATACTATTAATGAATATCGTATGTACAACATAGCAAAAATATTCACAGTTCTTGGTATACATATGTGAATTTTTACGCTTGTCATTGCATTTTAAATAATAAAAAATGCAAGTTTTTATGGATGTACAAATGTTCTTTTAATTTTCAACCTAAAAGGCCGAACATATCTCCATGTACTTTTGCATAGTTGTAAAGCATATTCTGGAATAAGACGTAGATTACTATCTTTTTTTTAATTCAGAGTCGCGGGAAAAGCTAGTTTATCATAAATATGTAGTCACTATTTTATTTTATGTAAAGAGTAATGTAGGTCGGGAAGTTAGTAGTATGCGCAATCACACACAATGATGTATTTATTAGAATCGATTGTTAGAATTTATTTTATAAATATGATTAATACAGACAAAAAAAAGCTTTATATTATCTGGTAATTAAAGGACAATCTTTTACAAAGTGACGTTTTATAATTTATTTTACAGTTCTATTTTTAAACATGTTTTATCATAGTGAACGATTCTACGTAATTCACTCTGCATAAAAATAAAAAGATGCCTTTGAGTCACATTTTACGAGAGGCATTTTAAAACCCTTCCCATTGTTTTTCTTTTCTTTATGAGAACTCGTCCGTCAGCTTATTGCATGTCTTACAATAGCTTTGTATTCGCTGGATCCTTCACAAAATCAGCTTTTCGTGTCACCTACATAGCTCCGACACAATAGTAGCGATATAAAAGATTACGTATTACATGAAAAGAGTGAATACTGAGATAAAATTCGCTTTGAGTCGGTTGAATTGAAAGTTATTTATCCCCCCGACTTTTTGATATTTATTACTATTTGCTGGAATATCTTGATTACAAATTACCACATGCACCAAGCGTGTGGCTGGAGGGTTTTTTAATTGAATCAAAACAACAATTTTAATGTTGAGAAATTATCCTCTGTCATATTTAGGATGGGCGCACAACTATGACTAAACTATCGCACAACTGTTTTGCGATTGTCTATTGTTTCGCAGCCTAGTCAACTATTTAATTATATAACTAAAAATCGCGACTAAACAGACGAATAAAAGCGAGATTAATCAGTTATGCGATAATTTGGTTTCAGTTGCTCTTCAATTGATAAATTGAAATAAAACAAACATTTAATATTTCACATTTCAATTTTAACAACACCTATTTGCGTATATCTAGTGACGACCACGAGCTGAAGTCCTTATCACGGTCGTTTGTTAATATTTATGTGAACAAAATGCTTTATTGGTTACAATTATTTATTATTTTACTTGGCATTGCGCCTCTTGCCCTACAAGATAAATTTAAAATGAACAGCATCCTGGCAAACGACGTACAAAGATAAAAGTGGACGGAGCCGAGATATGGAACATGTGGTACAATTTATGGCCCACTCTTGTAAGTCTATTTGATGTCTAACGAAAACAAGTAACAAAATTTAACACTTTAGAAAGATTCAACAATAATTTGCTTAAAATTCATTACTACAGGCATAGACACTAGGGATATACCAAATGGATAAAAGCACTGTTACCCTGATCAATTGTTACCGATTAAAAGTTGAATCAGCCTTTTACAGAACTAACTGAAAAAAAATGGTACTAAAAAACGAACTCCATATGGTCCGCAGGCTCAATTTAAAAAGAAAAATTTCTTGCCTAAACTGTTTTGGATAGAATATTATAGGTTCAAAGGTTTTTTCTATAGTAATTTAATACCAATTATAATAATATCAAACACTCATGATTAAATTCATTTCGTTTACTAAACTTGAGTAATGACGTCAGAGAATTTTTAATGCAACTAACATTTCGATGTAAATTCCGGTAAGTTATTAATAAATGGTGTGGAGAGCGTGACGAGGTCGTACGGTGACAGGACACGCACGACGGGTTATTTTATGATAAATGATCGGCATTTCGCACTGATCATCATTTCGCCCCAACTATGACGTGAAAGCGAAATTTTATTCCATACCTGACATATCAATTACATTTGATTTATGACAGGTTATGTAATTTTTTTGAGAACTATAAAATAGGTAAATCCAATATGATTTGCGATAAAAAATATTCTACATTGATACATGCAAACTAGACATTATGGCTATAGGTCCCAACTGGGATGGGATCGGAGCCTATCATAGATATCATGGTGACCAGGCCATAGTCAACCACGCTGGCCAAGTGCAAGTTGGTTGTCGTTGACTTTATATATCTTGGAATTTCTTAACCGATATTTGATTGCTTCACGATGTTATCCTTTACCGTAACATATAAACTTTGAAAATCGAATAGCACACTGATACACGGCGGGATTCAGACCCAGGACCACCAGAGCCACCGAAGGTCCGATGCAAAATATGCATATGTCGGCAAATCAAGAATATTTTTTAATTTATTAAATTTCCTTTACAATAAACTTGCATAAATTACGCTCGGAATAAGATGTATAAAATGCACTATAGATAGTTTCGTTTACATACAAGTATTTGATCTACCATATTACATGCTCAACTAAATCTTGCTCCAAGGAGTCTTTTAATTTACTTTTACTTCGCATCAAAGACGAACCTCGCAGTCGGGTCTCAGTCAAAGTGAATCAATTCGAGTGGATGGTAAAGCGATGTAACTTGCAGAAGTCTATGTGCACTTTGTACAATTTTTAAGTTATTTTTATACTCAAAACGAATATATATTTTTCTTGCATGCTTTCTTGAAAAAGCTTGAGCTTTACGTGTTCTCTGTCTTTCTCTGTCGTATAAAGACCTAATTAATAATACATTTTTTATGTTTAAATTGTGTATTACAACCATACACATTTACGCAATTATCTAAAGCTATATAACTGTCCAGGCAAATTACAAAAGAGCGATATTCTCTATTTGCATGTGACATGCAACGGAAACTATACATAAATGAGATCAATAAACCATTCGCATTGTATTTTCGTCTCTTGACAGCTCAAAGATGTGTGTATAATTAGAGGGCTTCCGCTTTTGTATAGGAAGGTGCGCCAACGGAAATGCAATCGCACAAATTGAAGCAATCATTTCATGTTTACGACGTATACCGCGACTGTAACGCTCTACTATTGTTTTAAATTGATTCGATAGCTGATCAAGATAACAATTTGTGGGATTAAAATAATTTATAACAGAGTAGCTTTCGCCTGCGACTCTGTCCGCGTGGAATTAAAAAATAAAGTAACCTATGTGTTCTTCTAGACTATCATCTATGTCTATGCCATATTTTATCAAGATCTGTTTAGCCGTTTAGGCTACAAAATTCCATCCATCCATCTAAACTTTCACATTTATAGTATTAGTCAAAACTTAAGATTATTATTACATAAATACATGAAGGGAACAGTTCCAGTTAAAGAAGAAAAATCCGGAAAGAAATATTTAACTTGTGTTTTTTTTAAGTTAAAATATGATAAATATATCTATATCATAATTGTTTGCGTTTTCGCAATAATTTTAAAATCGCAAATGAAAATAGTTTCAAGGAGTATTGTTTCTATGCTAAAATACCATAGATTATTATTCAGATGACGCAAGAGATACGATATGCCATCATTTTAATTACAGATGCGACAACCGTCGTTAGGGACGCTATGTTTTATTGATGCAGCAAAACCTACACCGTTCGTATCTATGGAATGAACCGGGAGCCTTTTAATGCCTTACCTTGAATTCAATGGAATGGATTGCAGTAGAATTTATTGCAAGAACTGAATGAATGTTTTCCATGACTATGTATTGAATACATTTTGATGTTCCACGCTAAAATCGCGATTCGTATTATAGAAATTAGGAGTCAATTGGGTCTCTAAATTATTGTTTATTTTAAATACTCTTATAAACATAAAATATATCATCTTTTTAATCTCTGAATTAAAAGCAATATTATGAACTTGTATGTTTTTAATTATCTTAATAAATACAAATTTCAGCGTGAATTTGAAAGTAGAATCAGAAAGAAGAACAAAAGGTTTCCAGCGTCTGTCGTATGGTCATCTTTGATGCGTCGTAATTAAACATTTTGTCTTGAAAAAAATTCATTTAATACATACGATAGTTTCGTAGGAGCGAAATACTTGTCTCCTTTTAGAGGATTCTTAGTTGATTTATTTTATATTGACGAATAGTTCTACTACATGAGGTTAGTCATGACTGTTTCAATTATTCAAAATTTCATCTCATGTCCATTCAATCACTTTAAACGATCAATCATCATAAAAATAATATAATAACAGTGACCGCGTGATGTATGAAGTTAAATAGATCCCTTCGCCCCCTTAACAACTCGCGTGTCGGAACGTGGGTGTAAATTGATTTAATTCGTCTTTTATACTTGTGCGGTGAGAAAGTTTTTACAGCGGTAACTATGTGGGTGGAATATAGGACTGTGGCACACTGATTGCAAAAACGAAGCGGAAGCATAGGTAACGCTAGAGACACGATAGCTATAAATTTGGTTTTGTTTTGTAAGTCTGTTTAATTTGTTGTTTTGTTCTACAGGAAGGAGTCAAATGTATTCTATGTCCATATCAAAACTGATCGCTTCGCTAACGGTTCGCTTTTGCAGTAGTGTACTGAGGGTCTATAATTATGAGTGATAGTTTTTCACATTGTTTAATTACGGCCTTTCGTAATCAATGCCTGTTCAAAGAGTAATTGGTGTTAATTTAATATCATTTAGAGTATACGAGTATTTAAATGTTTTTAAACGTTGTTAAGAGTTGGGAGTTAACTCTTTGCTCTTTAACACAATGGAGTTGAATGCAGTAGTCGAAGAATGCAGTAACATGTAGAGGTTATGTTACCTTTTTAATTAAAATTAAATAGAGAAATACGTAGGTGGTCCTAACAATCGCTGGCACTAAATTTATTTACCGTTCATTAAATAACTTTACATATATTTATGAATGGAAAAGTGGTCACTAAATGGCTAGAATAAATTTATATTTCTCGGAATAATAGATATGACGCAGTCTATTTCAATGCTCTGCGTACAGTTGGCATAAACGTTAACATAATCAAAATGTATGACGGAAACGCCATTTGGTTATTTGATGATTGCAATTTGAATAACAAAAATCTGAGTTGCCAACTGTACATGGACGTACTAAAAATAATGACTGGATCGCCGGAAACGATAAAACGTGAAAATGCTAACAAACATTGCCACCGGCAAGAATCGACAATATACCGTAACTAAAGTAATAAAAGTTCGGGTATGAAACTAAATTATGCATCAAGAATATTGATTAAGTCATTACAAGGTGTACACGTAATGGTGGGAAATGTCTTAAAAAAGGTAACTAATGGGACAAGTAACTTAAGTTATTTAATTATCGATACTAGTATAATAAAGCGTAAACACACTTCCATGTGGCGTAAGATGTCAGCAATTACAGCATATTTTTGAATTATTGTTTTTCCTAATATTTTCTTACTTATATATTTTCTCGCTATTAGACTTAGGAGGTAAATAGATTGGATGAAAACCATAATGTGAGAAAGAGACTATATGCTGCTGCCAACATCAAGGAAGCAAGATTGCGATAGAAAGGTAATTATTTTGACATTTGCAATTAAAATCTAAACAATGAAATAAAGTTTTTATAATTTCAAGTGGATGAAGCCGCACGGGAACATCTAGTTATGTACTAAACTTCATAGGAAAGTGTCTAACAAAGAAGTAAATCTAGAAGCTTAGGTTAATGCTTGAATTTTATAGTTTACACTATAACTACATACTAACGACCAAATACTCAAACGAAGTTAAATTATAATCTTATAAACAATTGTATTTTTGTATTGTAATTTAAGGCTCTAGACTAGACATTTTTTTTCCGCGAGGACGAAGGCGCGACTACAGCTACTCTTAAATACGCTTCGTATTCACGCTAACAATCTAAAAGATGTTGGAATTTCAAAAAGAATTTGTATAAAGCCTGGCCTTATCATTTAAGGCGTTGTAACACATTTAAATTACGTTTCAATATTCGCCCGTGAGTGTATTCTTATCAATATTAATTCTTTCCGTTAGTAAAACATTGTAACTGTCTTTCTGTCGTATTTCAGCGGTACGAGTTATAATTATCACGCGAGACTGGGCGACACGATTATCACTGGACATCGCGTCACGAGATTAATTTTAGTCCTAAATATTACACGGGCGGGTCGCCGCTGTCCTCACGTTGGACGTTGCTAATGATTTTTAATTAAGGTGACGTTATTGTCTGTGTTATAAAACAATCAACGTACGTCATTTGTCGGAACACAATACGCATATACAGCTTTGTAATCTATTAATTGCTTATGACATAATTGTTACGATGAATTTACAATAGAGATTATTAAGAAATAGTAACGTATCTTGGTACGGAAATAATATAACTCACACTCGTTAATTCGGAGGGGTAAGCAGAGACGGACCTCCATTTACCCCCTAAGTTTAATGGCGTGAAAATATATAGCCTAAAGCTTGACGTTAGTGTAGGGCTTTTTATTAAAAAAAAATATTCAAAAACATGCTGTTATTGCTGACATCTTAGGCAACAAAGAAGTGTGTGTTTACGCTTCATTATAATAGTATAGATATTGGATTTAATTTGAGTACAAATTGAACTGGAACTTAAGTAATTTAACCTTAGAGTATTTAATCTCTCTCTTCTTTTTATATGTCCCCTAAGTGGGGCAGAGGGCGTCCACAGTACGCCGCCAGCTCGTTCTGTCCTGGGCTCTGCGTTGTGTCTTGGACCATGACAGCCCGATTTAGCATTTAATAATAATGAATTATTCTAAATGAAAATACATTTCTAAAGTATCTTAGAATATGTTTAATTAACATAAGCTTGCATACGTACTTAATTATAATAATAAATTTATTTCAATATACAGACATATGTATTTAATTAAATAAAGATACACAGAGAATGCCGCCACGGGCCAGCTGTGCCCAGATATAATTTTATTTTCAACTAGATACCACGCTTTATTAAATTTCTACGTTAACAATTTTTACAGTTTTCTTTTAAGTGCTTTCGTTCTGGATAAGATTTTTTTTTTTGTAAATATAGCTAAATGAAAATAGAATAAGTCGAAATTAAATAAATGTATAGATATTTTGCATTAGTCTTATATTATTTTTAGTGAAAATACTTAATGATTGTTATCTAGAAAAATATTTTAAAGGGATTTAAATTTTTATTTTTACACCAGTGTTTTGTAAAAGCCCCATGGATCAGCCAACTATACAAGTAGCCTGTTATTTTAATGGCGGGTTTTATTTCCCATTTTTTTTTTCTGGAAATTTATATATCTTTACCCCATTGGCATATTACATAAGAGTCATCTTGTCATGAGTAAGGGCTCGATGCCAAAAAAATTAATGAAGCTTCAAAAATTTCATTACAGAGTCAAGTTCATTTAAATTGAAACTAAAACATTGTATGGCAACCACTTAACTACTGTAATAAACACATATTATTTAACACCACAGCTGTAGTGATAAAATTAAGAAAAATAACATTTTTCCTTAAAATACTATACATTCAAATGACGCCTACACCGGGAAACCGATGACTTGTTTGTAGTACAAACATTAACCATTGTAACACAACCACTGCGAAAACAGACAAACTCCTACTGTATTACAGTTCAAATTATAATGGTTGTGTGTACTAGAATAAAAATAGAACATACATCAAAGAGGTTTAATCCCGCTTTACGTTAAATTCGCACGAAACGATTCGCTTCTTTTTTAACAAAGAGAGGATCGGATTCCAACTGGACAGTCACTGTTACAAATAACTAAACCATACTAAATCTAATTCGTTGTGTAGAAGTATGTAGAAGTAGTAAAAAATGAGAAACCATTTATTTTTTCTGTAGACCTGAAAGAATTGTTACAAAGAAATAACATAGATCTCGACTCGTAACGCCAAAAGCCTACCATTATATTAAGTGACAGAATGATGTTTGGGAGCCTTCATTTTCGTCGACAGCGTATAATAATAATGTCTAGTCGAACTCAAATTATCACTTTTCTTGTCATTCGCGTGTCTCAGCCGATGAATGATATTTCCTTTACTTAGGGGGAAATGATTTCTTTTACACGCGACAGATGGGCCTTACGTTTTCAGTTGCTTTATCAGTTCTTTTCGTTTTTGTATTATTCTTAAGGCGTGTCCCGCCAAATTGTAAATTGTCTGATAACAATCGAACGTATAAATGCGTGATGGAAATATCGGATTTTATTACCTTATCTGACAGTGACGTCATTTTTAAGCTATCTGAGCCTGAGGTCAGGCCCATCGTTATTCATAAATCACTAGACAATCTCCAATTACATCTGGTAGTAGGATACCGAAAGAGAAGAGTTGTCTTGAGAGGTCTATTTAAACTGTTACTCTTTTCATAGCAAGGAATAAAATACAGCAGTACACGTCTGTAAAAGTGAGGTGCTTAAAATTCATAATATACGTCCCCGTACATCTAACACACGTTGCCGCGACTCTTATTGTATGTAGAAAGTACATGAATTCTCTTTGCGAAACAACGCAATTTCACGTCACTTTATGTAACAGATTGTTTTCACAAACAGCTGCTGTTTATTCGCTCTTTATGAGAATTCGTACTTCGTTAGCATTTTGAAATTCTTCTTGCTTCACGATATCTTATCATATACATATTGTGTTTTTAGCGTTTCGGAATTATTTATTTTTTTGTTAATTAATTTACAAATATAGTAACTATAACATTTTTGCTGCTTATTTGACTCTATTTTAGGTTTTCTTTTAACTTCAATTAATTATTTGAATTAATATTCTTATCAACACCTATCCGCTAATTATTAACATTTTTATTGCTAAACCAGTAAAAAGGAAATTCAATAAACACAAACATACTTTAATGTATTATGGTCTATATTCACGTTGCTACCAAATTGCACGTAACCTCCGAACCAGCATATGAAGACACCCGACGTTCTTAGCATGTAATTTAAAGAGTACGCAAACGATAGGAATTCTCAGGTGTCTTACTGCAGTGGTGGCTCGCCTTCTAGTGTAGGAAGTGCAGCTTTATGGTACAAGCCGTGACCGCAGCGACTGTTAATGGCAGCTTCTCGATTTTACAGACAAACTAGTAAACTTAATTTGTTTTATGTTTGGAGAGTTCATTCCGTTTCATAATATTATTAGTATTTTAAATACTTAACACTTTTAAGGACTTATGATAAATAAAGGGCTACAATTCTTCCATACATCATTTTTATGTAAGTCTCATAGTTTAGGCTACGTAAGCAAAGAAAGCAAAAATGACCCCAAATTTCGTCGCGCGATTTTAAGCTAAACTATTTAACTACGTCTTAGTCTTTGACTCCAAAAATCAAACAAAAAAATGGAACACACCTGCAAGCATTACCTTTCGGATAAAAAAAAATGATCAAAATCGAGTCCACTAGCGGCGGAGTTATGCCGTAACACTCTTAAAAAAAACATACAGACAAATTGAGTACCTCCTTCTTTTGGGGAGTCGGTCAAAAATGTAGACTGTTTTAAATACATTTTAGCTAAGTGAAGCCTTTTATACCGTGACGTTCGGCGCATATATGCTATCTTGATCAATAAAGACTACTTTTAGCGAAGTATGGTAATACACATTTACAGTGAAACAAATACTTTGACGTCCATAATTTCAAGCAGCAGCGGTCAAAGACTAAAAAAAACTTTTTAACCAAACAGTGTCATATTTGTAAGGAAATACAGTAAAAATTTAAATGTTCTTTTTAAATGTTTCATTGAAAAAGGTGATAGCAATTAAATAAGCAAATAAGCTTTTCTATTAGACTGATTACATCTTTCATTTGCACTTCGTGACTTGAATTTATACTTCGAATATTTTTGTATCATTTTTCAAAATACTTTTTTTATTGCTACCGTATAATGGAACGCAAATAAAACACTATTTAGTACTAGCTTTCGCCCGCGACTTCATACGCGGGATATAAAATAAAAACAAAAGTAAGTACGCTATGTGTTCTTCCAGAATATCCTCTACAACTGTATCAAATTTCATAGAAATCCGTACAGCCGTATAGGCTACAAACTCTAACAAACATCCATCCATCCATCAAAACATTTATAATATTAGTTTGATTACAAATAAATAAGTTTTTATTTTTTATTCTTTTGTGTTACATATTTTTTTGAAATGAATTGATATAACCATTGGATGAACAAAAAGTTAATATATTTTAAACTTGTCGAGAAATGTTGATTCGCTATATCTGGACGGTAATGAACGGAAATCTGCGGTATCCCAGTGACCTCGTAAGAGGAGATCGCCGGATCGAAAGCAGGAAAGTCCGTAAGCACGCGGTTTTGTGGAATACGATTTTTTTTTTATTAAACGTGTTTTTTAACAAAGGTTGTTGTTTTGATCTAAATACATTGTTAATAATTATCTAGTAGGTATTGTCTGCTTAATTTCATCATAATTACAAATTTTAGATTTCAGATTATAAAATACTAGCTGTTCCCGTGCGACTTGATCCGCATTCAAACTTTATTTTATTGTTTACACGTGTCAAATTATCCATTGCAAATGTCAAAATGACATGACATGCTGACAAAGCAACCTTGCTTCCTTGATGTTGGCAGCAACTTATGGTCTCTTTCTCACATTAGGATTTTTATTCAAAATATTTACCCTCTAAGTTTAATGGCTTGAAAATATATAGCGTGACGTTAGTGTAGGGCTTTTTATTAAAAAAAAGAATTATTCAAAAATATGCTGTAATTACTGACATATTAGGCAACAAAGAAGTGTGTGTTTATGCTTTATTATAATATGTATAGACTAGTGATTTAAGTATTACAATTGGCTAAGTAGTTTTGCACTTAATTAAGTACATACAAAAATATACATTTTTATAACATTAGAGTAGACTACGGTATTAGTGAAATTGGAAAAATTGAAATAAATAGGAATTTAAAAAAACTTTTAATTTACAAATTCCTTAACAGAAATTTGTTTGTGCCATTTTATTATCTTGTCATTTCATTATAAACTCTACACTCGAATTTCATCAATTCATTCCTCATGTTATTTTAGCACTGCATACCTCATTTTAACTAACAAGTACATTCAGATGCGAATACATTAAAAAGTTGAACAAAAACTCTGTAAACGCCAACTCTTCATTAACAAGACTGAAAAGTTCATTGAAAATTTAATTTGAGCGGATATTTTTGTACGTTAGGTCAATGCACCGAGAATAAATAACTGTCCGTTATGATTTATTTCAAATACGTTTTAGGAAACCGTAGTTTGATTTGTTTGTAAACTAACTACTTGGACTTTGATTAATTAATTCAATGAAAAAAAAATGTTCATCTGAGTACAGTTTTAATGGACGACTTACTATTTTCGGTTACTGTAAACATTAATTAATATACCCAATATTATAGTAGATTGAAGAAAACTTAATTCTTACTAATATTATAAATGCGGCAGTTTATAAGATGGATGTTTGTCAGAATTTGTAGCCTAAACTGCTGACCGGATCTCGATGAAATATGGCATAGATGTCTGGAAGAACACAGAGGCTACTTGCTTTTGTTTTTTTAATTCCACGAAGACGGAGTCGGGATGCTAGTTAGCGATAAAAAACATTCAAGTCTATAGCTAATAGAGCTTTACCTAATACAGATTTTTATTTGGGACAATTTTAGTACGCTTCTAGCTTCTTCATATATCAACGTACTGATGCCTATCAGTTTTGTGTATGTCGGAGTGACGAGCGGCATGCAGAAATTAATTCCTGAGGCAGATAAACACGGTAAAATATTCTCCATTGTGAGCGTGCGCATGTCGGAGATAATGAAATTACAATCACGTAATATCACAAACACAGTCCTTTAATCTCTAGTAAAAGCTGCACAACACTATCTAACCGGATCGCACAGATTTACAAAGATTAATCAATTGACTTTACACGTGCGCGCAAAGCGCATCACTACGTCTATTCACAAGCGTCTGTCTTATACCGGTACAATAATTGCCCTATTGAAAAACGTCTTAAAGGGGGTTTCCTAATCCGCGAATTCCTATAACGTGGAGCCATTTACCGCGTTATAGGGGGTTTATTTATAAACCAGATGTTTTGGCAGTATAAAATCACGGTTACTTTATTATGTCAACCTCGCTTTGTATTACACTCTGTCTTCTTCACAAACATTAGCAAAGCGTTTGGGACTAAGCCTCATTAAGTTAGAATGTGATCAAATGTATTAATTAAATTTTATTACTTCCATTCTTATATGATACGTGAAAGAAATATTTCTCTAATTTATAATCAAAAAAAGTTTATTTTAATTGAGATATTAGATTATATAGATTATAAGAAAAGGTTCAAAGATATTCTTAATTAAAAAGCGCCAATAGCCCAATGGTTTGGGATACGGATTACTCATCTTGGTGAAGGGTTCTAATCCCATCATTCGACTATTGTCGTGAACCATATGCCAGTACAAGTCTAGAGCTTAGTTGGAGTGGTTAAAGGATTATAAGAAAACTAGCTTTCGCTCGCAACTCCGTCCGCGCGGAATTAAAAAAAAACAAATGCAAGTAACCTGTGTTCCAGACTATCCTCTACATCGTTATCCGTTCAGCCGTTTAGGCTACAAACGCTTGCAAATATCCATCCATCCATTTTCATATATAATATTTGAAAATCACTGATATTAAAAAAGTAAAGAAAAGAAAAAAATCGAGTATAGCATTGTTGCTTGTTTAAGAATGATTCTTTAAAATACATAAATATACAAAATACATAATTAAGAAAGATTTCAATATGAACGAATACAAAATTTACATCATTTTGATCGATGCAAAGTGAGAGTTAAACCCACGCTAATGACAACAATCAGCTTCCTAACAGTTATCATATAAAGCACCTGTTTACTTAATAATATATTTTACGACGAAAACTCTTGTAGTAATCCAAATTGATGTTTACTTAAAATGAGATAGCATTAGTAGACAATAATCTACAAATTATTTTAAACATACATGGTCTTACTATACAAACTTTATTTGAATACATTTTACTTTAAACCTTATATGAATAGCACCAACTTGGATTTTTGACATATGCAAAAATTTACTATACGCCCTCTGCCCCACCTTGGGGACGTAGGAATAGAAGAGATATCGAAAGCAGTGTGTAATATATGTTTAAACATATAGGTGTAGATGTAGTTAATATCATCACCAGCAGTCAAATGTTTACACGCTTGTAAACAATGTATATTTAAAATAGTCTTGTTGCACAAATCCATAAAACTTTATTCACTCCTAAATTGAACTTTCTAATTTAAAGGACGTTACTTTATAGAATAAACAAGTATCTATTTGAAGACCATCAATCATGACTTATTTACATTCAGTTCACAACTGGCTCTTAGAAACGCTTACAAACATCGCACTACGCCTTGTAATTCTTGTTCTTTACATTGAAAACGCACGAAGAGAGCACAATCAGGTATTATTCATAGCTAATTGTCTCAGTAAAATGTGCTTTTAATTCCTTATTTTCATGTTATAAAACAAACGTGATAACATACGTGAAGTTACGAATAAAATAAAATAAAACAAAAACCGAAACAAGCAACTTTAAGGAAATTAAATAAATGTTGCCGCTTTACAGTTTTTAATGGTTCAAAAATATGCATTTCATGGTTTGATTCAGTTTAAGCTAGAGGTCTCAATTAGTTAGTTAAATATCACATTTGATGTCATTACATCTTACTTAATTTTATCTTACTAATGTTATAAATGAAAAAGTTAAGATGGATGGATGTTTGTTAGGCTACTCACTTTTGTTTTTTAATTCCACGCGGACGCGCGGGCGAAAGCTAGTATGTAATAAAGGTCTATGTAACCTTACTCTTTTATATTTACAAAAGATTTAACGGAAAATGGGCAATCTGAAATTGTATGCCGGTTATTCGTCCGTACCACGTTTCAGAGCGGCCGCAGCAATCAAAGTTGTAATTAGCAGCTAGTGAAACAGCAAATTAAACGTCCTTTCATGTGACAAATTTACGTTAGAGCCCGCACTGTGTGGCAACGCCCGTACCCGTCCTGTGCCCGGGAATCGCACGTCAATGAGGCGTGCACAACGAATTTCTAATTAAGTCGCCGATTATTTTGTGCCAGTGTGATTACGTAACAAAATTGCTAGTCCATTGGTAAAAATATATAAAACATTTTTAGGAGTTAGATAATTGAAATTACCAATGATTGAAGTAAATATGAGCTCTTCTGTGAGTATGAAATACAACAATTTTTACCTCTTTGCATAATTTATTCAATTTTAATTAATGAAAGCGTCGGTGGCTCAGTGGTTTAAGCACTTGACTTGTAATCTACAGTTCTTAGGTTCGAATCACGCCATGTACCAATGTGATTTTCGATTTTTGCGAATTTTCATATGTACATAATTTACCCGTCGTTCTTACGGTGAAGGAAAACATCGTGATGCAATCTGCACATATCGGCGAAGAAATTCAAAGATATGTGTGAAGTCAACCAACCCGCATTGGGCCAGCGTGGTTGACTATGGCCTAGTCACCCTTACTTTAGGGTGGGCTCCGAGCCCCTCGGTGGGGACGTATAGTGAGCTGGTGATGATGAATTAAACAAAATTAATATTTTTATACTTACAAACAATAACAAAATCTTTGTAACGATAAGAACCTTTAAATAGATCTCTTCACGATTGCCTTAATAGGATAGTGGGTGGTTATCAGTCACGAAATGAACCTACAAACATAATAAGCTACTCTTGGAAATTAAAAATCTTTTATGTAGTTTTCGTGACAAAGTTTATAGCATATTTCATTAGCTCGTTTAAAAGCTAATTAATTCCGAGACCTTTACAGTTTTTTTGTATTATTTGGTTCATATAAAGACCGTTGAAAGCTCTTCTTTTAACAATTTTACTAACGGTATTAAATTCTACGTTCTATTTAAATTAATGATCGGACATAGATTATTTGTGTATGACGGACGCGAGATCAAATCAACGCACTATCGTTAAAATTTAAGGCGTTAAATTATTCCAATTCTATTTTAAACGAATGAATAAATTATGTTAAGATCGCTTGCACAATTACCGAGAAACAGTTAGACCTAGTTAATTATATAAATTATTTTGTCTATTTCAAAACATTGTGGATACTTAACCACAAACTGTAGAATTGCGCTCGTAAATTCTAAAAAAATTCTCACAAAATACTTTTTTATAAAACTGTGTTTCTTTTGTACCCTTATTTTAAGATAAAACTCATTTTGTTTTATATTTTTTTCAAAGTAACTGAAAAATTCTATTCTTACAATACTCGTAAATGTTACCTAATTTCTAGATTAGATCGAAAAGGTGTACAGTTGTTCGATCCGGTTACAGTTACAGCAGCAATTTCAAATTTAGAATTAAAGAACGAATTCCGAAATTAAATTTCCATTTCTCCGTTCCGGTGTTTATGTCGCATAATTACGTGTTTTGCGGGTGTAAATTAGGCGGGTAATTAAACAGTCAATTTGGAATCGGTAAATGATAATTACTACCAATATTTATGATTAATTTCATAGTAGTAGTGATAATAATCTGATGTATGTGGTATCAACGTTATGAAATTAGTTTATCACAAATACCACAAAGAATAAATTCACCTAGAAACGTATTATATTATATTATATTATATATATATATATTAAGTAGTGTTCTAAAACAAAATAAGGTCTCAGGTATGTTTTTTTTATCTCAGATTCATATAAATTCTAGTACTAAGAAAAACTATAAAGGTATTTAATTCTATTCAGGACACTAATATTTATTTCATTTCATAGCAACAGTCTTGATAAAAAGGTCAATACACTCGGGCGTATTATTTTCGTAATGCATCAAGATACTATTGTGGAGCAATTATAAATCAAACAGGAAACAACAAACAGCTGAGAAATGGCCTTGGAAGATATCCTTAAACTGTATTTATTTCGTTATCAAATTAAAACTTTAAGAAAGGTGTAATTTTGAACGTTAAATTCAGTTCTTTCGGAAATAACAATGGGATAATCGATGTCTCAATTTCAGTTTCACTTTTACATGGTTATTATTTAACATAATAAGGATGCACGATGACGAAATTGTAAGTAATTATTTTACTTTTACCATGGTATGAATCACAAACACTGATAGAAAGGCGTATAATAACTCTTGACCTTACATTCAAAATGTACTCGTAACACAATCAACGACCAAATTAACATCTTACGTATCATCGGTGACCCCTAGAGCACTGGCTTACTGACCCTCGGGTCACTTTCCGCTTGTATAATTCTGCATTACGTCTAAGACTAGTTGCATTAAAAACTTTGCCCTTAAATTACTGGACCTATTTAACGCTCCTTCCCGAATAATACCGAACAAAAAGTTCTAAGTTTGCTTGTGTTCTCGTTATACTGCCTAGTCCGTTTTCATATTGTCAAAGATTAGATACATTCCGATTCAAGTCATTCTATACAATAGAAGTTTCCAATGAGGCCGGATTATACGAAGCGAGTTTCAAATAATCCTTCGAAGACAAAAAGAAGCTGTCGTTACGCCCGATGAAACTTTTTCAATAACCCGATAACAATGGCCCTTTGGCTTTTTTCTTTTTAAGTCATGCTACGCATTGAAATTCTTATAAGATAACGTTGAATCTAGATAAATCTCTGTTGGTTCATCTTTTATTACGGAACATCGTAGATTACATCACCGATCGTAATTTCTTACGCGTTTAACCAGAGCATAAGATTAAACGAAAGATATTTTGCAACTGCGAAAATTTTCCTCCTATTTTGAAGTTTCAAGATCAAACTTAGTTATTTTTTAAGATTTACGAAGTTCATATTATATTATCTAATTATATTGTACAGTAAAATTATTTTTATAAAAAGCTTCTGAAGCTTATGAAAGGTAACTGAAATGTTATGCGGTTATGAAACAAAAATAGACATATTTTAGTAACTCCAGGGCTAGCGATAATATAAACAAAGACTATAACTATCACCAGGGCGCACTTTTCTTTTCAATTTAAACACGCACACTCCTTACGCACACCGAACTAAACGACAGTACGAAAATAATCCGTGTATTTCGTGCCATATTCCGGCTCATCCCGTTTGCTCTCTCGGCGAGTACCGAACGAAACGCTATCCTCCATTGTCGGGAGAAAGTCGCTTTTCGCAGTGCATTTGCGTCGCTTTGGAAGGGCGGTCGCGTAAGCTACGGGCCACGTGCAACTCGACAACTTGCGCTTAGTTCTTCACGAACTGTGTGGGAGGCTAGTACGCTACATGAATTATACGCTCGAATGTCATGCGCTTTAGAGAGCGCACTGCGAAAAAGCGTTTTTCGCCCGCGTCCGAATCATGCGTGTGTGAGTGTTGAGGCCACGTGATTTTGACAGTAGCAACCTTTTTAATGCCGGTTATTTGTGTATTAACAACGGAGCTATGTATAGCACATAATAGGCGACAGTGAAAGTGTTTTATTTTGCTGATAACGAACGAATACGATATTCTGAAGCAATGACCGTTTGAATTAGAAGATATCGCGATCTGGGTGACTGAATTTTTTCGGCGCAATCAAAAACGATGGAGTTTCTACGGTAAGTAAACAGTTATTCTAATGGAATAAATAATTGTATCGATACAATAGTATGTTAAAACAACTATAATATATCATGTATTTTTATAGACGTGTATAGTTTTGTATTCAGTTGATTTATGAGAAAATGCCGGCTTACACATTTTTATTATTGAATTTTTAAATACTATAAAGGAAGTAGTTAATTTTTATTGTTAAATTTTACATGTTTAGTAAACATTTCAACAATATAGTGATTGATGTTTTTATAAATTTTGATATAAATTCAGTAATTTGTTCTTTGTACATACCGTTCGATATAAATTATGAATAGAATCTATCAGGCCGGTACAATTTCTGTTCTCATTGTTTATAGATAGAGTATCCAGTGCGCATGTCCGTTACTATGTCAACAGAAATAACACACAAACCGATCTCCTTTATCTATACTTATATATTAAAAAACAAAATCAGTCATAGATTTAATAATTAATCGGATATTAATTACATTTTATATAGAACATGTGTTAATAATAATAAAATTGTGCATATATTTATTTTATTATTTGAATAAGTATTGTATAATATTTTGAATAATGCATTATTTTTATTGTTTTAGCTTCTTATTTGTTATGGTTTTTTTTAATTTCATTTGATTTTCTATAGTAGTTTTGTATGTTATTATACTACGTTTGACATTATACGATATTATGTTCGCATGGATTTCGATAATGTCACATCATTTGATTATAAACAGACGCTATTATCTTTGCATGATATATGGCTGGCGACCGCACTCACTAGTTCCCACCGCTCCTTGCTCAATAGTTCCAATAATCGATACCATCGGTTGTTGACTCGCTCGATTTAAACAAACATACTCAAATTAACAATCGAAATCTTGATTTGAATATTATCTAAACAAAATTTCTTTCATATTTACTATCGCAATATCATCTCAATTAAAAGTATTAACACCGTTCGAAATTTGAATTCAATTTTGTTCTTTTTTTAAATTGTTAAATAACCAGTATTCTTTACAGGATTAATAATATGGCCTGTCTAATAGCACTTTTTTAATCTATGATTTTGAAACAGAGAGTTTGTATCTAGTTTTTATATTGCTATAGTTTTTTATAGGCGCCCTTAAGACAATATTTCATACGTAAGAATTGTTGATGGTTATTCTATATTTACTAACATTATGGAGAAAAGATTTTCCTTTTTGCAAGTATTGAAATAACTCAAAAACTACCAGGCCGATTTTAAAAATTCTGTCACCTTTAGAGAGGTAATTTATCTGTGGATAATATAGGCTATTTATTTTCACGTGGACGAAGTTGCGAAGAAAAGTTAGTGTATATTCTAAGTAGATTAGTAGACTCGGTAGCTCATTATTCATTTAAAGCGTATACAAAACTGATCCGAACCACGTCACTTGAGGATCAAGAGAGATGATGTCAGGGTATTTTTGCATAAGTCTATTATTAAACGCGCCATAACGGTTGGCTGCGAATAATTGCGTGCGCCGGTTCATTTGATATCGCTGTCAAATGTCGTACCGTACAAGTATTTGGAGTGCGTAAGGACGAGAATTAACACGTTTATTGCTACTAAAATTTATACGTAGGTATAAATTGTAGGGAGAGTCGGTACCAATAGTATTTATTTAAATAAATAGATGGCTAGTAAATCATCTATACAGATGATAATATAATGATAATATGATATGATATATAACAATAAAGGGGAAAGATTTTTATTTTTGTATGTATTGAAATAAACCTAAAACTACTGGAGCGATTTAAAAAATGGTTGCATCATTAAAAAGTCACGTTATCACTCAATAACATAAGCTATACTTTTATTATTTAACGTCACGGGGACGAAGTCGCAAGCAACAGCTAGTATGAATAAAATAATTATGCAAGTGACAAACATTAAATTTTAACATAATTCAAATAGGAAATTACAATAAACATTTTGCGGGTTTTCTTATGCATTTCTGATTTTTGAATGTATTGAAATAACTAAAATACTACTGGGGCGATTTAAAAAATTGTTGCACCATTAATAAGCTACATGGTCACTCAATAACATAGGCTATTTTTTATTATATTTAATATATTTTTAATAAAATGCGGGCGAAGTCACGAGCAACAGTCAGTACAAGATTGTAAGTATGATCGTGCCCTTATAATGGGCATGTCTGCGAAGCATCAAACACTCAAAACACTCATACTAATAGCATGGCTTTATAAAGCAGTGTAAGGGTTGAGGGTTACCTTACTCAAGAGTACCAAACATGACCGAAATACGGCTTTTACTGTATGAACATGCTTTATATTATGTTATGGTTATTTGTGTTTTGGATATGTCATGTTTTAATAGCGTATTTGTTTAATCATTCACTACCTTTCGCCCGCGATTTCGTCCGCCTGGAATTGAAAAAACTAGCAAATGTCTTCTTTCAGATTAGGTTCTATAACTTTGCCAAATTTCATCGGGATTCATTCAACAGTTGGTACAAACTGTACCATCCATCCATCCATCTAAACTTTCGCATTTCTAATTCATGTCAAGAGTAACTGTTTTATGACGTTTTTCTAATTTTAAAAAGATACAGTTGCAAGCTATAGTTATTGTAATAGGCGTTAGTTGAATCACTAACGGCCGAATAGTAAAACGACATTGAAAATCAACGACTTGAATGATAAGGCTTGGTTTAAACTGTAAATTCCCAAAAAAAGTCGACGACACGAAGCGTGGAGTATAAGATTCGTTTCAGAATTAAGCTGCTAAGGTAATATTTATGTCATTTAATTTATCATTCTATTACAACGTTAAATATTTTGATAACGTATAGTAATAAACATTACCCGAAGTTAAATAAATCAATATTAATAAACGAAAACAGTCTATAACTTACGGTAATAAAATGAAACAAAACAAACATAGTTGTAGCGAGCGAACATTCCGGGATCATAATGATTCATTCAATATGACAAGGGATTTAAATACAAGTTACAAGAAACAAGGATAAAGCGTGAATATACGTATTCTTGGGTGGTCCCTATAACGAAAGACCCTAATCCTGATTGACACAAACTCTGACTGATAGCGTTGAAAAACTACGATTTGATATATCAAATATTTGCTAAAAAATCACAATAAAACAAATTAGAAATCAATTCTTATGTCAAAGACTTGGGACTGATATAAAACCATGAAAAGTTTTTTTTTCTGTATAAAATTGGCAATTAGAACGAAAACTGAAAGTAACAGATGCGTCACATTCTTCGATATAACAGAGACAAAAATTATATTTCAAATAAGAGAGAAAGAGACAAAATATGCAATAAATAAAGATTTATTTTAGTAACACATATGATATCACTCCAAGGGCACATTATTAATGTGTAAACAAACAAATCGTTTTGGTGTTTTTTTCCTTATTTTGAACTTCTGTAATTACTGGCCAGTGATTAAAAAAAACTACAGTAATTTTGTACGACAAATTGAAACCTACGATATGCATACTTTTTTATAAACTATAGAGGCACAAATGACGAGAACGCCGATCGAAGACTCAACATACTTACACGAACTTGTTATCTCATCATCGCTTTGAAATCTCTTTTATCTATTACTCAAACCTGTTCTGGTATACAAAGAAACTTCTATTAAGTATCAAATTGATTTTATAAAATTGAAATGATTGTTTCATCAAATAATTACACTTATAATTAATAAAAGATACAATTTAATTACTAATTATTGACTAAAAAAAGGTCGACCGAAACGGAAAAATATAAAACGTCACCATCAGTGCATATTAAAGTTATTGAAAAATATTAGTTATAACTAACGAAAAAAAACTCACAAGTTGGAGCATTCGCTGAGCATCAAACGTTGGACCTACTAGTAGTAAAGTAAGCCACTAAGCCTCTCGTACAAGACACGCAAGCTCAATAAAGCAACGTTATTACCATAATCACCATTGTGCACTCCACAAGGCCGCTCCCTCAGTCATTATAAGAAAGAATGCAAGCCACTCTCACTGCGAGCTTGCAAGATAGCATAGACTTTTTTAATGAAAATTAAAATTATACGAACCTATTTAAATCGGTTAAAAATAATAAACGACAATTTGCAAACCCATTACGTATGAATCGATAAATAAAATTTAAGAATTCACCCGTATCTGATAATTGCAATATTACTTTTTAAATTATTTTTATACATTCGACCTATTGTGCAATGTTTTTTTTTTATATTCCATATCCTTTGGAAAATGCTTGTTTAAAAACTCTTGATGTAGTTGCCAATGTTTTGTCTCAGAGTCCTAAAGATGTTCTAATTTAAAGGAATTTGGGAGTTTAGCTTATTATCCAGGGAACGATCTATTCACTTGGTGGAAATAAAACTTTTACTATAGTTCCCTAAGTCTGTAAAATTTGTTAAGCAATTTTATTGTCGTAATAAAATGTGAAACGTCCATTACATATAAATTAGTTTTTTTTCCTTTCTTTCATTGTGTAACTTTCTCTTCTGAATCAGACCCTCGTTACAAGATTAATTAGGGACGTCTCTTTAAATTTAGATTTTATTATTTTGGATTACATTTTAAAACAATAAACAATCAGTTAAAGACTAATTTAAATAACGTAAAGTAATAATAAAATAGAAAAAAACTATTGCACAATCTTAAGTTCTACGGAATAGTCTAGAAAAAATTTCGGCAAAAGTAAATAAACTTATCACAAATCATTAAAAATATATCTATACTATTATAATAAAGCGTAAACACACACTTCTTTGTTGCCTAAGATAGCAGCAATTACAGCATATTTTTGAATAATACTTTTTTTTAATAAAAAGCCCTACACTTACGTCACGCTTTAGGCTATGTATTTTCACGCCATTAAACTTAGTTGGTAAAACATTTTGAGTAAAAACCCTTATGTGGGAAAGAGACCATAAGTTGCTGCCAACATCAAGGAAGTAAGATTGCCAAGGTTTGTCATGTCATGTCATTTTGAGATTTGCTGTTGATAATTTGACACATGTAAAAAATAAAATAAAATTTTCACAATTTCATGCGGACGAAGTCGCACGGGAACAGCTAGTTTATAGTACAATGTTGCTACGCGATCAACCCAAGTCTCAATGATCACAACACGGAATACGTATGTACCATCGAAAATATCCAATTCATTTCTATCGTCCGTCGCTTTTTTTTAATAAAAATATGAGGAAGTTTATTTTTATAACTTTATCTTAAAATTCTCCGGAAGGATATTCCCTTTCTGTATTTAAAGGGTAACATTCACTTAAGGCGATTAACCTTAGCCTTTATAAATAACAGTGTTAACAAGAGATTTTGACGAGCAACCTCCGCATTTTGTTACTTTAGATGAGTAAAAAGATACTGACATAATAAAAGGTCCTTAAAAACAACACAGTGAATTGTAAAAAATCAATACTGGGTTTATTACGTTTACCAAAATTTGCTCTTTACAAATAAGATTCCAATTCATCTTGGAGATTTTTAATTGACAATTATTAAAATTATATCCGCTTCGTAAATGTGTTCCCTATTGTTAACGCTTTAGTGAAAAAGCACCTTAAATTATGCGTACGGGTGTAATCACCCGTGAGGCATGTCACTGTGGAATGACGTAACCATTACAGTCACCTTATCTTTTGTTAATCTTCATATTAACGGTCGAATGGTTTAGAATGATTTGCATAAACCTAATTTACTATTACCGGGGACGGCTAACACACTAAGCTGTGGTACTTTATGCTAGATTCAATCAATACAAATTACGTTCATTTGATAGTATTCATTTGTTACAATTTAAGGGATTAAAACAATCAATTTGCGGCTCGCAGAACATGATATGTAACATTGAACATGTCATGAAGGTTATGCCGTCTTCCTGCATCAATTATTGAAAGATTAGCTTTCACCAGTGACTGTCAGCGTGGAATTAAAAAAAACGAATGTAGCCCACGTGCTGTTCCAGACTATTACATTATACATATTACATCTATGCTAAATTTCATAGAAATCCGTTGACCCGTTTAGGCTACAGACTCTGACAATCATCCATTTAAACTTTTGCATTTATAATGTTAGTAAGATTTAATTTTCTCTTGTTTTAAAATTATTTATAAATGCAACTGTTGTATATTTTTAAGCCCTTTGGAGTTATGTAGTGTTAACACGTCATCATCTTTTACATATAATTGATTGAATAAAAAGCCAATGAGAGAGGAAATTAATCAGCTAAGACATTTTTTTAATTGTTTATCAATTTACAAGCCTATGTGTTCTTCTAGACTATGCTCTATATCTATGCCAAATTTCATCAAGATCCGTTCAGCAGTTTAGGCTACAAACTCTAACAAGCATCCATCAATCCATCTACACTTTCGCATTCATAATATTAGTAAGATTAAACTGCTTTCTGATAAAAGAGCAACAGGTTTTACTTTGAATGTACCGCATTGCAATGTATACGCATAAAAAGTT
Organism: Papilio polytes; assembly: GCF_000836215.1. Classification (NCBI taxonomy): domain Eukaryota; kingdom Metazoa; phylum Arthropoda; class Insecta; order Lepidoptera; family Papilionidae; genus Papilio; species Papilio polytes. Next base: position 1,145,677 of record NW_013525694.1, read on the forward strand.
GACGTGTCATCGATTGTAGAGAACTCACCAAGGAACTTTCCTTAATACTTAAAAGAATTTTAATATACGATGTCTCCGTGACTCAGATGGTTCAGTGGACGTGACGGGAATTTTTGTTTTATTTCACTAGTAAAAAGTATAGGAGGGGAGGTCGCTTTAAGCCGATTTAAGAAGTAATGCGGAAGTATACGATATTTACGACAGCAATTTGAAATATTACACGAAACATTTTATCGACGGTCATGAATCAATATTATGGAATGTTTAAGTTGTAACTCTTTAACATTTGAATGGTGTCTATAGACGACAATGTATTAATGTAGATAATGTAAATTATGACCGTATTATTAAGTATCAATGTCGATAGATTTATCAAGATATTAAAAAACAGTGTTTATGTATATGCTAAGTCTATAAAATATCATGAGGTTTTGAATATTTGTACAGATTAAAATGAGTTTGGGACAGATAATGTAAATCACAGATTGGAATAGCACACAGGATACTTGTTCACTTAATAAATTACAGATAAAGACACAGTCTACAGCTAGTTTATTTACACTGTAGAATATTAACATCTATTAACCCGTTGCGTCTTTATCCTTTCCAACAACTGAGTTAACATTTGCAGGATTAAAAAAGTTGTAAAACGTGCAAATGATTGCGTTTCAGTTTTAATACCTCGGTCGGGAGCTGATTAAACTTATTTGAACGTGCACCCCGGAGTTATATGAAGTTATAACAAGCAAAGTTAACGATATAGAACTGCCGTCTGACAAATGACGCTAGCGGCACGCAGTATTTTATTCAAATTATACCCCTTTCTTGACGGGAAATAACGATGTATTCTCCTTTGAACTATTTTTGTTGTGACATGTAAATAAATGTTGCGAATACGAGAAACGACTTACTCAGAAATCGATTCCAATTAATAAAGCGTATAATATTGTTTGAAATACATAGTTTTGTTTAAAAATGAATAAATAGTTTAAACGAAAATTTACAAACATTTTACATCTAAATAAGAACTCATGTACAACCTTATGTATACTAACAGACTGTGCTTTAAATCTGTTTTAAAAATTATAATTTTTAACCACTATAATTTTATGACTACTCCATTGCATTCTTTGTGCTTTTTTGTGCTCTGTGCTTTCCTCCAATGCGCCAAGTGGTCAGTGTACAATAAACGCTGTGTAAGTGAGACAGCGTCGTACATTAACGCTTTTTGTAGGCGATGCGCCGGCGTAGCCTCGTCTCACCACTTTTTGTACCCAAGCTTCACAAACCCTGTTTACTTACGCAATAAAATACATTATATTCCAATTGTAAATTCAAATAATGATTGTATACAGTTCCACTGAGTTATTGCGATCAATGCACAATGGTTTAATACTTAGCCTTTCGAGATAAAAACAATACTAAAAACTCTTTTGAAGTTAGTACTATAAGCTTCTACAGAAATATATAGATCACGATAGTTGATAACTGTTTAAAACTTAAATTGGGTAGTACCACACATGTACTCCGGGGATTGTTAGTGAGCATTATGTAGTCTAATCTCCACATATCTTGGACTTGTCTTACTTGCTTAATATTGGCGATTTTTTTCTCTAACTTATTAATTTTAAATAACAACAAATATTCTAATTTTGCTATAGTATCGTGTAACTTCAATTGAGAAGCAGAAGGTTAGCGTGGTATGGACATGTTATGTGACGAGACGATGAGGACATATACCAGAAAATGTTAAGAATGAATGTGGGTGGCTACAAAGGAAGAGGAAGACCAAGGAATGTATGGATGGATTGCGTGAAAGAGGATGTGCTTAAGAAAGGAGTGGATTCAGATATGACGACTGATAGAGATGTATGGAAGAGCAGCACATGCTGTACCGACCCTCCATAAGGGATAAGGGCAAGTTGATGATGATGACCGTGTAACTTCAAGATAATGGTAAATAGATTATTTATGGTTATTTTATTTTAGATAATGCGTACAAATTGTAAAAAAAAAGTATGTTGTTAGTATCAAGTAAAGGACCACACATCATCATTTGACAGATGTTATAAATAAATACAGAGTAATTATGTCTCATTAAGGTCAAAGGAAATTAAACCTGTGCCAAATGATTGCTGCCGCGATAATCACAAAGTGACATGTGAACGACCTGATGAGCTGCAACTGCGCTTGTGTAAGCGATATCATTTTGAATTAACTCTGATCATAAATTAACTACGCATATTGCATCTCCCTTATATCAAAGCGTAATTTTTTATAAGTGTTATCTTATAATGATACAAATGCGAAAATTTATAAGGATGGATGTTTGTTAGAGTTTGTAGCCTCAACTATTCAACGGATCTCAAAGAAATCTGGCATAGATGTGGAGGATAGTCTGGAAGAGCACATAGGCTACTTACTTTTTTTTTTATTTCACGCGAATAGAGCTCCGGGCGATTTCTTATTCTATCTTTGACGTTTGTTTTTTGAATAATTTGACTTTATTTTTTACGACCAGGGTCTTTATTTCAATAAACTAAAAATTTAAAATTACTATTGCATCTTTTCATTTATAGGAATTAAAGGCCTCATTTACTTTTATCTAACAAAGATCTTTATTATCATAGCCAATATAAATTAATAGAACAGATGCCATCGCTCAGTAACACAATATCTTGTTACTGCCGTCATTGACGCGTTTAAAACAAAACTCTGATTGAAATCTGCGCATAGACGAATTAGTGACACCCAGTTGTGTGGTGTTCACTTTGACTATAGAGAAAGGGACTAAGCAAAGAACTGTCGTTGTTCTCAATTACTTCTATCAATGTTCGTGAAAGGCGAGGTAGTTGACAATCTCATGTGCATAACACACTGACTTGTAAAATTGAAACGCATACTGATTTAAGATTACAAACACAAAACGACCACACAAGCAAGAACTCATTGTGAATTATTTGATTGATAGATCCTGTCTCTTAAAAGTCAAAGTATACTGATTACAGTTTGGCATTGAAAGCGTTTGGACAAACAAAGTTTTATAGCGCGGCAACGTACTGAAAGACCACAAAACAGGCGCGTGACGTACATGTTTTAATTACAGGTCAACGGTTTCTATGTTTATCTATGACTGATTTTTTTTCGGACAGTTTCTAATCAGATTTTGCAAACTAAAAAAAATAAATATAACTATCTATTGAGCGCATATGTAATGAAAATGATGATTAGAAGACTGTGAAATCAATTATTTAATTGAAAAAGTAAAAAAAAAAAACAAAAAAACACTGCACATCCTAATTTCTCGTGATTGCGATAGTTTCTGGAATGCAAGAGTTTGTAATCGACTGACAGCTGATGTTTAAAATCATCGTAATTTATTCCATGCATAAAGAACGAGTGAACACAATAAGCACACTTGTTTCTTTATAATTCGATAACGATTTCGACTTGTAGCTTAGCTGAGTTGCCGATCGTTCCTTTAATTAACAAGAGATCGGTATCGCCCCAACGTGTTGTATCTCGAGGGAGCACTAGTCAACAATTAAATCTTTAATCGATTTAAAAATAAATCCAACTAAGTGTTGTACAATGTTTTTCTTTTCACGCTTGTTTTACACAGTCTTTTTTTAAAAGTTAGATTGTTGGAGATTTTGCCTCCATTTTTGTTTTAATCTTCAATTTGACATTAAATTGCAATGTTTCCTATCAATAACGACATAGATATAAAAAATTACTAGAGAGTTACTTAAATAGTGCATATCATCTATTGACCAAAATAAATAAATTTATTGAAACATGAAACAAAGTAAAAAAGCACGAATAGACATAGTCGATCTAAAGATAATCATGGGCTTCATTCCATACATCTCTCGTCTTATAGTTGATCCGATTTAAGACGTTTGACTTGTCTGCGCGTACAAAATAGACGAATCTATACAATACATGACGAAGAAGCGTCTGCAGACCAGACTAAAAACAATTTTTCACTGGCTGGCCGCTGGCAGCTCTTTATATAGCATCCATGGTCGTGCCAGTGGAAATATACTTTACTCCACATCTAAGTACATTTCTATATAATTCCTCTATTAGCGGAAGATCGGCGCTGGGTGCTTCGATCAGAAGCATCCAGCATTTATTGCTGAGCGAGGACCCAATCCGGTCAGCACTGCATACACATTTCAATTATTTTGTTTATCCTGTTAATTACGTGTTTATTATTATTATACTTTTTTGATTACTTTGTTGTGTGTGTGTGTTTTTTTCTCTTATTCCAAATTGTGTTGTAGTGGTAATAAGATTAAATGTTATTTTATTTTATTTTATTAATATTAAATTTATAAATTTGCAGTCAAAAAAACGAGTTACATCATTACGTTTGTCTTCTGGAAAAAATATAAAAAACAAAAGACAATATCTTAACTTACTAAAGAAATTTCTTACATATGTATACTTTATAAAAAATTGGTAGTACCAACTCGCGACTCTATTCGAAAAGAGGTAGTCAGTTAACGGTCGCGCGCGACTTCTCGCCAAGTGGAATTGCTTCATAGTATCAGATGATTGACAATAGACGACACGTCTACTGTCAGACATGTGTGGCGCTTCCAACACAATCAATTGAATCACACTAGCATATTACACAATGGAATTATTTGTAAACAACGCCCTAAATTGCTATTGTATTAGTCTACGATATTACACCATCTTATATTGTAGATGTTTGCAGTTTTTGTATCAATTATTGTGTTATTTAGAAAGGAAATCATTTGTTTTTATGTTGCATTATAAACTTAGTTAAGCAACGGATATAAAGCATATTTCTACAGATATGTTTTTTTTTTCAATATAAGGTAGCAAACGAGCAAGCGACCACCTGAATCCACCGAAATGGAAAGCGACCACTGCTCATAAACATACGCAATTGCAGATGCGTTGCCTACCCTTAATTTAGGCAGGAGGAGACGCACATAAAGAGTACATTTTCCCTTCCTACGCGTCTCCTCCTCTTAAGAAAAGGGTGGAAAGGACAGGGACTAAAATTAGGCCTCCGGCACCACACTCATTAGACGAAACACGGAATTGCTTCCACTTCACGCCTGTTTTCTGTGTAGTCGTGGTATTGCACCGGGCGAGCCGGCCCATTCGTGTGAAGATGTATTATTATTCTGTCTAAATAGAAAAATTACAATGTAAAATCTGAAAATAAAAGATGTAAGAGAAACGCGTTATTTTTATATCTATTAACTCCAGTATTTATCATCTGTTATAGAAAATAGTTAAGAAGAATCCGACTTTTTTTATATTAATAGGATTTTTAAATATCCAACTGTTTTAACCATAGATGTTAGAACGTGTTAAAGGGTTAGGAATGTATTTACTTAGTTTATTTTTATTTTACCTACGAGTGTAATGACTAGTGGTTACCTCATTTACATCAATAGCGGACGTTCCATTCTTTGTCTTTTAAGTTGCAATTAATTATTCTACTTTATGTAAATACTTGAGACGTTGAGCGTCCTGCGCGGCTTTTTGTAACTGCGGTCGAGCAAGTCGCATGCCAAGATACTTTAAAGTTTATTCATGTATTAAATAAAACATTTGCATTTGTTAATCTACTATTATACTGAACGGTGAAAGTTTAGATGAATAAAACCTTTTAGTTCGTATCTAGAAACTATGCATTTATTATTGCAAATTTAATTATTGTTGAGAAATTTATCTCTCATTGTTATTTATAATATGACGTATATTAACTTTTAGCTACATTTATCATTTCGGTATAATAAACATTGTTCTAAGGAGTACATAAAAACGTATCGAAAATTATGACATTTTAGAAGAACTCAAGTGTTTTTTTTATAAGAATCTTTTCTACAATCTCACTTATATTATAAATGCGAAAGTTTAGATGGATGGATGGATGTTTGTTAGAGTTAGCCTAAACGGCTGAAGGGATCTCGATGAAATTTGGCATAGATGTTGAGGATAGTCTGGAAGAATACATAGGGTACTTGCTTTTGTTTTTTATAAATTTCACGCGGACGGAGTCGCGGGCAAAAGTTAGTATATAATAATATAAGCTATTTACAATAAACAAAATGTCATGATGTAATCCTTTTGTAATTGAAAACAATCGAACTTCCATGATTACTCTAAACGGTGATATATAGTAATAGTTTACACGAAACATAATATTAAAAATGTGTTTATCAACAAATTTCGTAACAAATCAATATTTGAACCTAATGCTCTGTGAGTCAGGTTCATTCTCTATCGATCTCAATGTTCAAGGAGTTTTTACACGTTTTTAGAGACAAACCATTAGAAAAGAAGAAGAAATTGAATTATTTAAAATTAGAACACATTGTCGACGTCATCACTTTTTATAGTCTTTTTCTGTACATATTTTATCAATACACATGTCTCCGTTAAAAATAGTTTTATTTCTAAATCTTTAACGATATACACCCAGTGTGTCAATACGAAGGTCGGTGACTCCTCGATAACCAGACACTAGAATCGGCAAATTTATGATCGCTCCTAATTATTTAACTGTGATATCGATGTGATTTATTGCAGGAAACAGTGCTGCGTTTGATTGTTGGAACTATTCTGTGGAATTATCGGCAATACAGCATTTTGAAGTATGCGGTGTTAGCGTAATTTAAAATTATGGTTCATAGAATATGTTGTACTAGGTTTAATTTATAATATAGAGATTTAATAGACAGCTAACGTGATATGAAACCTTATTTGAAACATTTTATGTAATAAAAGTAAAGGAATAAAAATATATTTTTTATAGCACTTTTGTAGTTCAATGATTTTTCTCCTTTATGTAACTTAATTGCCAATGCTTAACATAGCTCTTGTTCAGGGTAACTTTTTTCGACATTCAAATATTTACAACTGTATGGACGATTCTCATTAGATTTTAGGTAAGTTTACTTTCGTTAGACAGACACAGCGTTAAGTGTTTTATACTAAGTAGTGATTACGAAAATACTCACTGGGCCAAAGAAATACGGATGTTTACGTCTGCCGTCACAAACTGAAGTAGACCACCCATTGTGTTATTTGGAACCGCATCGTCTCTCGTGGAAGTAACGCGTAAGTTCTTGTGTTGAATGAAGTCTGTCATTGGATTTTCATCGAGTTATTTTTGTGCACCACAAGTGCTTAGATCGGGAATGGGGCGGAAAGAATAATAGTGTATTTAAATTTATTGATCACTAGCTGTTGCGCGCGACTTAGCCCGCGTGAAATTAAATAATAATAAAAACTATAACCCATGTTACTCATTGATAACGTAGCTTTTTAATGGTGAAAGATTTTTCAAATCTCCCCCGTAGTTTTCGAGTTATATTAATACATTCAAACATAAAATTCTTTCCTCTTTATAATATTGGTATAGATTGATAGTGTTTTGTTTTCTACGTAACTTGGGTACCAAATTTGAAATATATGACTTGACCTAATACCAGAAACAAATGACTTCTGCAGAACGCAACGACAGCCAATAACTGAGAAATGTTTGTCAACATTCTCAATGCTAATTCAATTTGAAAGTCACCAATTACCTATTTAGCGTGCTTTTAACACTGGTTCCTAAGTTATAAAACGTTTTGTAAAAGCTTCATAGATGTGAGTACAATTGTTATGTAATATTATTTCGCACTGTGATAGCGTAATGCAACCTTTCAATAACATCTCTTAAAATCAGATGGGTTCAAGTTCTGCGTTTGATTTTGAAATTATGTTTATTTTTTATAAATAATTGTTATAGAAAGTAGACACATTAAAAGATCTTTTTTGGGCGGCAATAAGCTGCCTCCTCGTTCTCCGCCTGGCGCGGTGAATCCAACGGCTTTGTTTTCTATGTCAATTAAATAAAAATACATTTATTTTCTAGTAACTAATTAAACTAATACAAAGATAAGACTAGAAGGATGTTTGACTGGTCATTCACGTCTTCATTAATGGTTCATGCATAACAAAAATTGTATCTTAAAAAACACGATTAAAAGAATACAATATCTACTATACTCGGTAAAGATATTAATGTTTTAAAAATATTTAACGTAGACTAAGCAGATTTGTGGAAACAATCTCGGTCGCTGCGGTAGCCCTTTGAGAATATAACGAGAGCTTGGTACCATTTAATATGTCACTTAGCTAACCTCAATAAATAAATTGAAGCAAGTCATGAATCTTCCAGCGCTGGAGAAAGAAACCTGTTGGAAACCCGCCAAGTTGCGGTGTTCGTTTAAGGCACAATTGTGCATGAAAGAATTTCAATTACTGCAGTTGCAATTTTTGTAGAATATACAAGGAACAACGATATAAAATGCGTTTTGAAATACCTTTGTACAAACTAAAGTAACAGTTAATTTGATTTTTATTCAACTTCAAACATCTTTTTTGCATATATAGTTCTAATGAGATTTTATGACAGTAAAATGATCTTCACTGATAAGTCGCACATAAAAATAAAGTATTTAAAACCGCGGGACGCGACCTTTTTATTCGTTTATACGAGAAATATGAAAATTATCAGTAGATCGATAATTTAGTGTCAAGATTGTGTTAAATCGTCAGTATGCACTTTGTCAACCTACTTTTATTTTGTAACTTGCTGTTCCCGTGCGACTTCATCCGCATAAAATTATGAAAAAAATATTTTATTGTTTACAAATGTCATGTTGCAAATGTCAAAATGACATGACATGACAAACCTTGTCAATTTTGCTTCCTTGATGTTGGCAGCAACTTATGGACTCTTTCCCACATTAGGGTTTTTACTCAAAATATTTACCCCCTAAGTTTAATGGCCTGAAAATATATAGCCTAAAGCGTGACGTAAGTGTAGGGCTTATTATTAAAGAAAGAATTATTCAAAAATATACTGTAATTGCTGACATCTTAGGCAACAAAGAAGTGTGTGTTTACGCTTTATTATAATAGTATAGATTTGAAGAATTTTAATAACCTTTATGATTAAAGATTTACATTTAACTTCAACTTACGTTAGAACTTTTACCTCTTTTCTTCCCGTCAAAGCCTCACTTCCATTGTTCCTTGCTTAGTTTGTAAAGCTCGCCCAAAGCTTCTGCCTGGGATCTCACCTAACAGCTAGAAACATTAAAGCTTTGACTTAATTTTGCAAGAATATAACTTAGCTATTTTAGTAGTAGGTATCTACCAAGTATAATGCAGGCTTAATGATAAATGAAATTGAAAACATAGGGCGCACACCTTTGACTAAAACATCACACAACTATTGTCCAATTGTCGATTGTTTCGCAGCTAATTCAACTGTTTAGTTACATAACTAAAAATCTCGTAGTGCACCTCCATATAAGCTCATACGGATTAAACAATTGTGCGATAGTTTAGTTTCAGGTGTACGTACGCTTTTTGTATGAAAATTTTTTGTCCACCTTTTGTTATTGTCGAATTGCGACAATATTTTTAATATCCTTACATCCAAGTATCCTTACATATTTGGTGAAGTATATACCATGTTTGGCCCTTTAAGTATTACGGCATGTTACTTAATAAATGAAATATTAATAAAAGCTGGTTTTTTTATTAGACGTCTTACTGCGAAAATTCACAAATAAAGTCTTAAAGTAATTTCTGTATCGGGTAATGGAAATCTCTTTATAATAAATCCACTCTTTCCCTTACCTTAATTTGCATGAAAAGTGTTAGCGCACAACAGTTTTCTTCGACGAGAATTTAATATTCCACTTCATTCAAACGAGCCTTGTGTAGACGCTAGGTAACGCTCTTTTGAAACACTTTTCTGTTAGATGGATTATAGGGTACAAAGAACTTTGGATGAAGTAATAACTATTTAAATGTTACAGTTTCAAAAACGGCTTGAAGTTTTACAAAAACTGCCGCACTCAGAGTAAACAAGTTTGTCCTTTAGCGTAGATTTTGTGTCACTAGGAATATATCAATCCACCGCCATATTGCAGTCAAATATGGAGCTAATTGTATTACGTATATTACAAAGTAATGTAATAAATAAATAGACTGAGACAGGATTTTATTTTTTTTTGGTTCGACTATAGAAATCCACATTAATAGTGGTGATTATTAGTAACCAGTAAACTAATCTATTACAACTACTCGTAATTTAAACCAGTTATTAAATAAGGTGGTAAAGGAGGGAGCTGTCCATAGACATCCGCAATCAAAGATGATATAGAATTTGTGGTTAAATAGATTTTTTTCACATCACATATCTTACTTACATTATAAATGAGAAAGTTTAGATGTATGGATGTTTGTTAGAGTCTGTGGCATATACGGATGACAGGTATTGATGAAATTTGGCATAGATGTAGAGGATAGTCTAATAGAAAACATAGGCAACTCTTGTTTGTATTGTTTGATTCCACGCGGACGTAGTCGCGGATGAAAGCTAGTGAATAAATAAAATCTAACTTCGTCAGCTAGATAAGCCAACTGTAATTTTTATTCATTCCACCTGTTTGTATAACTGATTTGCACAGAGTAGTCTATTCTCCAGACAGGTTGAATAGATTTAATCTCCGTTACATTATCTATGCTATTACCCTTGAAAGTGGATAAAAAGATTGCGTGTCTCGACTCTTAATATCCCTGGTGAGTAAGCCGTTGCTACGAAGACTTCTTGTCTTATATCGTCCGGTTACATTATGTTACATATTACTTTAAAAATCTATTTTATTGTATCATGATATATGATTATAATGTTATAGGAATTTATAACTGACCTACTAACATAAGATATTCAAAGCAGTTGATTCATACCTTATGTTAGTTATTGAGGTTAGATAATTCGAATAATACAATCATAATCTGAACCTACCATTGGACTATTATAACTCTAGCTTTACCCACGACATCGTCCGAAATTTTTGGAATTAAAGTAAAAAACAAATAATCATATGAAGCTAAATAAAAATAGTTTCTGGATACTAGTCCTAAGAATGCTTGTACTAAGTAGTAATTAGAACATTGAATTATTAATCTATCATTATTTATTAATTACATAAACCGCAGATCCAGGCACAACTCGTTCTGTAATTCTTTTATATTTAATGGACTTTTAAAAGCATTTTTCGTACAAAAATAAGACTACTGCAGTATTCGTAAAGCGGTCGAAAAAACGAGCACCGGCTTAATCATTGGTTAACGAGAATGTTTTTTTTTTAATCATAAAAAATGTAAATGATGATTATTAATAACTGGTTCAGTGGACTGCAGAGTTTATACACAGAAAAGAGTTCCTTTTACCATAATATCAATATTTGGCTATTAAAGTCAGGTTAATTTATGAAACTCTACGTCAATTCTTTCGAAATAAAAATTGTAAATTTAAAGTAACATTTTTAATAAAAAATAAAACTTTAATTTAGTTTCGGCCAGTAACACCAAAAAGTATTTGGAGTAAAGAGGTTTTATTATGAAATCTTAGACCATCGTAAATCTAATCGGGTATTGAGTTCAATCAGTGTTACTTTAAATGGTAGATTGACAGTCATTACCCTGCCACATTTGGAGTGGCAGGTGGTAGCGAATGGCCGGCCGTTTGTGGTAAGTTGGTCACTTCGTGAGACGGTCATTTATTTTAAATCGCCTCTATATTGATTATTCTTACTTAGAATTGACCAAAGCGATTGAATAATACAAATAAATTAGGACAGATTTGTAAGCTCACTAACATCAAAGTAGGTTCATGTAATTGTAATTGACAAGCGTATAATTGAACTTGAGAAACATTAAATAAGACATTTACTTGGGATTGAAGTAAATCTTTTTACAAGTTTGACTGTTACTTGTGTGTATCGACAGTGAGTTGATACTTTTAAATATCAAAGAAAGTTTCAATTAGATGATAGCAGAAATATCATTTCTTTCTGCTAATTCTAAGACTAGATTTAGAATTGAAGATCTCAGGTGAAGCGTTTTTTCTAGAAGTAGCCAAATTTTTAACAATCATCTTGAGTAATCTGTGTCAACGTTTGTTGTCTTTTCCTAACAATAGCATTTGTAAAATAAACTCTTGTGAGTATCGTATTACATGTTCCATTTCTAGAAAACGGGTGAGCAGGAAACTAGGGTTAATAGGAAATAGCACACTGGCGCCACCTAGTTACAGAGATAAATTATTCAAACAAACATCGAACCTACTGAAAACATTGAAGCTTCAGGAATCTTGGTTTAAATATAGAATTTAATCCATGGCTTTCAGGGATGGTCGTAAAAAGTTAGATTGGCATTGAAATATATCTCCAGCAATAAACCATTTTTGATTTAACAACCTATTAAATAAAGGCCGAATATAGAACGTTTCTTTATTGACTTAACTTCGAGGTACGCTTGAATTATAGCGCATTTACCGAAAACCATTTCGTTCTTCCTTGAAGTGTTTGAATAGTAGATGTATTTTAAGTACATCATAAATATTGAAAGTATAGACTTGACTAATGTTAGAAAAGGTATCTTTGTATGTTCTCTCCGTCGGTTAAGGGTAGACAGCGCATCTGAAATTGCTATTTAAGCGAAATCAGATAGCCGCTTACTCGTTAGTCCTGTTATGATATAAAAAGGTGATTTTTAGTATATCATGTTTAGCATTTTATTAAAGAATAAAATAAGCGAAAGATGAGAAAGTAAAAGATGGAAAGATTGCTTCAGATACCTTTGGATTTTTTTTTGTTTATTTAAAAAAGCGTTTTTAACCATTCTTACGAGTACGTAAATGTTATCTGGTATATGGAGTACTTCTAGCTTTTGAGCTTTTATAAAATCATAACAAAGTTCTTAATTACACAAATTATGTATAGATGAAAAAAAAAAATAGTAGACGGTTTTTTCGCAGATCATGTTTCAGGCAATGTCGTACTACTCGTATATCTGTACAATTTAATACACCGTCACTGAATTCTTTAGCAATTCACTTCAGATGCGATTTCTATGAAATTTCTCGTATTTTAACTCGAGTATTACGATTTTGAGGAAATATCATAATATTTTCTACGAGCATTTATAACATTTCCCAGAGTTCATACAAAAGCGATTTGACGTTTCGTCTATTAAGCGTATTTAGTTGATTTCAGCTGGCCAATTGCATTTTAAAAAGAATTCTTTCAATTTATTTACGTAAGATTTTAAATCATTAGCTATACTAATTGACATGTATTGAAAAAACTCAAAAACTACTAGTCCGAGTTTAAAAATTCTTTCACCGTTAGAAAGGTAATTTATCTGTGAGTAACATAGTCACTAGCAACAACTAGTCTAATATAAATTCGTTTTCAATCTTGAATTAATTCGGTTTATTAACTTAATATATTTACGAGGTGTTATATTAAACATTTTAAATGAAGTATTTATTCCTAGATTTAGTCGTGTTCTCTGATTACAGTTTACGCGTAATATAAACATTAGCGGCCGCTAATCGTCCGGGGACTGCAAAGCGTCGTGTTTGAATTTAAATCGAGGTCTATATTTGCGATTTACCTGAATTTCTGATTTACGACTCAATGCTTTGCTAACTATGCTAACTATAACATGTACGTTATGTTCAGAATATTAAACAAATATTCTGGCCAGAGTGCCTCAAACATTTGTATTTATAACTATGGGTCACTGTCGACACCCCTGTCTTGTGACATATTTCATATCTCATTGCCAAAATAGCAAACTACAATACGTATTAAATGCCACGGTAGTAGAATTCAACTGTAACACCAATGGTCGCTTACTGAAACTACATATTTACATTATACATTCGAAGATTTAGAAATCGGTATATAAGTATTCGAGTACTCGAAGTTTTCAAGGCAACGTGTTTAATGTTCTTTCCAGTATTCGGCCGTTTATCAGATACTCTAACAGCGTTCATTTGTTTTTACATTGCTACGTACACATAATCGTCAACACATTACATTGTTTTTGCGTTAGAATAAACAAAATTACTATTTGATTTTCGTCTATTACAAGCTTAATATTAATATACAAGTAAAAAACCATATGATTATAAACATCGTTTATTATCATCATACTGTCAAGATATTAATATTTTAGGCTGAATATTTTGCTTCTAAAGTTCAAGTTACTAAACAGAATACCTTGTACGAGACATCAATTTGTAATTAAGAAAAGTCGTAACTACGTAACTTATTGTTATCACACTTTTTTTTAAGAAGAATAAAAGAAAGAAGGATGTTTCGAGACGAGTGATTTCGTAGTGGAAACGCAGTTAATTTCTCTATTACACAAATTCTAATTGTTAGATTTTGCAAATAATTCCTTAGTCATAAATTAAGAGGAGATTGATTGTCGCTAAACTAGTATTTATGTAAACAATATTTAATACTAGCTTTCGCCCGCTTCTCCGTCCCCATGTAATTAAAAAAAGTATGTCTATGTATTCTTTCAGACTATCGTCTACATCTATGCCAAATTTCATCGCGATCCGTTTAGCAGTTTACTACAGTTTACTCAAACAAACATCCATCCATCGAAACTTTCGCATTTATAATATTAGTATTATGTATTATAATAATTTAATTTAGTCATCACGTCATTTGCAAACTTAACCTATTTCTTCAACACCACATTTATATTTATCGGCGGAAACGAATGAAATTAAAATTTCTGTTACGCACGAATCTAATTTTGAATATTATGTGTTCGTGAGCTCATATTAGTATTAGTGGCAACGTGGTTTAGAGTGTCCTTGTCATATATTTAAATCGCTAGAAAATATAAATCAAATATAAATTTTAGTCTAGTACGCTTTAATACCAAAGTGAGAGCCTATCTCGAAAAATGAGATTTGTTGTTGCGGTTTACGTTAAGGAGAATGGCACAAACCTAATACAACGGTAAATGACGTTAAAAAAACTGTCTCGCAAATATTTATTATAGCTGTTCCTTGCGACTTCGCCGTTAAATTAAAATAGCCTTTACTGCTAACAGATAACGTAGCTTTCTAATGGTAAAAGAATTTTCGCAATCGGACCAGTAGTTTTGGAGTTATTTTAATACATACAAAAATACTAATCTTTCCTATTTATAGCCTTAAGTATAGATAAACCCTCTGGTCTATACTAATATAATGAAGCGTAAACACACATTTCTTTGTTGCCTAAGATATCAGCAATTACAGCATATTTTTGAATAATTCTTTTTTTTAATAAAAAGCTCTACACTTTCGTCACGCTTTATGCTATACATTTTCACGCTATTAAACTTAGGGGGTAAATTGATAGGATAAAAACCCTAATGTGGGAAAGGGACCATAAGTACAAGCTGCCGACAACAAAGAAGTAAGATTGCAATGGTTTTTAACATGTCATGTCATTTTACATTTGCAATTGATAAAAAATTGATGACAAAAGTAAACAATGAAATATAATTTTCATAATTATCATACGGATGAAGCCGCACGGGAACAGCTAGTCCATTAATAAAGTAGTCCATTCCATTATTCTTAAACGTTATTTTAGGTAAGACAGTGAGTCAGTTAAACTAAAAAAAATCTCTTCACGCCCATCCATTTATGTCACCAAAATAAGAAATGTATATTTAACAAGCGTGATAACTAACGATGCGGTGACAACATTAAAATAAACAGTAAATATATCACGTTAAAAAACTACTTCACTATTTTTGAGTATTTATTTAACTATGTTATTAATAATTAATCAAAATTTCGATAGAATGGTAAATCATCATCCATTTTTTATTAAGTTAATTTTCTATGTCTAATGTTGTATAGTCTATCTTCCGTATTCGGACAAGGTAAGGATGGATAGAGGCAGTGGATTTGGCGGAGGATGGGACGATGGTAGGAGAAATATCCTTTTTCTGTACGTTCCACTGTTAAACAAAGGTAGGCACTACATTTTATTAAGCACGGATGTCGATGGGTTGCGGTCGCTTCGCTTTTGGTCACTTGCCTTATCACGTTATATTATGAAAAAGCTGCTTCATCATTTAAAAATATAAAATCGACATTATTGCACAAAAAAGATATCATTATCTTCCCTCCCCAACCTTAACTTAGCCTACATCAGTGGGATCGCCGCACCAAGTTTTCTTCCTCCAAATAACTCTATCATCCGTTATCTCAGTTATCACTCTCTTCTTGATAATGTCACCTTTCACACAATCCATTCACATCTTTCTACAATATCTACCTCTACCAGTTTACCTCTCCATTAAAAAAAGAAAACGGTATATGGCTTTTAAATACACAAAAATGCTGACAAAACTTTCGTATACCATTCAAATTTCAATATGCTTTTGACTTGAACGCTTCTATTTTATAATCCCTATCGCGTTTTCAATTAAAATAGTTGTATTATGAATAGTCAGCAGAAAACTATGAATGCATTATATATCTACAACTGGGATCAACTTTCTAAGTAAACATTTGTCTTCATTTACCGGATATTGAATTAAGTGAAAGTTATAAACGATAAATGCAGTGTGGGATCGCATATTAAATCCATAAACTTAATGGAAACTCTTTCTTAATGACTATAATTGTTTATACAGTTAGACTATGTAAATCTATATAGAGTATCGCAAGCGGTTTCGCTTATTGAATAACTTTTTGCATGTTTAGATGTAATAGAGAACTGACCCTTGATAAGTACTTACTTAAATTAATTAAAAAAGTAAACAATAACTATTGTTTGTTTGACTTTTTAAGTTATTTTTATTATTATAATAATTTAGGTACGTTACACTATCAATACTAATGTACTATACGAGAAAAGATTTGTATTTTTCTATGTATTGATATACCTCAAAAACTACTAATTTCCTAACCAATGAAAATCTACATTATAACAGAGTAACATACTCCATATTCATTACTATATTTTTAACTAGCTGTTGCTCGCGACTTCGCTCGCGTGAAATTAAAAAACAGTAAAATAGCCTATGTTACTCAGTGATAACATAGCTTTTTAATGGTGCAATGTTTTTTGAAGTCGGTCCAATAGATTTTGTGTTATTTCAATACATACATAAATAGAAAAGTACAAATCTTTCCTCTGTATAATATTAGTATAGATAATTTTATTTTAGGGGGACATTGTCACAAGCGACAACTCGTGTAAAATTTAATGAAAAATGTTGCAACATTTCTAAAGTAGAAACGATTAATTGTCGTTTAGTTTAAAATTGTAACAAGGAAATTTAGAGCCGAACATAAACTGAAGTTAATGTAAATAGGACGTGTTTTTACAATCCACTGTAAGGACGGCGAATAGAAAGGAGCTTGTTGTGACTGCTTTACGAGCCGTTAAAATATCAATAAAGTGTTTAATGAGAATGTTAAACAGTCTCCTAAGGAATTGCTTATCGGTTTTGTAATAGTAGCTACTTACAAGATGCCTTATACTACGTAGCTATTGGTGGGTTGCTGAAGTTAACATTTTATCACTAGCTTTCGGGCGCGACTTCGTCCGTGTGGAATTAAAAGAAACAAAAGTCTTAAGAAGACTATCCTCTACATCTATACCAAATTTCATCAAAATCCGTTGAGCCGTTTACGCTAGAAACTCTAACAAACATTCATCCATCCATCTAAACTTTCGCATTTATAATATTAGTAAGAAGTATGAAAAGTATGAGAGTATGAAGTACGATTACGTAGTGATTCATTAATGTTAGATGCACCTAAGTTTCAACGGTTTAAAACTCAAATTACGTATTTCAGAAACGCATTTGGAGTTATCGAACCAAAAACTTTAACGAATGGTTATATATATGTAGCTGGGAAATCGATCATATAATAGATAAACGATATTGGTATTTTTTAAATTTAAAAGCATCAGAAATAAATATTGATATTTTTAATATTTCTATTCACTAGTAGTTATTAAATTGAATGAAATCAATATTAAGAAACTTCAGTTTCCATTTATCGTCGCTTGGAAATAGAAAGTGACCTTTTTTATTCCAATACAGTTTCTGAATAGGAAGAAAATTTATCTCGATATAAAATAAAAGAATCCCTTGACCGAAACGTCATCTGTCGGAGGTTTTATTTTTAGATCTGTAACTCATTTCGTCGACACGTATAAAGACCTTTCGGATACTGAAGGGAGAAATAAAATTTTATTACACCATTTTCTCATTCCCCGGACGGTGCGTTTGCTGCTTTTCGCGACTCGTTTTTGAGCCTAAGGACTCTGGTACACTAACGTTAAGCGAACGGGAACCGAACTTTAATAGGAATCTTGCTTAGATATACTTTGAACTTTTGAACCAGCTCTTATACTGTGTAGTGGCGTTCCATTTTTGTTCGCGTTATAATTCGCTTTACCGGCAGTGTGCTACAGGCCTTACATAGTTCCCCTCTTTTCCGACACGTTTTCCACATTCGACGCCACTTATTACACAAGGCTAAGCGTAAAGTGAACTTAATCTTGTTGGATTAAGTGGCGGAACACATGGGCGGATGATACGCGATCAGAATATAGTAACGAATGCCGAATCGAAGAGACTACGATCATGAGCTTTATTGAATATTGCAATTCATATCTTATGGAAACTGTGACTTGAATAACACTATAAAATCGGTATTTGATAGTTTTTAGCATGACGTTACATGGACTCATCGTAGCAAGAAACAGCTGAAGAAAAAATGGCTCCAAGCCAATACAGTCGTGAGTTTGTAAGAAATAAACATTAACATTTTAGTGTAGACTATTGTATATTGCCATTCATAAATTGTCTTTGGCGGAAATCTTGTTTATCAGAGTTCAATAATAGAGTTCGCTCAAAAACGTGATCAAACCTTATGTGGATGACGCGTCGTGTTTAATATAGAATGACGATGTGAAAGAGTGATGCGGTATTCGACGACGTTATAAACAAGGTAGTAATCCCGCACTTGACTCTCACGACACGTTCGAGAGTCGAGATGTGATGGAATATCTTACACCGTGATAACGTACCTCAGCGCGCCGCTGTTACATTTTTCAAAAGATTGAAGGAGAGATTGGGGAAAGAATGATGTCAACGTATGACGGTAAATGCTTAGTTTTAGATTAGATAACAGAGAAATAGCCTTAAAACTTTATATGGGTCAAAGTAGAAGTTACGTATTTTTCAGTGACCTGAACAACTTCATTTTGTAATTTCACAAGCCGTATTAAGAACTAACGGCAAAATGTGAGAACTTAGTATAAAGGTCGTTAACATCTTCCTTTTAAATGAACATTGAATTTCAATTATTGTTAGCAACTAAGTTTGAGTCAGGTTCATTCATTCGGAAAGCATTATCCCATTGAACTGTAAAGTGTTCCGGCACTAATACTATATCACTATCATATTCTCACGCCTCCGTTTCCATTAAGCTATTTACATTAATGGTTTTAACCGCTAAAAGAAATTGTATACAAAGCCACCACATCGTGTTTGTATTGTAAACATTATTTGTTTGGTTGGTACACGTGTTGTTCACCTGGTCGACCCATTATATTGTCAACTTGCGCGATAAACCGCATTCTTTTCGCCTGGCACTTTACAATATTTGCCTTAGGATCTACTTAACCTAATTTCGCGCCTCCGGGAATTTCTCCAACCGGTTTATGTTGATCTGTATGATTAAGGGCTCGCTAGTTTTAAATTGCCAGTTGGAGCTATAGAATTTTTAGCATATCTGATGATTTCTTTGTTTTATGTTGAAATAAATATTGTTAGCGGATTAAACGCGAGAAATATATATAATATGTTTTGAATATAATGAAATATTTATTGTTTTTTGCTTAGCTATGTATGGTTATTGGCTTTTGCATTAGATCATATTAAATATCACGTGGGACAATGATTTGTCACTGTTTTGTATAAGAAATGTTTTAGAGCTCTTATTCTTTGCAATACTTCTTAAAATTTTAAAAGGAAAAACTCGGGTCACCATTGTTGATTTTTTACTTTAAAAAGATTGAAAAAAGTTAGTATGTTTTAAGCTATATTTCATTTTTTATTATAAAAAGTTTCGGTGTGTTTAGGCGTAGCTTGTGTTTGCTATCGGCCCGGCTAAGACCCGCATCGGAGCCCGGCTTTTGCTTACTTTATGTAAATAGTAGTTGAAACGTTCACGGCGGGGGATAACCTCGTTATTTTTTCGTTTTATACACATTTACTTTCCTAAATCGTTTTCTGATAACGTGTTACTAAAACGATATCTACTATTTCCGATAGGTTTTTAATAATTTTATGGGGAATATTTATTCAAATGAGTGTTTCTCGTTGGGTCGATCTACCCACCGATGGATCGATCTATAATCTAAATACGTTTTTTTTTAATAACGCGCAGATGGAGTCGCTGGCGAAAGATAGTATGCGCAATTTAATAAAATTAAGAAACAATATTGTACATTTTGCTAAAATACAGTAATTGCTATTAGCGCAGCTCTGGAAAGCAATAACAGTTTCGGGCTGCGAATGTGAATATATTCACTACTTAAACTGGAATCAAATTAACTTCCAGAATAGTTTTCAGTCCATAATAATGTTCGGAATGAACTGTATGCGGTTGGTATTTCTGTAAAGCTAGTTTCACACACGGGTAGAACATTGAGTGCGTAGAGTATTTTTTTTCTATAACATAAGGTGACAAACGAGCAAGCGGCCACCTTGATCCGCCAAAATGGCAAAACAACATCCGCAATTGCAGATGCGTTGCCTACCCTTATCCGACAGAGGAGGAGACGCACATAAAAAGGAAATTTCCCCTTCCTATGCATCTCCTCTACCGTCCAATCCACTTCCCGTTCCCATCCTCTCCTTATAAGAAAAGGGTGGTAAAAAAGGGACTTAAATTAGGCCTCCGGCACCACACTCATCAGAGGAAACACGGAATTGCTTCCATTTCACGCCTGTCTTCTGTGTGGTCGTGATATTACACCGGGCGAGCCTGCTCATTCGTGATAAGATGTTAAAGCGCGCACTACCACTGTTCACAACGAGTAACATCGAAGTAACAAAGTTCAGTACAGCTATTCTTTCGCCAAGACAGAGTACCGTTTTAATATCAGCACTGCACTGTGTTATATTCCGCCCTCGTGTGAAACTAGCGTAACGTATTCAGCGAAGGCCATTCCACGCGTCCGCGGTCGTGACATTGCACCGGATCCAGCGATTTTATTACACCATTAAAATAACAATTGAATATTTTCTTTTATAATATTTTTCCATGGTATTTACATATTCAACATTCCCAAATGTCTTCGAAATATCCCACAATTAGATCAAACATTTAGATTTTGGATTGTGATTTTTATCAAAAAGCGCGTAAATTCCATACATTTTTCTGCGTTATTTGTATTGTTCTTTAGAAAATGTAACTTCAGTTCGTTTTTGTTTCGATAACTTTATAAAATGCGTTTGCGAACTTTATAACTTGCGTTTTATTTCATTGAAACTTAAAATAATATAAAATAAATGGAAACTTCAGCAACCCAGTATAAAACGGTTAAAATGGTAGCCAAAGCGTCAAATTAGACTATAAGAAGTTACAATCTCCGTAAAACTAAAAAGGATCACTTAAAATAATAAGGTAAAAATAGTAACTAACAATACATTTAAAATGGAAGCGGAAGTATTTTAACTGAAAAAATATTAATCCAATGGAAAATCCCTTACTAGAGGATACTTTGTCACAATCGAGTTTTCTCTACGATTTATTTCGTCTGTTCGGGCACGCACGCTAATACTTATTGCTGGTAATAGGTTACGGTGACCATTACGGAAAGCACTAAAACGTTTTGCGGCTGTTAAAAGTTTATTGTGTTTATCTAGTGCAGCCTTTTGTTACGTTTTGTTACCCTCTTTTATTTTGTTTTATTTTATTATCATTTAAAATTTTACAATTGTAATAAAAGACTTTTCCTAGTAAAAACTACGATCACCAATATATTCTGACCTCACGGAGTACAAAATTCCTAATTTCTAGTATATTTTATTTCACAATATTTTTTTCTTTGATATCCAAAAGGTAAGCATTGCATGTTTATTTTTTTCGTTTTAATGATTTCGGTTACAGGTTATAATTTTATTACTGCATACAAATTATATTACCGTAGATAACAACTTTGTTGGCCTGATGATATGCAGCAGTATCTCATTGTCTTGACATTGCACAGTTCATATTGTTATTAAAACAGAGATAAATTTAGATATGAGTTAAATTAAACATCAACTTATCTTAACACTAGCTGTTTCAGTGCGGCTTCATCCGCATGAAATTATGAAAATTTTATATTATTATTGTTTAGCAAATGTCAAAATGACATGACATAACAAACCTTAGCAATCTTGCTTCCTTGATGTTGGTAGCAACTTGTGGTCTCTTTCCCACATTAGGGTTTTTATCTAAAATGTTAACTCCCTACGTTTAATGGCGTGAAAATAAAAGAAAGCGTGATGTAAATGTAGGGCTTTTTATTAAAAAAATAATTATTCAATAATATGCTGTAATTGCTGACATCTTAAGGAACAAAGAAGTGTGTGTTTACGCTTTATTATAATATAGATATGGATATAGATAGATAGTATAGATGGAAGTAGTAGAGCAATATTAAATTAATTAAAACATTTATTACTATAAGCATAAGAGCTCGGTACTTTTAATCTAAAATAATCCCATTTTATTATAGCTTAGAGAGATGGAGCTTTAAAAATAATCATGTATCACGTCCATAAAAGCGATTTCTTACACGAATTACATGTTTTTATAAATCAATATTTATTATTTTTACAAATTCGGTATTGCTATGAAAAGGCTAACGCAATTTCAACTTGTACGTTATCGCTTCAAGTAGTTTTAACAAGCGAGAGTCGAGCGGCGCAAATATTTGTGCAGACGAGACTTGTGAGAAGCACGCGGAACTTTGTTTCCTTTAGCTTCCTTAGATATCTGGAGTACAGTAACACCAAGTGTTCGTTACTAATGTTATTTCAGTACTTTCGACCGCGTGATCTGGTGAAGGCAAAACTCTATGGAGGAAAATGTAAAGCGTCTCAAATGTATGTTGAAATTTCCTATCACAATTTCCGTATTGATTCATAAAAGCCACACGCACTAAATGTAGAATAATTTGCAATGTATATTATTTATGGACTCAGGATGGGTTGCATCGTATTGCCGGTTATAGTTAATAGGGTCACAAGTGCAAAAATATAACTTCGCAGAGGTTTTATATGTTTTTCTTTTTTACAATAGCAACACTTTAATCTGAATGTCACTATAAAGTGTCATTCCATACTAGAAGTCCATCAATACGGAGGACGAAAGACTTTTCTCTTCTGGATAGTGTGTAAGATAATAGAAGAGATTTTCTTTTTCTATTACTTCTTCACCTTACTTTTACTATTAAAGATAACTTGTGACAGTTGACAATTAACACTACCGAATTGACACAAACGGCACCGCTAACTACAACCGAAAGGTTGAATATGACGTCATTTAGACCAGCGTAAAACTGCTGCAGCGAATGTTATGAGCATCAGTAGACGTAATACTGGAAATGCACTGGTTAAGGTTTATAGTTAGTTACTGTAACTGTAACTCATGCTTAGTAAATTTTAGGGTTATTGTAAATATTAGATACTATCATACTAATACTTTCACACATTTTTTTTAGAGTTTTGTTAGAGTTTGTAGCCAAAACAGCTGAACGGATCTCTGAAATTCGGCACAGACATAGAGGATAGTCTGGAAGAATATATAGGCTATTACGCTTTTGTTTTTATCAATACCACGCGAACGGAATCGCGGGCAACAACTAGTTACAAATAATTTTAACTTTAACGTTGTGATGCAACTCACCTGTGCTCTGGATAACTAATTCAACAATTTATTGTTACGTGGATATGAATACAGGTATTTTGACAATGGAAACGAATGATTAGAAGTTATTACCATCACTATCTTGTATTACGCGATGCAAATTATGCGATAATACTGTAAAGACGGCGCTATTATGACTTCCTAATTAAATTTCCTCGTTCTAATCTCGGGTAAGCAAACATTTTGTAATAGTGTCGGTAACCTCGGTTTAACTGATGTTGTACCCACTTTGTCACTACAAGTGACTAGATTCTCGCGTCTACGTTTGCACGGAATTAAAAAAAAAACTTTGTAAGTAGCCTATGTGTAATTCCAGTCTACCTGAATTTGCCGAGAAAGCGAAGTGGGCGTTGCCCATATACATCCGCAATTGCAGATGCATTGCCTGTCCTTAATCAAAGGAAGAGACGTAGAGGATATTTTCTCATCCTATGCGTCTCCACCATAAAATCCACTTACCCTCCTTTTTGTATAAGAAAATGGTGAGAAGGAACTGAGACTAATATTTTGCCTTCGGCTTTTATTAGAGATCTGTTAATCGTGTCAATATCACACTAGGAGATTTTAAAAATGAAAATAAAAACGAATTGCACTGTCCAGCCTTTAAAACTTAGGTGCAAAACTTGTTGTTTTTGGTCATAGATTAGATCTTTATATTGACGATGTGAAAAAATAAAAAAGTATTGCTTCATATTTAAATTGTCAATAGCATTCTATATTTTACCAGATGTCAAATATGGCACATTGTTAACACTGAATGCTAAATAATAAAGAGCTTCCTGTTTAAACAATTAAATTAGTGTGAAAGCTCTGAAATTAGCATGGGCACGCAGATGTCACAGGGTCGATAAGTGGTCGAGATATTCGACCGAACCGGAAGTGTTATGTGGAGCATCTTTATAGGCTAGTCGAGTGCTAACACGGGAGAGAACTACAAGTACATTAATTAATACGCCGTTCAGTAAGTGGGTAAACCTGTTAATTGATAGCAATTCACACTACGCTCTAGTAGTTTTAGCATTTTATGTTTGTTAGATAACTCCGTGATGGTCCGATGCTTTACTACTAATTCTTAACTTAGCTATATAAACATTTAGATACGTTGATATTATGATCTCGTAATTTCTTTGTATCTGTATTGAGCTGCATGTGATTGAAGCGTCAAAAGTCAGGATGATGTGTGTTTTCCACTCAATAAAACTCTTTATGATGTCATACTCAAGTGCAATAGCGACTATCGTAGGATCCCCAGTGGAACACACATGTACCAAGGTGGTTAACTATTAACGGGAATTGATATTACATAAGACGTGTGAAGACGTAATATCATATTCAATAACTCAGTAATGTTAATCTTACTAATATTATAATTGCAAACGTTTAGATAGATGGTTTGGATGGTTTCTTATAATTTTGTAGCCTAAACGGTTGAAGGGATGTCATTGAAATTTGGAATAGATGTAAATGATAGTCTGGAAGAAAACATAGGCTACTCATTTTTGTTTTTTAATACCACGCGAACGGAATCACGGGCGAAATCTACTAAAATGTATTTAGAAATGTCTAACATAGTAATAAAGATAAAAGCTACGCTTTACAATGAAATGGTAGAGAACAGTTTTTTTGTGATTGCATAGCTCTCGTCAGTCGAGTAAGGCAAAGAAATCATTCCCCAAACTGCCTAGCTTGATTCAATACGCCCCCGGCTGAAATGCGACAGAAGTTTGGACTTTCATCTAATGACAAATCTCTGCGGTAACATATTAAAAAACTTTTCATATGAAAGAATTTACATGATTTGCAAAAAAATGTTTATTTTATTTAAGTAAAAAAATGAGTCGTCTGTGAAAACGTGTTTTGTTTGTAAAAAAAAGGTAAATTCAAAGGATTCGGAAATATACAGATATTTCAATGTATGTTTAAAAACAGGCGTATAAAAGTTTCTGTAGCTTTTTAAACGTATGCATATTTATGATGACTTTACCTACTATAATATTAATACAAAACTAATAGGTTTTTCATTATTTATGGAATATTAAAAACATCATACAAAGGTGAAAAGCACAAATGGAAATCTCGACCAAAACTTAAGTAATAACAATCTTACGCCCGGATGCTTCAAGAATTAGTTTTTAACTAGAAACCACAAAGCAATATCATTTGCTTTAAAATTTAAATCATGAATTTATAAGAAAAAATTGAATCTCGAATGAATTACTTTTGTGGAGATTGTTACCACATTTAAATGTCTTAATTGATCTTGGCTTAAAGATAAAACAGAATTTCAGTGAAAATTACAAAACATTCTAGCTATCAATATTTCACTGAGCCGTGATATCTACTTCTTTTATTTCTTTAATCCACAATAATCGAAGTTTAAAAATCACAATACTAAAAGAGAACAGAGTAACATAAATGATAATCAAGTGCGCACAATCATAAAAATAAAAGAGAAACCCCACTGTCATCAAGTACTTCTAAAAAGCCATTTCAATTCCCTCTGACCCTGTTCCAAATGTTTTTTGTATTTGAAGAGGCTTGAATTTTAACAAAAGACGGGTCCAAGTCCCCAAGTCGGAGTTGCTACTTTTAAATTATAATACGGTCAGATCAAATGTTGGTCAGCAAATATTGAAGCCATAATAGAAACTTCACTAAGCTCCATTACATTTAATTTCGAAATAGTTCATAGACCTATATTAAAAAAAAAACTGTTAATAACCGTATTCAAAAGGAAAAAGAACGAATTAAAAAAAAATTTTAATCTGCACGTTAAAAAATTTAAAACATTACTCAAAATTTTCAACATTAGAACAAACTGAGTCTTAGACTCATTTTTATTCCATGAATCAAAACACTACATCCAAGTAACTAATGTGAAATAACTAGTAATCTTACTAATATTATAAATGCGAAAGTTTAGATGGATGGATGGATGGATGTTTGTTAGCGTTTGTAGCCTAAACGGCTGAACAGATCTCCATGAAATTTGGCACACGTTTAGAGCATAGTCGGGAAGAACACTTAGGTTACTTTTTATCCCTGGAATAGTTACGGTTCCCGTAGGATCAATTAATTTAGTTTTTTAATGTTTACTCGATCATTCTGCAACGGTTCAACATATCTTATTGAAATTTGGCACAGATGTAAAACAAAGTCTGGAGTATACGTGGGATAAGCTTCATCGCCGAGGTGTCCGGTTCCCGAGGGATACATAGCTTTTTGTAATATATATAGTTTGTATGTTTTCTAATTCCACGCGTACGAAGTCGCGGGCAACAGCTCGTATAGTATATTTAGACTACTAGAAAGTAAATTGACGGAACTTCTCGACCCTCCTGATTACGAGCTTTAAATAAGTAATGGTTTTTTAACTGAACGTTACAAGAGTTAAAATAGATTGTACACACGCGCCCGATGCTATCTTCAATCAGGATTAATAATTTTATAGCTGCACTGTACTTACTGCCCATATGTGTGATTTTATCGCTTTAATGTTCATTGATGGTGCAACAAATGCATAGTAATTTTACGACCCCATTAGCTGTTACATGACAATATCATTATTACGACACAGCTGTTTAACATATTACACGGTCTTTAATTATTAATAATCTCTATTGTTTTGTTTCATTAAAATATGATAAAGCAGATGTCTCGTACAGGACAGGAAGTTTACAATTAAATCGTAATTAGTTATATCTAGAAAATATCAAATCATAAATTATGTAAGATAGGAAGTACCTATCTTATTTCCTGATCCAAGAGTCTGTCATAGCTCAATTTTACCGACATAATTTATTTATTTTATTTATTGAAAATATTACATGACACAAATTAAACAATATGCACAAATATGGCCCCGCAAAAACCATATAATTGGTTTGTCCGCGGGTGCGCTGGTTCTTTTTGTGTAGAATTACATAAAATACATACATATATATACACAAATATACTGAATATAAATAAAACATTCTGTTCAAGGGCTATTATCAAAAAGATGGCTTTCCAAACGTTTAACAAATAGTTTAAATTTTGAATTTAGATTTGCTATTTCAGGTGGTAGGTTATTGAGCATGTATGGTAAACGTTTTTCAATTGTTCTGTCGCCGTAATAATTATTAACTCTGGGTACTATGTATTTGCCACGAGATGTAATATTTTAATGGAAGTTCTCAATTTAAAAAACAATCTTTGTAATTTTAAAATAAGACATAACATTATCACACTGAAATTTGATAACTAAAATTTTTTTTATCAAATCTGATCAAATTCACGACATCTAATATCAAAATTCTTATAATATTTGTAGGCCAGACAACTTTGAAGTCACAATCTTTGGAATAAAAATACTATTTCATAGATCAACTACTCACAATTTAATTTAGACCGAGCACAAGATTATCTCTCAATCTAACGTCTCCTTCAACGACATTTAATCACTTTGAGTCTGATCTCCGTCTTTGTTGTGTTTACAACGAAACCAAATAAAGATATCTTCATTAAATGGAGGAGGAAAAAAAAAACAGACCGACGAGTAACTAGATTAAAATCAGTATTGAATACAGAAAACATCAGAGTATGCTTCAGGAGTTATCCGTTTCTTATTCTTAACGAAAGTATGAAATAAAAATATCTTTCATAAACAATTCGGGAAAATTCCAACCAAAAAGATTTTATTTTTGTAAAACTACTCTTGTTTGGTTGATCTGAATACCTTTTGGAATTGATCTTAATGGTATGCATATTCCTAATTCAAAATTTGTTTTAATCACTTTATCTATTTAAATTCTATTAATATTTCTTAACACCAGAATGAAAATGAAGAAAGGTCAAATAGGTCAAGCCTCTATTTCATCAGTAGAGTTGATGGATTAATAGTACATATTGCATGTAATATTTTACAATAAGTGAATCATATAGACAGTAGTAAATATTAAAGGGATCTTTAAAATTCTTCAGGAAGTATGAAAATAATTCCTTCCTAACAAGGTACTTAAATATATGCGTTGTATTATTTGATGAATGTTTACAATATTTTTAACAAGGGGCTTGGAATACGGAGTTCTCCAACTAATTAAGATAAAATGCGGAATATTGGAATGTCGAAGTCTCGCCCGAGGCGGCTCCTCAGTACTAGAGAGTTGCTACTTGTGCACGCATTGTTCGAGTAACTATTACCTACAGAAGCTTTTGAAGAATCCTTTTGTTTACGATATTCTTCCTTATTTTTATTGGTTACTTTTGATTTATTATTATCCACAATATAAATACTGTAACGCGGTTAATTGTTGCGCGTTGTATCAATGTTCTGTTCATTTATAATTATTATTTTTTGGCATTATGTTTTAGTAAATTACTTTGCTCGTGACTTCGTCTAACTAAAAACAACTAATTAAGATTCGTTAAGCGATTAGATACGTTACAACAAATATCCAAAGTAATCATACGTTATTATTATATTAATTAAGACTGAAAGAAACACGATATAATATTATTATCTATCATTATTTTGCACTACACTACTAACTTAAACCACTAATGTAATTATAATGATTGATTAGTACATTAAAGTAACAACTTAATTGGACTTGACTGAGACGTAGAAAAATCATTGCAGGAAGTTAAATAACGTTTGAAATTAAATTGAGATACAACTGTAATTTTATCGTACGTTTATTGAGAGAAATGTTGAGTGGAAGGAAATTACGATAAAGATTAAAATTAAATTGGATTCAAGCAATTTAATAATATTTCCTTATTTTATTAAATAATGCTTTTGAATTCGTTATTTTATATTTACATTTGTTATTCCTACTTTTGTGAATGAAGTAAAAAGTTCATTCTTGAACTAACCATTTCGAGTTTTTTATTTGTTATTTCAATTTTTTATTCATATTCAAATAAAATTCATCGAAGGGTTTCTAGAAGTTTTTTATAACTTATTCGATAAAGTTTCTTAAAACCAACCCACAAGACGCCTACGTATCAACTTAACAAAATGTAATTTCATTAACATAAATATAATAAAAAAAAATGTATGATCCATTTGTCATTTGAAAGGTCTATAATTTTCTCTTTTGTAAACCGTATCCATCTCAATTGAATGAAATACGTGACCGCAAACCAGTTGCATACAAAACTTTGTAATCTGACTTATTGTTATTTATTTCTTTTGAAATGATAGTTTTTATCAAAAACCTTTACAAAAATTGTATCAGTAAACAAAAAGGTTGGCATAATTAAAAATAAAAGATGAAACGACATCTATTGAACGAAAATTTAAATAACTTTTTTTAAGAACCCGAAAATTGATCCCGAATAACGAGATTATAAAATCACGTTGCCATTGGGCCCCTGACATTGAATTTTAAAACGATCCATAAATTTTACGTATCAATAACTAACCGAATACGTATCTAAGATCGTTAAAAGTGACTATTAAAATATTTTAAAAGAGCGTAAGTGATAAAACGATAACTTTTTTAACTATCGGAAGTGGAGGCCATTAATAATTGTGACGTCACAGGCTTGGTTGCAGTGCATTGACTTATTTGAAGTCAATTATAACAGTAGCCTGGGGTTAATAGTGGTAGTAAAAAGTAATCAATCAATGCTTATCAACGGATTGCGTACACTAATATAGTCACGCCGTTATAATTGTATTTTTTTTATTTACTTACAGTTCTTCTAACGGCCGGTTTCTCAGCGACTTTTAACCATTTATTAGTCATTTTGTTTCAATTCGTAAAAAGCGTTTCCGGACTTAGTAACTTGTGTTTTAATCTGTTGAAATATGAAACCTATCACTAATGAATCGCTAGGTAAGATAAAATGAGAGACCTGGTCTAGAAAGAGATACAAGATACAATACAACCATTTTTAAATCACAAGATTGTCAAAAATATTTGCTACAGAGGTATAAGCTAAAAAAACAGGAAATAAAGTTCTAGTCTAATGATAGATTATTAAAAACGATTACGCTAGATGCCAATCCATATTAAACTCTACTAAAAATGATATGAAAGATCAGCTTCTGTACATCTATTCACGTATTTTGCGGAATTTTATTACACATTTCAGTTCATCTACATTCAGCAAATGTTATTATTAAGTTGTCTAATTTCACAATATTGTATGCGAAACAGATGAAATGGTAGCAAGTTTATAAATTAATAAAAGCCACCGTTCGTTAATATCAGTTGAAACGGCGTTGATAAAGTTAACACTACATAATTCTGTCGACCATTTATCTCCCGCTGACAACTTTAACAGTGTCGGCCAAGCGAGCGTGAACCATTGCTACTACAAGTAAATATTTTATACTTAAGGCCTGTCCCACCAAATTGTAAATAGTCTGATAACAATCCAACGTGTAAAATATGTGATGGACAGTGACGTCATTTTTGATATATCTGAGCCTCTATCAGCCAGTGGTGGGACAGGCCCTTACATTGTTCTCCATTAATTCAAAATTTCTCAAATTTGAGTAATTTGATAATGACTTTAAATAAATATTTCCCGACTTGAAAGATCAATATATGAAATAATGTTTTGAATTACTTTATCCTGTGATAAAATGTACAATTATATAAAATATTTACCTGCAATCAGGTTTAGTTTATTTGACGTAAAATTAAACTTTAACTTAAATCTTCGTAAACAAAGCTACGTACACATAAGCGCACGTAGCAAACAAAAGCTATATAATCAAAGCTCACTTCAACTTGGTAAGTTTCGGCGACATAGTTCTTGTTGTATTGTATGGCTGAACTTGGTAAATAAATGATATAGAGTTTTTGCTTATTTACCAAAGTTTTAGCTGATGTCTCAAAGATTTTAGTTATATATGAGGAATAAAGATTGTTTTTTTTTTTAAATACTAGCTGTTCCCGTGCGGCTTCATCCGCATGAAATTATGAAAATTTAATTTTATTGTTTATATGTGTCAAATCATCAATTACAAATGTCAAAATGACATGCTATGATG
Organism: Papilio polytes; assembly: GCF_000836215.1. Lineage (NCBI taxonomy): Eukaryota > Metazoa > Arthropoda > Insecta > Lepidoptera > Papilionidae > Papilio > Papilio polytes. The sequence continues at coordinate 1,177,551 of NW_013525694.1, forward strand.
ACAACCTTGCTTCCTTGATATTGGCAACAACTTATGGTCTCTTTCTCACATTAGGGTTTTTATCTAAAATATTTACCCCTAAGTTTAATGGTGTGAAAATATATACCCTAAAGCGTGACGTAAGTGTAGGGCTTTTTATTAAAAAAATAATTATTCAAAAATATGCTGTAATTGCTGACATCTTAGGCAACAAAGAAGTGTGTGTTTACGCTTTATTAAAATAAGTATAGATCTTCTTATTAATGCCTATTTCCAGAACATACTCGTACATACTAGAATTCTTAAAAATAACTTTTCACAGAAGTTTCCTACCAGTAAGGAACGTACAATAGTCTAGACTTTTTTTTTAATACCTACAAAAACTAACTCGGAACATTAAAGTGGTTTATATAATTCTTTGGAAAATAACGAAAAGATTTCAAGTAAACATCTTCAGGGAAATGAAAACCAAATGGGAGACAGAGTAAATTTAAATCAATGATACAGTGTATTTGCTGAGAAATTAACTGGAAGGTCTATTGAGAAAGTTGGTAACTTCGAGAATGTACGTAATGGACTTAACGCCTCCACAGCGGTCTATTAGTAAAACAATGGTAGCTTTTGTTTCAAAAGACATTGTATTGCAATCAATCTAATGGATATTGGAACTACTGTCAAATCGTCCATTTTCTTTACGCTTTTGTTTGTACCACTCAATTTTGTTAATGTTATCTAGAATCGAATGTTCTTCAAACAATGAAGTATTTTGTAATAAACATGTTTAACTAAATGTGACTAGATGTAAAAGTAAAGTAAGCAAGCGAGTATTTTTTGTAATAATAGTTTAAACCAGAACCATTGTAAAAATAATTCTGATGGAAAAGACTGCGGGCCTGTCCCATCACTAGCTGGAGGCTCAGATAGCTTAACAATGACGTCACTGTCAGATAGGTAACAAAATCCGATATTTACATCACATATTATACTCGTTGGATTGTTACCAAGCAATTTACAATTTGTTGTGACCGGTCCTTAGTAGTCGGTCAATTTGAAGATGAAATAATATTTGCTTCAGTCATAATTAAGGTATATTTAAACTGCCAAAATAAGTTTAGTTTTTTTTTTTTATTTATTTTTACAGGGGGCTTTGTCGCGAAGCGACGATAACGCCCCATAAATCTTAAACAAACAAAACTTAATTAACTGACTGTTTTCTTAAACAGATGTCGGCCAACTTAAACACCATCCCGGCTAAAATAAGTTAACATCGCGTACTATAAAATTTGGAAAAACAAATAAAATTCACGTTTTAATTATATTATTTGATATACAGCGTGAATTGAAATAAAATATGGCGCAACCAAATGGGAACATCTGCGGGCGATTCTACGAACATTTACAAATTAGCGGCAGCTGCGCCCTGGGTAAAGTAAATACCAGCAAATACATAAAGTGAACAGAAATATTGTATTGGTAACGTCAATAAATTGTCGTAGAAAAGGTCCTTCTGAAATTAAATTGGAAATAAGTTTGACATTTCAATTCGCGGTTAACGGGTTACCGAGGAACGTTCTATTCCGCATCCATTAGAGTTGAATGCTATTTATAAAACGTGAAATATCGTTTGAACTGAAGCGTATTTTGAAAGTTGAGCTCGAATAAAATATACGACTGTGAATTTATTTTACGTCCGGAATTCTAAACATTATTAAATTTGTGACAATATGATGAAATTAAAGCCTTGTATTTATAACATAATAAATTATTTTTTTTTTACATTAACGTCTCCTCAGACAGAAGTTTTATGTCAGCCATGTTTGTGGTTAAGCGCATAATTTTTCTCACACTAAATGGCAATAAACAACTTAAGCTAAATGAATTTATTAAAGATAAAGACATTTAAATAGCCAGATGGTATTAATGAAGTGGTCAGAATTAAGTACATAAATTGTCGTTGTTTAATTGTTGATGTTATCGAGAAGCTTTAGGCGTCAGATATCAATTATTCTCAGGCTCGCATGTATTGGAAGCTGGTCAGGATATTAAATTCCGTCACGTAGACTTGTATTTTTTTTTATAATGCCACCTCCATAAGGTCCCGCCATTCCTTTGTTTCTATACTCCGAGTCCCGGAATGATTCATATCCACAGACTGTACAATTAACTTTACGAATGTGTTCGTGCCAAAACAAAAGGCAAAAGTTCTTTGAACATTTGTACAATCGTATGAAACGCCAAAAGAGCGATTCGGGTCGCTACAAATCAATGTCCTTCCGGTATTCAGAGATAGATAAAGTCTGACCGTTTTCAAATCATGATATCAAGTCGATATCGTGTTTGACGTTTCGCTATTAGTTTTACCTAACAAAAAAAGTCATATCAATAAAGAAATATTACATTTGACCTTTTAGCGTTGATCATAATACAACTTGAAAAATTTTACACACTAAATCGACATTAGTCGTTTTAACGTACCCCAAAATTTCTTACAAGATAATGAAATGAGAAACCAATTTAGTCCGTATAGTTTTGGCAGCAAGCATCAATTTTAACATATCTCTTTCGTAACTCCAGTACCATAATTTCTACTCCAATACGTCGTTGTACCACATGTACGACATCCTAAAAGAACTCTACCATTGTTGGTAAATTGTAAACTGTCAGTGATCTGTTTGCTAAGTAAACAATCTCACTAGTCACTATTATAATAATGAATACTATTATGGTAACAATGTCTTAACTAAGATATATGATAAAGTTACGCAATCTTCTTACATCACTTACGAAATATTAGCTCATCGTAATTTAAATTGATGACACAAACGTAATGTAACTTAAACTGTAAGCTCGGTTTAAAAAATTAGAGAAATTTCACTTAAGTAATGAAACCGAAGAATTCCTTACCACTATTTTTTCTATGTCTACCCTTTTGCACAAATCAAATGGTATTCCAGATTATCAACAATCGCATCATTTTATTAAAAAACGTGATCTCGTATACGTTCCAACAAATAACTTGGGTTTATAAACACTCTAAATTATGCTGCACGATATTATATTAATTAATGTAATATTCGCCGCAGAGCGCGCCTCGTACTTAACATGAAATTTGCATTATTAAGAGAATTTCATGCATGCATTTACTACTCAGGTAATATAAAATGGAAGCTTTCTTTATACGTACATTTTTGTATACTTTTTATAGACACGCCGAGAAGACTGTAATGTATGAAATAGTAATAAATTGCGTAAGATGTAGGTAGTCGTCGTCGACTGCTCACTATATGTCCCCACTGAGGGCTCGGCTACCCTAAGTTAGGGTGACTAGGCCATAGTTAATAACTATACTACACTACACCTAGTTCTAATACCAAGTACGTACAAGATTTGTTAATGTACTTTACGTCCGATATAGATGCTGCATAATTCTTATGCAATTTTTTAACACCAAACGGACTGATGTCACGATATTTGGATTAAATTTTTTAGTATCGTAATTATTTCAATTTTGAATAAATTATTTTACAATTTAATCATTTTTGTAAAATATAATTAACATTTACCCCTGTAGCCATCTTTTTTGAAGCATATCTGATTGTTTTGCTAATAGAAATTGTGCAGTTCACTTTAATTTTGTCGTTCACGAGCAACCTGAGTTTGAACAGTTGAGCCAACATTAATGAAATTGTTAATTGCAATTCCAAGTGCTGATTTTCAACGAGCTGTGCTGCAGAAATTCACATTAATAGACATTTTATATAATTTCAAATGTAGCATCTTCGACTTGTATTTTCCAATTTAATATTACTTAATTTAAGCTTGTATTTAAATGGAAAAACTTATACTTAGAGCGTGTGTACACCTGAAACTAAATTATCGCAAAAGTGCTCGCTACACTATTCGATTTTTAGTTGTGCAACTAAACAGTTGAATTGTCCGCAAAACAATCGACAATCGCATTGAGCGATAGTTTTGTCGTCGTTTTTTTTACAAAGGTGCTCCCACTCTTAATGAAAATATAATAAGACAAAATATCAAATTAATCCATCGAATATTATATGAAATAGTCTAGAATATACCATTCAATAACGATTATTACAAAAGATATACTCAACAATTTTACCTAATGACTTCTAAATTGTATCGTGCTATTGTAATATGTAAAGCACTTAGGTAACAAAAATGTCAAATCATATTTTTCCACGTGCATTAATATAGAGGGTTTTATAGCATGAAAGACAGGTAATTACATACACATGTTCGTATTATTCACAAAACAATAGAGTCGTGTATCTGACAGGCCATTAGGGCAGGCCCATCAAACATGACAATGGATTTCGGTGTAAGTCAGGATATAAATAATTAACATTTAAAACACACATCTAATGACATTTTTGGAGTAATTTTGTTTACATTTTGGGTTATGTTGAATAAAAAATTGAAATCGTTAATTTACTTTTTTGATGTAGAGTTTGGATTTAATTTCAATTTCATTTAGCTGGTGAAAATCTCTTTCTACCTTGTCAAATTTCAGAACATGTTATGTGCCTCTGATTATTTAAAAAAATCTGACAAATTGCAGCATTTTATGCTCCGCATTGCATTGTAGGATGTGTCTAATTCACTTTAACTTCTCGCAATGTTCTGTTTTCTACATAAAAGCTACCGTATCGCCTGATTCCTTCGGTAGAAAATTAAGATGTTTACTGTAACTGTCTTTAATAAGAATGTTTTTAAAATTATTAAGATCAACACTTCTTTGATTTCCATTTTGATTAAAACACATCTTTTAGATTGCTGTCTAACACAAAGGAGTCTTAAAATGCCGCTGTCGGGCAACCTGTAGTTATCTTTACAGGATTGTATTAACATAATATTTTCTCTTAGCATATTTTTACATAAGGTTGTATAAAATTACTATTAACATTTCCATTCTACGTAACCTTTTTTTTATTATCAGTGTATTTGTTAATACAGTATCTGTTTCTAGAGTATAAAATCTTGACCTCACAAAGCGATATCCTATTTGCAAAAGAACCACGGAAATACAATTCCGTACAAAATACGCTTATGTAGCGGTTTGAACATTTGCATTGAGGATTTTCCTTCAATAAAATCCAACGGCTTCTTAAACCCGGGGGAGGCACCGAGAGAATTTCGTACATCTCACGCTATCCCTACGCCGCAAATGGAAACTGTGAACTTGTAACTTGTGTAATAAAACCAGTCTCTTCGGAGGCCTACGTGCGAATACCAACATTGCTAACTTATAAATTCAAACTGGAGAATGACTTTTTTCTATAACTATGTGTTTAGAAGATCACATCCAGAAACTTTTTTACTTGCATCATTTCAAATTACGTTTTGGTTATAAACATTATACCTAAAATTATTCAGTTTTGATATAGAGTAGACGTTACTTTAGCTTTCAAATAAATCAATCTCCAAAATCACATTTGTCTTCAAAAAATGTTTGGTATCGATTTCATGAACAAAAGAACAGACAGTTTATCACGAACATTCGTTAGACCGTTTTCGTAACGACGATGACGATTTTTTATTACATTTGTGCAGCCACCCAGTCGCAAAATACACCAAAAATGTCATACATTTTTTTCGATGACGTTACGGATACGTTCTTATCACTGACATAAAAATTCGTAATAGAGTCACGATAATATTTGTGATGAATCGTTGTAGAAAAAACTTATCGTTGTAAGTTGCATTACAAACACACAGTCATAAATACAAAGTTGATTAAGAGATTTGAATAAAACAAAAAGCAAGACGGCCCTAAAGGGATCCGTCAGTTCTATTAACGCGCAATGATAAATCATGTGGGGCCTAATGAACACCACACACAGCAGCTGCCTCCAATTTGGTCGAACAATTCACTCTGCACACTAAGTTGCTTACTTATTAATGGTGTTTGTGCATTAAACAGAAACTGGACACCAATTCTATCGAATTTTAATAGTAATTGTAGCACATAAATACAAAATAGCAATACTATTCTAGATAGAACATTATTAACTAAAACACCAAAAACCTGTAGTTTTAGGACACCTTAATAGTCAAAATAATTGACATACTATTAGAATGTACATTATTTACCCTTGTAAAGTCGGAAAAAATATCAAATCTCTAATTATCTAAAAATTATTGTGACACTAGTTACCAGGTGTTGAGGGCCGATTGTGCCCCTTCAACATCTTAAGCATGAATTCAATATTACTTTATAAGAAAGAAAATAATTTCAATCTTTATTATTCAGTAGAAAGTTAATTGGGTTCGGAATTTCTTTAAAAGCGAGGAGCAAAATTAATATTAGCTCAATAAATTATAAGAGAGAAATCATTTTATGTTTGCGTATTTTATAATTGTGACGTACGTTAAGATCAAACAAAAGATTCTTTCATCTTTTACATATAATAAGGATTTAATGACTTGAGATATTTCTTATACAATTTCTATATAACATACGTAAATCATACATATTAATATAACAAATAAATAGAGTCTAAAAGAGTAACCATAACTTTTAAAATTTTAAGTTTGTCCCATCACAGGCTGATAGAGGCTCAGATAGTTTTAAAGTGACGTTATTGTCAGATAGAGTACCGAATTGCGATATTTGCATAAACATTTTTTACCTGACAATTAACAAGAATTGTGGGACAAGCCCTAAAACTTATAAATCTTAAAACGCAAACTCGTAAAACTTTACTAAAATAAAAAGCTTGTTTATCATTACAAATCGTTTACCTTAAAAATTTTAAAAGCAAAAACTCCAGTTACAAAAAAATGTTATCTTTCAAACCCATACAATATCAAAGGATTCAACCCTTTGTTGAACCAATACAGTCGTGTTATTAGTGTTGTTTGTATCAAAAAAGCTTCTTATTTTAACGACATTTGTAGCAATATATTGAAACATAATATAACTAGTTTAAAACACGAAATTGGTAGAATTACTCTGAAAATTATTTGTATCATGTTGGTTACCACTACCACAATAGAAACTATTAAATTGTTTAAACTTTCGCGAGACATCTTAAACGAATTAAGGACGACTCAACTCACGTTAGATATATAAACAGGTACAATCCTTGTTATAAAGTATATGTTCATAATCCGTATTACGTAAAAGAATATCTTCACGCCACGTCAATGTGTGATAAATCAAATGTGCAGGCGCCTTTATGATCTCGAGTAACGATCTCAACTCTCTTTGCTCTCTTTGCCAATTAACAACTGAAGATTGTTCTTGTCGGAGAATTTTTCAATGAGGCAATTTCTTAGTATGAAATACTGAGTCACTTATAATGGAGGAGTGAAATATGATAAGTTCTCTGCTCTGTCGTGGATTGTGGACTTAATGCTTCGGTTCACGACCTCTTCAGTGATACCTTTTTATTTGACTGTTATGCTTTATGAAACTTGAACATTACAACACACGTATTACTCATGGTCGTCTCTCCGTACTTCTTATAACGCGGTGCTTTAAAATAAGTAATAACCAATATTATAAAACAAACATAGGAAAGTGTTGTCAATCTCCTTAAAAATCAACAAAAAGATTCGGAACATTGTCTCACAATGTTTTTTTTTTACTTTTTAAAATAGTGTATTGTTAAGTCTCTGACTGAACTGAAGGGACTGAATTTTTATATAACATTTAACATTTTAACAATTTTAAATTGATTTGAAAGTTAGTGATGGTTTTAGACAATCAGAGTTCAAGTAATATTGGCTATAACATAGCTAAAGTTCCATATGTCACAAAGGTTCAATTAGCTGTCGCCGATGCTTAACAACGCGTCTACGATAACAGATATCTTCAATTACAGTTGCTTCCGTGTGTTGTCATCAGATGTTAAGATCAAGCATCTGATATTACTTACTGTCTTCTTCATCAGAACTATCTGATGATCGTCAAAGTCTAGCTGAAACTGTTCTGGAAAATTAAGCAATTGGCGGAGTCAATCTATTTGTACGAAAAATCGGTACTAAATGGAAATCTGTATGTCCATCTTTTTTAACTGGCTTAAATCCTTTGCTATATATGTTTGAGAATTAACAAGTTCTCTAAAGAGGAACAAAATAATTAATCTATGTAAGGTTAGAAAATTTGAACTAGATTTAATCTGTATGCTTATCCTTTTTTAACGGGCATATGTACTTTGTTATAATTGTTTGAGGATTAAAAAGTTTTTTTAAAGAGAAACAAAATAATTAACCTATGTGAGGTTAGAAAATCAAAGCTAGATTTAAATATATTTAGTCTAAATTCATCATAATTCTACAGTTTAAGTTCAAGTAATAAAGAGTTCAATAAAACATAAGTCATTGCTCATTAGTTACAATAACGTCTAAGCCAGTTATAAAGCAAATAATTTCTCGCTCCTTAATTTATCTAGACAGAGCTAATTTGTGGTTGACAAATGAGTTCTGTCTGTAACGTAATTGGTCTGTTAACTATTAGTAAGACGCGGAATTATTTAGTTAGCTGTTTTTTTCTTTATTCCGTATGTTTTTTGGAGTTTAGTTCATGAATTTAAAAGTACTACATGAAAAAAAAACTTTCAAAATTTCCATATTTTGAGATTCTTATAACCAATTATTGTTTCATTATTTACTAAGTTACATTGATTAATATGTTTTGAGTTCAACTAGACTTTTTTTACTTAATTAAGTACTTACATTAAATAATCTTTGGTAAAAGACTGATTTAGGCTGAATTTTGAAAAAAAAAAAAAAGGATCGAACACAACTGTTGTGCGATTGTCGATTGTTTCGCATCTAATTCAACTGTTCAATTGTACAAATAAAAATGGAGTAGTGTACGCACCTCTACATAAGCTTATATGAATCAAAGCGAGTCTTAAAAGTTGTGCGATAATTTTGTTTCAGTCGTGCGCACGCTCTAATGAAACGTCAGTGCACGGTTAAATCAAAACATTAGCGTTCAGTTATAAATTATTTATCTATCAAAGAGTTTAAAGTCAAATTTAGCAATAGGTAAGTAAAATATAAATCAATGCGCATGGCCTAGTTCCCAGTTCCTCGAAAATCAGTCATAAGTATCGACTTGAACCAATTACTTGCAGCTCTACGTCTCGAACGTGCCATGTTTTGCATGTCAACACGCAAAATCTAGATTGCGCAGTTTGCTAACAAACTAACACTATTGACAACTTTAGACGTAATCTCTAAGACTTATGGCCGGTTTCCCAGCTACGTTTAACCATTCGTTAAAGCCAACCTACTAATATTATAAAGTATAATATTATAAAGAGAAAAGAAACTCAAAAACTACTGGGCTGATTTAAAAAAAAACCTTTCAATGTTAGAAAGATATTTCTGTAAGTAACATAAGTTATATGTTTTAATTTCATGGGGACGAAGTCGCGAGCAACAGCTAGTGATTAAATAAGTACAAACTTCAGAAACCTATCATTGCACAAATATGATGTTTAAATAAAGGTGTCACAAAGTCCCTTGTAAATTTACAGGCAATGGTATATAATCAAGGGCCGGGATTTCGTGAAAACAGTGAACTGCCGTAACCCCTGATATTAAGTGACACTAAATTTAAAAGTGCAGGTACACGGCCTTTGATGCTGGAACACTCTCATATCAAGAGCCCCTAAGCAGCACTTCATAAATACGACTACCGCAGATTTTCTAATCGCGCTTAACCTTCTTATCTTGAGGTCAATAAATTCTATTAGACAAAGTAAATTATAATGTATTTTGTTACTAAGGCAGTCACTCACTAGTTCCCATTGGAATGATTTAATCTACGAAATAAATTGGCATTATAATGGTAGAATAAAAACTTTGCATCGATTGATGGGTTTACCAGTCGGTCCAACAACAACCTCTGTTAATGAATTTCGTTCGGATGAATTTATGAAAATTGATTACATTTGTCAAATTCAATTGCAAATGTCAAAATGACATGACAAGCCTTAGCTATCTTTCTTTCTTGAAGTTGGCAGCAACTTATGGTCTCTTTCCCACATTAGTTTTTATCAAAAATATTTACACTTAAACTTACAGGAAGTTTAATGGCATGAAAATATGTAGCCTAAAGCGTGACGTAAGTGTAGGGCTTTTTATTAAAAAAAGAATTATTCAAAAATATGCTGTAATTGCTGACATCTTAGGCAACAAAGAAGTGTGTGTTTACGCTTTATTATAATAGTGTAGATGTAGAGTTCAATGGAACTATATCACATAAAAAGAGGCAATGAAACATGAACGGCGTTACGTTTTGTTGTCTGAATTAATTTTCAATTAGTATTCAAAGTGTTGCATTTTGAGAACACTTATTTCACTTTGTAAACAATGTGCGTCAGCCGATATAGCGAGGCGCGGCAGTGATGTATTGAACAATGGGACGTTACTCCTTTACTTATTTTTATTTTATTTCTTCCATTCATATGCAGGCAATGTAAGCCTGGCCGATATTATAAAGTCGCAATATAATCGTTCCAGGAATTATGTAATCTAAGCATTCTTTTCTTCCTGGTTTATTATCCTCAAAGTATTCTAAATCCAAGTAAGATTTAAAGAAATAGTTGATAACCTAAATATAAAACGAAAATAATGCATCTAATACCAACATTACATTTACCCTAATTTTCGGCGCGTAACTAAACACGTAAATTAATTGTTGCATAATATTTATGGCAGTAAACGAAAATTTGCATTTACGTAGAACATGCATAAATAAAACAAAACTGTGCGACTGCGTGCCGCCAATTATGCCTCAATTACGCGGATATCCGGAGCAAGAATTAAGTCCGTTACTTTGTTAGAATAAATTAGTACGCGTTCCGATCATTCTCATTCAGAAAATATTACTCAGTAATGAAATATGTAAAACCTGATATTGTAAATTATTCTGAAATGTGGTTAAACATTAAATTTTTTGCCACCCTTTTAAAAGTGTAGACAAATAATTTTGCGTTACGAATTTTGTAATAACATTCATTTCCATAAAAAAGAAATAGTTAGTAACAAAATACTCTCATCTTCTAGTTCATTAACTTTAATGGAATGATATACTTTAGTAATTCATCAAACTGTTCGAAGAGACGTTCGCCTACGGCTACCGAGCTCATTTTATGTATATAACCTAGTTTACGTAAATGTCTCGGAAGACTGTATCACTCCCGCTTCAATATCGCACCCGTGGGAACGCAGGGAGGAGGTGATTCACATTTTTGTAAGCCAAGTGGGAAATTTCACTATATTAATAATTCATGAAGATGTCAATACGGATAGGATACTTTACAACGTAACTAGCTGTTCCCGTGCGGCTTCACACGCATGATATTGTGAAATTTTTATTTAATAATTTAAATTAATAATTGCGTCCTTAAGTTGGCAGCGAGTAATTTAAGGCCCTTTCCATGAGTTTTTTTTTTTAATTTATTTATCCCCTAAGTTTAATAGCGTGAAAATATATAGCCTAAATCGTGTCGTAAGCGTAGAGCTTTTTTAAAGAAAGAATATTTGAATACATGCTGTGATTGCTGACCTCCAATGAAACAAAGTAGTGTGTGTTTACGCTTTATCATATTATAGTACTAGCTTTCGCCCGCGATTCCATCCACGTGTTATAAAGAAAAAACCAAACTAAGTAGCATATGTGGTCTAAAGATAGTTAAAAAAAGCAAATTAAGGTTCTCATAATTAAATTACATGTTAAGTCAAACCTGAAACAGATAATCACCAGACTTCGTCTCAAACGATCGTGTTACGTGAATTTAAAATCAACTTAAAAACGGATCTACAAGTATAATAAAAATAGTATAAGTTGAATTATCCAGTTCGCTTAAGAGCAGTCATTAATGATCGTTTATTAGTCGGCGACCGTTTCTTTAAGTTTCCCTTTGCCAGAACTTCCAATTGTAGCAATTAAGGGCCTTTTATCTAACTTTAAACATTACTTGAGTGCACCTTAAACTTGTTTTCAAGTCACTAACCCGTGTACGATGTTTCCGCTCACTGATTTGTTAAATAAACGGAATCATTGAAACGATGGCTTTTGAAATTGTTATTTTTTGTTTGACTAAAACTTTTAAAATTTCAAACTGCATTTATTTAGCATCTAGCTGCTCCCGTGCGGCTTCATCTGCATGAAATTAAAAAAAACTTTATTTTATTGCTTACACTTGTCACATTCCCAATGGCAAAATTAGCGTTACCATTACCCTTGCTTCCTTAATGTTGGCAGCTTGTAGTTTATGGTCCCTTTCCCACATATAGTTTTTTTTCCAATTTACTTGTCCCTAAGTTTAATAGCGTGAAAATGTATAGTCTAAAGTGTGTCGTAAGTATAGGGCTTTTTATTTAAGATATGATTTTTCAAAAATATGCTGTGATTGCTGACATCCTACGCCACAAAGTAGTGTGTGTTTACGCTTTATTATAATAGTATAGATATAGAAGTACACATGTATAGATGGAAACAACTAGACAGAAATGTTTTGAGATTAAACATAAAATTCAATGAAAAATGACTGATAAAATACTCGAATACAACGAATACTCATTAACGTTATAAATAGGCAAGTATTCCAGTTATGAATAACAGCATACAAAATTATGGGTCCATACAAAAATGTTTCATTTTGCATTTTCATCAGTATGAACCACGATGCACAATGGGATCAGTTTCTCTTACAATGAAAACCCATGAATAATATCCGACTATGCCACAAACTTTACAATAATACTTTACTTATTATAAAACTAGCTGTTCCCGTGCAGATTCATCCGCATGAAATTATTTTTACTGTTCACATTTGTCAAATTACAAAATAAAGTAGCATACAATTTGCCTATCAAAGTCCCGTCAAAATCGACCCAGCCGTTTCGGAGGATACCCGGAACAAACCTGGCTTGCGGACAGACAGAAAAAAAAAATCTGCAATTTTTATTTCGATATTACAAATAGACACTTCAATTTTATATAATATATTGAAGATGTAACAATATATTATCAGTAGGTGCTTAGATAATTTAAAGGCACATTCACAAGTAATACAAATGCGCGGCAAGGTGAAAGTTCAAATTATTCGATTCATCGGCGCACCTTTACCTCTGATTTACTTTTTAACCCGTTATTCATGTCTGAAGATGCCCTGATGCTATTGAACAGAACAGAATTGTTTGATTGCTTTGATTGTAGTATTCTCTATTGTTACATTTTCAATTGAACATTTAAACGGTAAATAACATTTTCATCGTTACATGCGTTTATTACTCTACGTCTATACCCAATTCGAAGCGTATCTTTGAGTTAATTAACAGGGCATACCTACAAATATAATAGAATTGAAGTGTCTGTTCGTAATATCAAAAGAAAAATTCCAGACTTCGGAAAAATGTATTTGCGTTGCTAATAACGAAAATCGCATTTAAATTTTTTTGGTCTGTGTGTCCGCAAACGTTTGTTCTGGGTAATCTCCGAAATGGCTGGGCCGATTTGACCGCATTTTCACTGAAGGGTAGCTGACATAGACAGGCATATTATAGTCTACTTTTTTATCTTAATATTGCGTGGACGAAGTCGCGGGCAACAGCTAGTTTAAAATATAATTTAAGTTAAATTGTTATTAAGATAATTGATGTATGTAATTATGCGATATTATAATTAGTTACCGGCAAGTCAAGCAGATAAACGAGACACGCTTTTTCATGTTAATGACTTCGGACTCTTAAAGCAACATAACACTGCCCTTAATCGGATTTGTCCATTTAATTTGAATTTTATTTACTTGTCTAAATTTGTGTTATAATATGAATTTATGTATTTATTGGATTAGAAAGGTATCTTTGAATCCACTCAAGTTTAGCGCCTTTTTAACATCTCTTTTGAAAATATTAATCCGATCTAAGTTTTTCTTTTGTAATTTCAAATTTTGTTATAACTGTTTTAATTTTAGAATATTTTACAGATTTTGTAATGTCAAAATAAATCTAGCTTATTTTATTATTGCACATAAATGTGTATTACTATATCTAAATTAGTAACTTTTTTTAATTCTTAAACAGTTGTCAGACGAAGTATTGTAGCGAATTTTTATAAACTACTGTTGTTGTTTGTTGAAAATGCCTACCACTCTATGGCCGCTTTATCTTTTTCTCCGACAGTCACGTATCGGAATTAGCGCTCGTTACGAAGTCGCGTACAGTCTCGTGCGTAATTTGCATGAATATTTAAACGCATGTAAAGAGACATTTAAAGAATTTAACTTTGACTTGAAGGTATTGTCATAAAAAGATGTAAACTAACAATAGCAACAAAATGTAAATAGACAAAGTTACATTTAACGATAGAAAAATGTTAAGAAAGATTTTTTTAATGCTCAAAAATACATACATAGGTAATAAACTACAAAGCCTAGATACATCAAAACGAAGAAACATTTAAAGTGAGTGTATTATGTTTCTTTCAAAGTAAAAAAACCAAAGATAAAATCAATATACCAAGAGTATTGATTAAGGAGGCGTCTCTCGACTCATACATTCAATGTCGTAGTGAAAAATGGGTTTAAGATTAAAAAAAGTGTTTTGAGATAATTGATACAGGAATATTGATGTGAGAAAGTACATTTTAACAATTTAAAAACATAACGGTAAGGAATGCATCTCAGATATTACGAGTAAAATTTATATTATATTCTTACATGTTACAACGGGTTACTAATTACAATAATGATATTGATATCAGAATTATTCAATGTACATGAGAATATATTTATTTTTAGAGGGTATTTTTGTTTTCAATACTCAAGGTGGCATTTTTCGTCAACAGAAGTTGGCGTTGCGTTGTCACTGTTTGACTTTAGCCTTAAAAGAATAAAAAGATCCAGTAAAAGTTGGACTATGGATAAAATGGTGAGTCCTATCGATTTTAGATATAGCGGAACGAATTGAACCTTATTGTAGGTTATCAATTTCCTTATGTAATGAACTCATAGTGTACATGTCTAGTCTAGACTAGACTTTAGTTGAACGTGTATCTTGACTAAATTAGATTATGCTTACTGATAACTATTAACTTAAATTATGTAATATTTCGATTTCCTCTCACTATAATCGGTTTTCTGGTTAATCGAGATAAGTAAATGAAAGAAGGAGCAGATAATGCCGCAAATGGTAATAGTTTTATCATGCAATAGATTAGCAGTAAATTAGTACAAGATATTGCGTTGTTATTGTTACAAAGTTCTGGTATTTCGTATATTTTGGTTTTTATCTATACTAATATAATAAAGTGGAAAGATTTGTACTTTTATATATAATCGATTTCGTAAAAACTACTAGGCCGATTTGAAATATTCTGTGACCATCTGAAAAATAATTTATCTGTGAGTAACATAGGCTACATTTTTATTATAATTATTTGATTACATGCCAGCGAAGTCGCGAGCAATAGCTAGTTATTATTCAAAACTGATCTGAACCTTTTTTTACTTTTTAAAGGTACTGAAAAGTTGATGTGGGTTTAATACAAGTTCAACAGTGGTAACTGATTGAATAGAAGCAGCTTGTAATAAACAATTATTTAACACTTTATATAAAAATATGATTACAGAAATTAATATATCAGTTCAATTAATAATATGGGTAATAACACATCTGGAGCAAAGGAAATGAGCCGCTGTCCAACCCATTTCAACAATTCGGTGATGGATTGGCAGCCCTGACTTTTGTTCCGCACTCACTAATTAATCTCGACCGCGACTAGGCGAAAGCAAACTGTTGAAATTAATTAATTATTGTGGAATCGACTATAGGCGTAAGACAGCGGTTCAGCTTATTTGATGAACAATTCCCGAGCAATATCTGTCAACAGAGTCAAGTACACGGCCTTCATTTAATTACAAATAGGACAAATTAGTAATTTGCAGACAGGAATTGAAACGTGAAACAATTACCTTCTAATTCAAGACATATTAAGTTCTATTAGTATACAATAACCAGTCAAGTCGACAGTTAATCGAATGATTGGTTATTCTTTTGTCAAAAAGACAGGTATAATAGGGTTTTAATTAGATCAATTTTCTTTGACTACACAGTCCTTTTGTAACTTTCGTGTATTAGGTTTTTATGTGCATTATGAATACTGTAAGAAACAAAATAAAATATGTAATTACAACATAAATTATAATTTTAAATTATACGAATGATAATGTTTGAATTAATGGACACTTAACGATTTCTTATTGACAAATTATAATGGGAATCCCTTATTAATGATAAAAGGTTTGTGCCTTCGAGTGGGACGTTGAGAGACAATTATTATTCATATTGTAATTTATGTTATAATGGTGGAAGGGATGTCACGGATGAGAATCGTTTAATAACTTTGATTCGAAATCCCATTTCCATATGCACTAAAGTTACTGTGTCATTTGAAAAAATGTATATTATTTTTATAATAAATGATGACTGGTCATTTCTAGCAATATCTCTTGGAAGAAGCTAAAATATGGTTTTTGTTACGTCACCCTTTTTTAATAGCAATCTGTTTTTCTTTCAATTTTTAGACTACATTCCGCAATTAGCGTGTTTAAGAAATAAAACAAAGCGGCCAAAACATTCTAATTGGTCATCAAGATTTACAAATAGAAATGAACAAGATTTTATGTTAATTAATGCTTTAAACATTGTATTACAGCATTATTTAAATGTACATTGGTCGATACGTTGCTAAATTCTTAGTTTAGAGTCAGTGTACATTGCATCAAGCGTTACGTAAGATATTAAGTAAGTACATTTGTGATGCGTATGCCCACGACCTGTTACATGTTAATTGTGGAAATTCATACCTTTACTTGATTCGAAATAGAACGCAAAGTTTTCTGGTCTTTTAGCAGTACGGTACGTAGAAAATAAACTTTATACACCTACGGCAGTCTTCTTCCATTTGAATAAAGAGAATCGAATCACATGGCCGGTTTCCCAGCTATGTTTAGCAGTTCGTTAGTGTTTTTGGTTCAATAAAATCATGAAATGCATTACCGAACTACGCAACTTGAGTTTTACTCCAAATATAGATCAACCTAACACTAATGAATCATAAGGTAATGATGAAATAAATAGAAACTTCAGAAACCGAGCATAAATCACTAGTTTCCGATCTCAATTATTAAAATCCTTTCCATAATTAGACCTTAATTGCATGCATTAATTCAGGTTGAGAGTGAATATAGTTCTTTTTGACCGACTTCCCAAAAGAAGGAGGTATTCAATTCGACGGTATGTTTATTTTTTTTATTTTTTTTTTATGTGTGTTACGGCATAACTCCGCCGCTAGTGGACCGATTTGGACAATTCTTTTTTTATCCGAAAGGTAATG
>NW_013525694.1:1196574-1231924 GCF_000836215.1 Papilio polytes
AATATTTTGTTTTGTTTTTAGTGCATTTTGTTTTGTTTTTAGTGTATTTTGTTTGGAAGTCGGTTTTGTTTTTTTATTAAAAAGTTTTTTATACCATAGTACAGGCCATAGCCTGTCCCAAGAAATTGTAAATTGTCTGGTAACAATCCAATGTGTAAAATATGTGATAGAAATATCGGGTTTTGTTACCTTATCTTACATTGAAGTCATTTTTCTGAGCCTCTCTCAGCTGAGACCCTATCAGCCAGTAATGTGACATGCCCTCAATGAACTAATTACTAAAGCGTCTTGATAGACTAGAATCTTTACTGTATTTATAATAGACTGTATAATATTATCGCAATTTGGGATTCATCCCGGAATTTGACCTCGAATGTAAAACAAATTGTCACTGCGAATTTAAATTGTTGAGAATTTGAACGCTGCAAATTCTACGAATTAAAGCTTAGACGTTATTAACAATTGTCAAATGAAACAACAATGTCGAACATTAATTTAAGTATTCGGGAGCGATGACACAATAAATTTAATACAATAGGATGACCTCGGTACTTTGAATATTAGACCACAGAGTAGTTATACATAGACAGAACTGAATTAATTCAATGATTTCATAATTCATTTCTGACTTAAATATCTTCTATATCACGTCGTAAGAAAACATATCTGCACACAAAGCAATTTCTTACCAAAACACGCGCTAGTATTAGCTTGTTAATTAAATGTAATTGAATTTATTAGAGGTTATGGGAACTTTGACAGCTAAGGGAATTACGATTACACCTTGACATTTATGTACAAGGAACTACGTAGCTCCTGGGAATACGCCCACGGAACATTTTCTTATGCTTATAAATGAATTCCATGTACGAACACTAATTCAGTGTTTAACATACGCTTGATAAGCTAGTAACTTACGTAAGGTCCGCAGTGACTCATGTTCAGTCAAGTTATTCATAGGACCATCGAACACCGATAAAACTCCAATATTCGTATCAATTAAGGCTCTCTTCAGACTAACGTTTACGAGAATGATCTGAATTGCAAATTGTCGTCGTATTTTCAGCCGCTGTTCTCGTTTTGAAGCGATGTAATTGGAATTTCGACTGTTTTTATCAAACGTGACATAGTTTTCTATTTATTTAGCTTTAATTAGTTTGATGTAGTTGAAATATTTTATGAATACCAATCTAAGATTTTTATATATTTAAAAATGCATGTTTTCTATTTCAGGAGCCTTTGGTGGATTATATTCTTCAGTTCGACGACTTGCTCAGCCAACGAAGGACTATTTGGATCGAAATTTCCAAACGGTAAGAATGTTTAATTAATTATATCAGTGATACTATAGTAAAATCTATAAAAATGTTGTTGTTGTCGAAAAGAAACACAAGTAATTTCATAAAGGAAAAAACGCCTGTAAAAAAATAATAGTAAAATCACATCCTTACAAATTTGCTTATAGTTTAGTAAACTAATGTGAAGACTTGATTCAAATGTATTGAAATCACAGGCATAATCTTTTGTATTGCAACATTCAACTATTCTCATTTTCAGATACTAGCGTTGTGTAATAAATGCAAATGTCTTAATACTACATCCTACACTCCTATAATTGTGACACTCGTGCATCCATTAGACAAAGTAGGGTGGGAACAGTATAGTTTATGTATGCAGCATGCTTTTCTAATAGGTTTATTGTGAGGATGACATCTGTTGTTAATTACGGAGGTTTAACTATGTATAGCTTTATTGTATCCTAAATATTTATGACTATAAAATTATTAACGACTGATGGTGGGTATTTTAAATGGATTTTAGGATATAGTATAGTTTGAATATTTTTATCGTATTTCGTTAAACACTTATTATTCCTACTTAATAATAAGGCTGTTTATACCAAAGTTTTCATTTAACCATAGCAGTTACCTGTTAGAGTTAAAACCTAGCCAAAAAATACGGACCAAAAATAACACATATAAAATTTTAAATTACGATATATACCAATGTTAAAGATAATGGAATGTTAAATAAAGAAAAGAGGTTAGTTCTTAAGAATCAAGTTAACATATTCATTTATTCATTCATTAATTTAAAACTTCTAAAAGGATAATGAATATGAAAGTGAATATTTAAATTTAACTTATTGCAATGCAAGAAATTAAAACTATTTTCTCCTACAATTCCAGACATACCTGAGTACGATTTGCTGCGAGCTATCGGCGTGCCTTTCAGTAATCCGAAGACGCAGTACTTCGATGAGGGTCTCGACGGATTTCCTGCGTACGGCCTCAAACCGGGTTCAGATATCAAGTCGCCGTATCGTCTTTTCATGCCCGAAAAGTTGTATGCCGAATTCTCGATAACTGCAACCGTTAGACCGGCCAACAAAGATGGCGGCTTCCTCTTTTCCGTTGTTAACCCTTTAGAAACCGTTGTACAACTTGGCGTTCAACTAATACCGTCAGGGCCCGGACTGACTAATATATCTTTGCTATACACGGACGCGAATGTGTACGCTTTGTCACAGACTATAGCTTCATTTGTAGTACCATCGTTCGCAAAGAAATGGAGTAGATTCGGTATGAAAGTGACCACAGATAATGTAACATTGTTTTTAAAT
Organism: Papilio polytes; assembly: GCF_000836215.1. Classification (NCBI taxonomy): domain Eukaryota; kingdom Metazoa; phylum Arthropoda; class Insecta; order Lepidoptera; family Papilionidae; genus Papilio; species Papilio polytes. Next base: position 1,199,198 of record NW_013525694.1, read on the forward strand.
TGTCACGAATTTGACACATTGGCGGTAAAGAGGAGCCCGCTAGAATTGGTCTTTGATTCGGCTTCGACTTTGTATGTGGGACAAGCTGGGCCTTTGATCCGGGGAGCTTTTCATGTAAGTAGAATATCATTATTTATATTATTTTAATTACTTTTATTTACTTCAAAAACAGTTAATTTCTTGATTATTTTGTAGGTTAGATAGAAGGAATAATTAGGGCCTGTCCCACCAAATTGTAAATTGTCTGATAACAATCGAATGTATAAAATGTGTGATGGTAATATCGGATTTTGTTCCCCTATTTGACAGTGACGTCATTTTTGAGTTATCTGAGCCTCAACCAGCGGTGGGACAGGCTCTTAATCACTAAATTATGTACAACTAAACTTTAATTTTACTAAGACGTCTGGCAATTTATCGATGTCATTTGTATACTTATATTTTTTTTATTGTATGGTTACTTAAATTATACGTGTAAAATATAATTACGTTCTATATTCGTATAAATAAGTATTGATTGCTAGATATCGGTTTCAAACATCGCTAAACAAAGTTATCTGTCCCGGAAAGTTCTCAATACTAACGATCTATCGCTTCGTTGGTAACATTAAACTGTCATTTGATATAAACGTTTGCTTTATTTGCCACTAATACACTGGAGTAATATCTAGAACAATAAATAATTCATGATACAATTTAATAATTAACTTAGCCTAATAGACGTTTCGCTTATATTACAAAGCTAGCTGTTTCCGTGCGGCTTCTTTGAAATTATAAAAACTTAATTTCATTGTTTCTATTTGTCAAATTCTCAATTGCAAATGTCAATACCGTTACCATAATAACCTTGCTTTCTTGATGTTGGTAGCTTGTAGTTTATGGTCTCTTTCTCACATGAGGGTTTTTCCAATTTATTTACCCCGTAAGCTTAATATCGTGAAAATATATTGCCTAAAGCGTGTGGTAAGTGGAGGGCTTTTTACTAAAGAACGTGTTAATCAAAAATATGCTGTAATTGCTGACATCTTACGCAACAAATGTGTGTATGTTTACGCTTTATTATAATAGTATAGATATAGATACTAAAATGAGATCAATGTTTGGATAGATAGCTCTAGACCTATTGTTTGGATATAACTTTACACAAAACAATTGCAACGAAATTTGACTTTTTTTATAACTGTTCTTTTATCACTTTTATTTACTTTTAACGCAAATAAACAATCTAAAATTAAACGCTTTGGCGGACAGCGCCACCTTTCGAAAATTTAGTAACAAATCTATTTTTAACCACCCCAGGACACAAATTGAATCAAAATATGAACAGAGGAAAAATTTTAGACAAAGATATATGCAATGAAGTTTCATACATGAATAAATAAAGCCTAACCCGAAAACAAATGTGTACCGATGTTACGGCACACCATTAAATAATTCGTTGCATAACAAACTAGCGAACTGCTAACCAGAACAAAGACACCATCAATCATAGGGGCGTTTGTGTTACAAATATTCCTTCATTTCCGTCCTATTGTACTGTTCGCATAAGCCCACTTTCCACTTGTTTCTAACATGAATGTTAACACGAAAAGACGACATTTGTTCTGATGTATTTATTACAAGGGAGCATTCCACGATGTTCTCTTGATTACATTACTTTAATTAAATAATTTTATGCTGATATTTAAAGATTGTGATGAGTTGGTATGTTTTTTTCGATTTTTCACGGATTGACGAAAGCAATGTCTCTATTTTATTGTAATATTGCTTCTCTACGTGTTTCTTAATTCAGCTAATTATTATGTTGTTGTCAAGCCTAATGGTTTTTAAATATTTTAAAGGTTAATAATCAATCGTTATACAGATGCGAAGCAGGATACAAAGTGTATTTAGGTGTGAAGTTACAAATTATCAAAAAAACATTCCCTTAAATAAATAAAAGCAGCAAGTTACGCTCCAGTAATGCCAATTTCAGAAATAACAAAAGAATAAGAAACACATGAATTCCTTGTCTTTAATCCAATGTAAACGCGTTGTTATAAAGGGTGTCAGCCGAGGCGTACGATTTAGGCTCGTTCCCTTTGTACACAAAGCCCTTTGGTGAGAAATAAACAGAATCTAGCTTCGTAAATCCGATTAACAAAACATATGAATCTTTGCGTAGCTCGGAGATAACAATTGTTCTCGTACTTGTTTATGGAATTTTCAGAACATAAATATGTAAAATACCATTACATTTAAACCATGCAAAAATTTCTGATGCCTAAAATTTGGTTCCGACTATGCATTTATGTCAAGACGAATTGCTACGCGGTAAAACTACAGGTGGTATAATACGACGGCACGAAAGCTTTCCGTAATATTACATTACACCCTGTAACATCAGTTTAAGTCCTACAAACAGTATAAACGAACTGCTTCGGTTGGTGTCATGTTAGCTATAATCCAAGTTTGAAGTCGCCGCTAAAAATGCTGTCAATCGTATGCAAATTTTAGAGATGTGTGCAGACCGTTAAACAAAGCGATTTGTGTACTGGCCTTATTACTAAAGATTGGAAAATCTATGAGTTGAAAACAAAACAAAAACAACGAAGTTAGCGGTTAAAGTATGGAAGCTGGCTTAGTTACTAACTTGCTCACTTTACAACTTGTTCTACATCTAAGGCGAACTCGATTTTCTACTTTATTATTTACATTGTTCTATTAGTTGAAGTGAACTTTGAAAAGTTTGTATTTTAGATTTTATGTTACATAGATATTTTCTGTAATGATTCTGATTCTTGAATTCTTGTCTATTTTACTGTCTGTAATATATCTAATCTATGTAATTCTAGGCATTTTATTTATTTCTATTGACATTTTTTACTTCAGTGAAAATTACATGATGTAATAAAATTTTCCAATTATTTACGTATGAATGAAATAACAAAGAACCGATCGTAATCAAATATTGAAAGACCTTGTTTTGTAAAAGTTCGCGTATTCAGACCTATTAAAATATGTATGCGCAAGGAATTGAATGCCTACCGCTTGTCTAGCACGACCGCAGGATACGAGCACTCAGACTATGTAAAGTCTTTTGTATGTTGTGGTACTTTAAAAGTTGATGATTAGTCCTCTCACGGCTGAGATGTTTTAGAAACAATAGAAACTTCTAGACGAATATTTGAGTCAGACATTTTTTTTATGAAAATACGTGTAAAAGATTCAAAGACATACGTGACTTGCTTTGGACTAGATTGTGTATATTTTATAGTGTATCTGAATCAGAGAAAAGCTACATATTAACAATCATGAAGTATGAAAATCTAAAACTTTCAGACTTTACTATTGACTAACCGAAATTGGACATTATTTTTAATTTACCTATAAATAAACATGTTTATTGAGAAAGGAAAAACTATTTTAAACTTGGAAAATAAATTTAAATGGGTACCTTAATGGACCATAAATATCTTTAAGAGCCAACGTTAAATTCAAACAGACTCTCACCAAATTGTTGATGATATTTTCCATTAAATTCGAAATTTGTATGAATCACCTAGGAGGGTAAATGTAACAAATTATTTATCAAAAAGAGATTTTAAAATTAGATTTAATTCATAAATACTAATAAGTCTTATTTAATATTGCGCAGATCTTATTGCTTACCACCTTAGTAAAGACGATAATTTAAACCTTATTCATATTATAATTGCGAAAGTTTAGATGGATGGATGGATAGATGGATGTTTGTTAGAGTTTGCAGCCCAAACGGCTGAACGGATCTCGATGAAATTTGGCATAGATGTAGAGAATAGTCTGGAAGAACACATGTATATTCACTTTTATTTTTTTTTTAATTCCACTCGTACGGAGTCGCGGGCGAAAGCTCGTAAGATCATATATTTTAAAAATTAAATAACTTACATACAACATAAATTTTCATATTATCTAATCTTTCTGTATATTTTGCAGACCCTACTAAGATTATGTGGAGCCACATTACAATTGATCTTGTATAATATCTCACTCACTTTTACTGACGCACTATTTCAATACAAATGCAATAAAGCGCGAGCTTACATTTATATTTTAGTACCGAATGTTGCATTTGGCAATAGTTGGTAAGTGACGATCGAGGTCGATTACATACTATCAATACTGGTAGATAAAACTGGAAACTTCGTATGAAACAGTTTCAAAACACTTCCAGACAAATCCCGAAATACATACCATACATCCGTAAGCGCAAATGTATATATGTATTACAGTTACATTCTTGTTGTTAAAAAGTGTAAGAATCTTTGTAAACTCATGAGAGCATCATACATCAGAGCGCGCGACAATGCTTGCTGTCTTTTCTCAAATTGTCTCAAATCTGTCCCACCAAATTGAAACTTGTTAACAAACCAACATGTAAATTATGTGATGGAAATATAGAGTTTTGTCCATTCTGACAGTGACGTCATTTTAAGCGTTCTGAGCCTCTATCAGTAGTGGGACAGGTTCTAAGGATTCTGATATCTTAGATATTATACCAAATAGTTTTTTGGTTTATCAATGATTGTTTAATTTTTCATACCACTTTTTTTTATTAACTTCATTCGAGTCCTTTAAATCTCGGCCTAACAGCACTTAAATAAAAATATCCGACCCTACCCTCTTTACAAATACTAAGTACTGTAACTTTAACATTTTACAACACTTATCTACTCATTAGTAGCGCACTAGAAGACCTAATAACTTACCTTTTTTGAACTGATACTTAATTTTTTTAATGTCTTAAATGGTTCTTGCGAGCACAGAAAGATTTTATGGATAGTCGGGCAAAAATTATTGTCAGGCAAATCTTAAATACCGATAAGTTTTACATATGTTATCTGGCTTATCCAAGTGGATGCTTGTGAGGAACAAAGTTTAATACCCGACTTCGCTCGCTCGTAAAAACATATACCCATTTGTATGAATGAACCATGTACAAACATGTATGCTCCTGTCAAAGTGACATATGTCACGCGTCCCGCTTGTCCCGTCACGGGAGTGACATGACGAGATTAAATGAATATTGGAGCTTCGGCCGCACGACCGTCAGGGTAGATATGCGGTCACTCGGATGACGTCACGCTCGATGTGACACGACATGCACGCATTCGCATTGTGGAATAATAATTCACCCCAGACAATTGCATACAAGTATCAACTAATTTAAATTTCTTTTCCTTTCCACAAATAAATGTAAGAATCCTTAATGTCCTTTAAATTTTTAAAACTTGCACTTTAGTATTATGTCGCAGAATTCAAGCGTTATTAGATTTATCGTCTTACTACCTTGATGAGAACACTAAGTTTATTCCAAAATATATTTATTTAATTTTATGTTAATATACCTATTTGTTAATTTAATATTTTCCATTATATTATTGTAAATGGTTAATCTGTAAACAGTAATGTAAATTTTCTTTGAGTAAAAAACCTATATCATACTTTCGTTCGAAATTCGATCGTACCAATGATGCAATGATACTTTTTTCTCCTGAATATATTTATTTGAATAAAAACCTCTGTGCCAAGTGTATGTAGACCACTGCGGAGACACACAACGAGGTCAGATCCGCAGACAGGGCGGCGCCATTAGTCGACTGTTAACAAGGATAATATCTATCCTGTCTAATCGATACAAAACTCTGTTTACACCAAGATTTATTTAAACAATTTAATTTAGATTGAAGACTTATGATCGATTAATGCATATTCCTAAAGTTCATTTGTTTTAGAACAACTATCTTAAATTATATTTTTAAATTGTATTTAAATTTTATTCTAATTTAGTTTAATAGATAAATTATTTGGCGTAATTTTTAGTTTCATAAATAGGTATTTTTGTTGTACCTAATTCTACTTTTACTTTTGATTTTATTTACAGTTTAATAAATATCTCTGTGATTATTTATTTTAAAAATTATTCCAAGCGTTTTATCGTAATTCGATATTCCAAAGCGATTTAGAATCGTGTATTGGCACGTAATCTTGTACAATTCCCAGTTTCTGGTACAAATAGACGCCAAAAGGCTTTCGTAAGGAGGTCACGGTGGCAGACGAGACGACGCCTCTACTATCGACTTCCAGCAGCTGATACTATCACGATTTTAGTTGTGAGTTAGCTGGCGTCGAGTGTACTTAAACGTTCCCAGCATCCCGATACTTCTTTAATTTTTAAATCGAGCGTTCGTGTTCCGGCCAGTTTGAAATTACATTTTCCAACGGCGATCCTCGTGGATTAGTTTGACAGTTTCAACGCGCTTGTGTACAACGATGTGCTGAAATTGTCGTGCGAAAGTTTTAACGATACTGTATTTCGTGTTTGTCAATTTTAACTGGAAAACATCGCGTTTTGTGAACTCTTGTGAATGTGTCCAAAATGTTTTTATGTAATTAATTTAAAGGTTTATTCAGTTAATAAATTAAATATTTGATGCTACTATACCTATTTAAGGAAACTACGTCATATGGTTATACATATATGTATAGACGTTGATGTAACGCCTAGTTATTGTTTTGATGCAATCTATCAAGTTTGCATTGCGGCAAAAATTATGTAGGCTCTTCAATATTTTTCATACGAGAAATACTAAAATTTCATAGAAAATTGTTAGTATAGCGTTTAATTTTCGCAATACACGTGATACAATACCTCGTGTCCTGTTATGAAAATTCATAACAAGCAAATTTGTTGATTCACTGAATGGAAAAGTTTCAGCGGAAAAGTCACCTTTTTGTATAAAAACAGTTGACGTGACTATAGAAATATCCCGTCGGAGTAGACAACTTTGTCGCGTCGTATTATACCCGGCTTTGTAGACGGAAATGTTCACGTCGCTTCACTCCTTCAATAGACGCCCATTCTGAATAGAATATGCAGTTTTCTGCGTAGATCATTATGCTGCGTTATTTACGCACATCATGGCATATTAGTACTGGGAACAAAAGCCGCAATGAATACTCGATTGTCTATTACAGTCTGATCGTGGATTTGCAGCTTTGTTTCAGTTTGTTAAAATTATAAATGTTACTATTAATGAATCTTATAAAACGTATCTCGAATTAAAAACAGATGACAATTTAATCTTGGTTTACAAATAGTATCGTGCTTGTACCACAAGATATTACTAAATAAACTTAATAAAAATTTCAACTTACATAGTCTCTAAAATTATTTAAATAATAGACAACAGTAAACAGTGTACAACTTTCAATATGGCAATGGTGATGTCAAACAAGTCTAAAGTGTGTGTATGTACGTTGTTTTTACTGGTTGTGTTGGGGATAAGTCTGGCGGTGGTATCTACTATGGGACTGTTAGAGCCGAGTGAACATCACACCGTTGGCACCGCCGAGATGTACAGTCAACTGAAAGCTACGCATCTTGTGGACAGAGTAAGTTGAGTATATTACATTCAGTACGTACTAACAGATGTCAGAATACGGTTCATACACTGGTTTCAGATTTAATGGTCGATAGATAAGCCGAAATGTTTCTTCGTTGTGTATTTTTATTTCTATGTAACTATGTGACTGTCTATGTATACTACTAAGCTCTAGCTAAGCTACGCTTTCTCAGAGATTTTAAGTGGTCAATATATCCTTAATGCAGATGAATCTACACTAAGGTATTGTTTGGGAATCCATTAAATATCTGAGTACGTTAATTAGTAATGTAGAACTATTATTTGTATTAAATTTTGTAACACGGTGTTGAAAATATTTTATATAATTTCAGTTTAAAATGTTGTACATTGTTTCATGTAAAATTTAATGAAACACTAACAATTTAAAATATTGCCAACATGTGACTAGTGCTGTACAACTGAGCTAACAAATTTGATTATGGCAATTATTGCCTTTGAACATGTTACGAGCGGTTACGAGTACTCTCCACGAGGCACGCTTTCACGCACTTCTCGTTCCGACTTTACAACTGCCACTTTATATTTATACGAATATTTCAGTAAATTTAATTTTTAATATTCTTTGAAACCTAATAACTAGACGTGTATAAACTAACGATGGAAATAAATGACTGATACCGATTAACTGTTTACTCGATATAGAGACAAGTTGACGATCAAGTCTTGACCTTCGTTTATAAAGCCATAGAAATATATCAGAAAGAATGAAAGGTCAGGTGTAAATAATTTTATTTGTTTTTCAATATAACGTCGGAAAAACTGAATTGATGTTATGATTTAATTCAAGTTTAAATTGTTATTATCAATCATGACAATTATGAAAGAAATTTTGTAACACAACTTGTGTTGTATTTCGGTTATTGTAAGAATTTATTGGAACAAAAAGGTTAGCATATCATTGATGCGATTGTGGCTCGAGTTTACGTTTTGTCTTTATCTCTTCCAAGAGAAAGAAAGGGATGATGATAGGATTTTGTACAATGTTTTAACAGTGGAAGCCTTGGTGATATTAAAAGTGTTGAACAATGCCGGAGTTATGGACGACCGGTGTCCCTTTATCGGAATGTTCGTCGCTCGGTATCCGAATACCTTCCTCGTTTCACGTGTAATTTAATAAATGATATTTCAATCATTTAAATATTGAAATACTAATTTTATTTCGCAATTTAAAAGCATTAAATGTTAAAATTTCTTTATCACTTTTACGTCTGTTTTTGTACAGAAATGTATATTATTTTTCATTTGACTTTGGTATGTTAAATCCTTCTTCCGTCTTCAGATTTGTACATCTATTATTACTGATAAGGGTAGTCTTTCTAATCTTGTTATTATTACCTCTTATAGCTTTTAGCTGAAACACTACAAGGTAGAGTCCGACCAGGATGTTTGACCGAGCATTAGTCAAACTAAATTATCATTCACTAGAGTTATTTTGTCAAAAAAATGTCACATGAGCTTTTTCGCACTGTAACTTTTTTTTGTGACGAAGACAGGGCCTCTTAGCAGGCAGATTTCCTGATTGGACTATAAGTAAGGAAAGTATTACAATTTAAATCTATAGTTATTACTATTGGTTTATTTAAAACATGAATTATCTATAAATGTATGTAAATTGGTATAACGTGCCAAAATCTGTGGCTATAAATTTTAACAGAGATTCCATTATCGTCACCCGAAAGGTTCGCGGTGGATTTTTCGATTCAATCCGGTCGTGTCGGTGAAAGAATTAATGTCCAAATCCCGTTGAAATTAAACCGACGTTTATTCGCTTTTATCTGTCTGAAGTATTTTGTAGTACATTTTATTAAAAAAAAAATAATCCGTAAAACTTCAGACGTACTCTTTGTATTAGTTATCCAGTGATTTATGCATGAAAAATCATAATTTTTATAGTTAAAGTAGTTTTCGTTCACGACTCAGTCCTTATGGCATTAAAGAAAAAAAAAACACATAGCCTATGAGTTCTTCCAGACTATCCTCTACAACTGTGCCAAATTTCATGTAGTTTGGTTCAGCAGTTTAGGCTACAAACTCTAACCAACATCCATCCATCCAAAAAAACCAATAGTGAGTAGCCTATGTGTTCTTCCAGGCTATCCTTTGGATCTGTACCAAATTTCTTCGAAATTCGTTCAGCCGTTAAGGCTACAAACTCTAACAAACATCCAACCATCCATCTAAACTTTTGCATTTATAATATTAGTATGATTAAAAAATAAGATATGTAAATCATCCTAATATTATAAATGCGAAAGTTTAGATGGATGGATGGATTTGTTAGAGTGTGTAGCATTAACGGCTGAACGAATTTCGAAGAAATTTGGTACAGATGTAAACGATAGTCTGGAAGAACACATAGGCTACTCACTATAGGTTTTTTTTAATACCGCGTCGACGGAGTCGCGGGTGTAAGCTAGTACTTAGTAAAATAACACACCGCTTTTCGATAACGTTGGTAAAGTTCTGCATAGTTAGTTAAATTATTTTTCGCGTTTACGCATAGAGAACAAGATAGTACTAAACATAGATTTATCATAACTTATTGTGTACAAAACAAAATATTTTGCATTTTCGCGTTCAACCAGGGGGTAATTCCTAACACGTGTCGCCTATGTCGTAAATTTAACGAAGAACAGAAAGAACAAATGCAACGTGATTTTAATTTATACAAATGTCTTTTAGAAATAATTTCGCATTGTTTAAGTTTCGAAAGAGTTTTTTTTAGAGTAATGTGTTGTTTATACTGTGAAAATATGGTGCCAGTTTTCCGTATTCTTTCCAAGAATATTGATTGCAGGTCTATACTCAGATCATTTGAAAATGTTAACTTTATATTGTTATACTTTATAACGATGAGAGAGAAGAGTAAATTAAAGTGGAGTGTGGGGAAGAAGGGATAAAGTTAACAATGTGTATGTTAAAGGAAGTTTGGAAGTAATTGATGACTACAAAGATAGAGAAAGACCAAAAAATGCATAGAAGGATTGTGTGATAGAGGATATGCTTAAGAATGGAGTGAATTCAGAATTCAGAGTGAATGGAAAATATCCTGTTTCTGTGCATCTCCTCTTTCGTCGATAAGGATAGGCTACGCATCTGCAATTGCGAATGCCTACGGGCAGCGGTCGCTTCGCCATTTCGGCGGATTCAGGTGACCGCTTGCTCGTTTGCTAACATGTAAATTAAAAAAACTTGTCTTCATTCTTGTTCATAAGTTTTTCTACGTGAAATTTTCTTTCTATTCTATTTATCGTTTCAGAACCATGATTCTAAAATATCTAGAAAATCTGCTCCGAAACATCTACTTAAAATTTATAGTCGGACATAATACGAGACTTACAATGCGTTAAAGTAAGGGTTACAATAACCTTAACCCTTTTGCGACAGTGATTAATTCTGACAGAGGTGCTGAGAGACCGAAATCGCCGCAGTTAGGGGATAAATTTATCACAATATTGAAAATAAATTTTACTCGTGTATTTACATGTTTTCTATACTCGTAAAAGGACTTTAAAAGCGATTTTAAGTTTTCATAAACCCTGTTAAGATTAAAATGAAAAGTAACATGCTTCATAACTAGTTTTTCAGTAGCTTAAAAAGCATTAATATTTTATAAAGAACGTTATGCTTTTGAGGTCGTTGTAATTAAAAATCTCAGCGGTTAAAAAAATCAACGTGAATTTTACAAATTAGGGTCAGTCAGTCAGCGGCGTCAATTTTTTTGTGATAAATTTATATTTAAATATATATAATTAAAAGCAGACTTTCTGGATGAGTTCACTTGCTATAACAATAACGGTGAAGTACCAAAAAACATCTTAAGTCTTACAGGATCCGTTTAAATTCAATTTGAAGACAAAGTCATTTTTAATCATTGTCTTGTAATGAATATTGTTGGCTGTTCCATCACTTTTAATGCCCTGGGCGAGATTTTTATAGCGCTTTTATTTACCTTTATTTAGAGGGGGGTGGGTGATTTATCTGTGAGAGTAATTCGTAGACCTGGGCCTTTCTGCAAGGTGCCTTGGCGGTTGCCTAACCACGTCCTACCCTTTTTTTTAATGGGGGGGGGGAAATCTTCAAAAAGATACCGTTCCTTCTGGAAGACAAGGTTATGTGAAGTTTGTACCCACTAAAACCCACTCTGTGGCCAGCCTAAAGTGTAATAGAAGTGGATTCCGTGATCTCCGTGGAACTCACCAGAACCTTCGGCACTTAATAACACAATACAGGACTTTGCCTGATGTTTCGCAGCGTTATAGCAACATAGGACCACGCTATGGCACCAAACCACGCCCTACCCTAAAGGCGGTACCTGTTTTTCTGTCTACCATCAAATTAATAGCTCTACTTTTGGTCTATACTTATAATAAAAACCATTTACAAATCATAGGAATACTAAATAGTAATTTACGAAAAGATCCCTGCAGGAAACGGCTGCAATTTAAAGTTGTAACTCCATTTTTTAAGTGTCAAGAAATATTGGTCAACACAAAATAATATTGATAAAATGTTATATCACTCACTGGTATGATAATGTGACAAAATTGCCTTTAAAATCACATTCTCGCGTAATGCATAACAAACGGGTCAGAGCGGTAATAAACTGACAGGGGAGTGGACCCTAATTTTCGACGTTAATATCAATTTTATAATAGTCGTGATGTTTAATTACAAAGCTATTCATGTACGAACCCATATTCATTGTGCATAAATCCACTAGTAATGAAATTTGGTAATAAATTTGGCTAAATTTAATCTAACTATCATACTAAATACTATTTCATATTTCATTCATAATTCATACTAATGTTATAAATGCGATGGATGTTTGTTAGAGCTTGTAGCCTAAATTGCTGAACCGATCTCAATAAATTTTTTCATAGATGTAGAGGATAGTCTAGAAGAACACATAGACTACTCATTTTTGTTTTTTTAGTTGCACACGAACGGAGTCGTGGGCGAAAGCTAGTAACAACTAACAAGAATTTAATTTGCACACGAAAGACATGGTAGTTACAGTATGGTTATTCGATATTGCAACAAATAGGCGAATTAAAATTTCCTTAAAAAACCATTTAGTTTTTTGTTCAAATTTAAAGATTGTTGAAATAATTTAAAAAGTTACGTATTTTATTAATTAACTAGCTGTTCCAGTGCGGCATCCGCATGTTAATATGAAAAAAATATTTTATTGTTTACATTTGTCAAATTATCAATAGGAAATGTCAAATGGCATGACATGGCAAACCTTGACAATCTTGCTTCCTTGTTGGCAGCAACTTATGGTCTCTTTCCCACGTTAGGGTTTTTATCCAAAATATTTACCCCCTAAGTTCAATTGCGTGAAAATATATAGCCTAAACCGTGACGTATGTGTAGGGCTTTTTATTAAAAAAATAATTATTCAAAAATATGCTGTAATTTCTGACATCTTAGGCAACAAAGAAATATGTGTTTACGCTTTATTATAATAGTATAGATTTAGTAATTTTCGGTTTATTCTTGAAATAACCCCTTTATGTAGATAAATATAAACACGGATGGTTAATTGAAATACCATTTAGTATTGTAATGTCCGTCTTTCATGAATATTCAAGTTTCAAGAAATTCATTTGCGACGGTAATTAAAATCGACAAAGCTTCATACCAACTGAAACTCTATTCCTGGCGACCGAGCTCAAACTTTCTTGATTTTATTTTCATTTATTATAAATTATTCTATGCATTCAAATACTAGAACAATACTGTAAAAGTTTTAACTTAGTAAGCACTTAGTTTTATACACATATAAAAATTATATACGTAACTTTTAGTACACATTTTCACTAAAATTTACCAGGTTACTTTTAATTACTACCAACTTTATGAAATCTCAGTTCTGAATAAAGTCGTGTTATTTTATTGTCACACTCAGAGTCTTTTAGAGTAGATCTAGATTGAGAGTCTCCCTTAGCGATTGATTAACAGGTTACTAGTTTGTCAGTAAATCTCACAAAACCTTATTATAACATGGACGGTTTTTTAAATTTGTCGAAAATGTGCACGTAAAGTGTAAGATGCAGGGAATAGAGGACGGAAGGAGAATTTACTGTAACAGAAAGTTCAGGTGCTAAAGTTAGAATTCCGCCTTTATCAGTCGCCTTCAGAAATTATGGTCTCGAAATGAACTAAAATAGTGCATTTTCAACTGGGAATAGCTTAAAGGGAATACCTATTCCAGCGAGTTATCGGGTTTTATTAATGTAACGGAATATAGAGTGAATATGGGTTATTTTTATATTTGAATTAAATATGAACCTATTACATAATTCAAATAAAGAATAATGTAAATAAATAAATAATATATGTCGGGGTGAAATGACGGTTCTAGAATTCAAATCCGAAGGTAAATTATGTACACGGTAACGATTTTCATTGTGAATGTACGTATGTCGGAGATAATAAAATAACAATCGCGTAACATTAGAAACATTATTCTTAGTTGACTACCATCTTAAATGATAACTTCACAAGACACTCTGATCGAACTGCAAACTTTTACATAGAATTAACCAATTGATTTTATAATAACAAAACGCATCATACCACCATTCAACGACAACTGTCATCAGTCATTCTATCGTCGTCCTGACATCTATCATGTACGATGCACTGCCAGTACTCAAAATTATTAGTTGCCAGAAACTAAAATCGTTAAAAAAATTAGAAACTAAATAAACTATAAAACTGAAAAAAATAAATAAACTTATCCTAATATAGACTTTGTATTACATAACATTGTTTCACATGTTAAATATTACATTAAATATGTAGAAAATTTAATAAGAAAATATTAATAAAGTTAATTAGGTCGGCACGCTTTACGCTTTTCACAGAGAAAATAATCTCAATTGCTCTTTTTTCTTAAAGCAGTTCGACTTAAAGGAATTTAGTGCTTTGCAGCGCACTTTATTCATAAAGGCAGTAGCTATTTCAAGTTACTCTTTTTTATCTTTTTTCTTCAGTAGAAAATTTTAATATTAAATTTGAATTATTACTTCTCTTACGACATTCCGTATGAGACTTGATAAACCTACCAATTTTATAGTTTTCATATGTTTATCTTGATTTTTAAAACATTTTCAACAGTATTATCTAATTGTATATAACTCGCTTTATTAAAAAATATGAGAAAAATACAATTAAGGTGTCAACATCGAACTTGATGTCAATTAGGCAACTTTAAGTGCCATCAGTTAGGACCACTTGATGAAATAGTTTATAAACTATGCCAATTAAAACTTTCCTTGCAGTTTAGTTGGTAGCTAGGGTTTTTAAAATTTTACCTAACTACTTTTACTTACTTTTTAACAGCTTTAACCTTTAAGCGGCATTACAAAGTCTAAACTTCTAAGTTCAACTTGACCTTTGATATTAATTACTCTCATATAACTTGATTCTTAAACTTTGTAAGAAAGTTTAAAAAAGGTGTAACGTGTGATAGCCATATTCATTTTCAGAAAGCAACGCCTGTAAAAATAAAATAGCATATTTAACATTGTTTAAATTGTGCTCTTAATTAGCCCGATTCCGTCTACTTTGTAGTTCCTAATTAGTATTTTAGAGGAGAGACTTCTGCGAACTTTTAGCGCAATCAATTACCTTGCTTGTAAAATAGTTGAGCAACTAAGTGCAAAGTTTTGATGCAGCTGCGCGGACGTTGTTAGAAAATTCAGCATCAAGTCCATACAAATTATACTTTGTTTTCTGAAGTATTCTGGTACGCAAAAACTTATGGCAGTTTTTAAGAAGATAATAATAGAGTTCGAGAGAGCTGTTGCTCTTCATCCTGAGGATTCTCACTGTCCTTACGGCCCAATCACGTAACCATATCAGATTTTATGAATATCTACTCTCAAATTTAATACAGAGAATCAATGTAGTAAAAAAGCCAAGGATATGTAATTAAACAAAATACCGACTTATAAGAATTAAACTAAAATATATGTGAAGTTTACTATTCTGTTTTGTATTTTTATATAATTTAAATTAAGGTTGGTATGCTTTGCCTACCCTTAATTGACGGAGGAGTAAACGCACATAAAGAGGACATTTCCCCTTCCTATGCATCTCCTTTACCGACAAATCTATTTTTCCTTCCTATCCTTTCCACTTAAGAAAAAGGGTGGTAAGGAAATGGGACTAAAATTAGGCCTAAATAAATAAATAATTAAAATAAATGTAACCAAGAGTATTGTTACTAAATGATACACAAATCCTAACACGAGGCTGTTTCTGAAACAAAAGATAAATAGACACGAAAATTCCCACTACTAGTTAGAGAATAGTATTTGTAACAAGACGTGCTTCGTTAATTAAACAGCTGGATAAGAAGTTAGTTTTAAACGGATTTGTTGCTGAACTTTCTGGGACTTTGTTGAAAGAATTTAAATCGATTCTCGTACTGCCTACTTGAAGATGTGGGCAAACGTAGAGTAAATACTTACTTTAATATACTTATTTGTACTTTAAATAATTGAGAACCTAAAGGGCAACAGAACTAAGAATTGACGACTGCAAAAATCAAGAGCAGATTATTGAAACACGAAAACCTGTTGTGAATCCAAGCAGAGTGTGATAAGCAAAAAATGCGAGTTATTTTCAAATTTTCCTAGTAGAAAAACGAAAGCGTAAATATAGCATAGCGCCTAACACGAATATTCTTGAGATGATTTGCTTAACCTCATCGATATCTTTTTTAGATCTGTACAGCGCCCCTATCGAACGTAAAGTACACCAATAAATGTGATAATTTTTAGATTACGGCAGCGCCTCCTACCGGACGTGAAGTACACCAATAACTATATACAAATTTTGTCGATGAACGTTAAAATTACGTTCTCGTAACTGTCGCACAAATATTCGTGGTAGACTCTCTATTATAAATATTGTCATAATGTTTTCGTAGAACAATCAAGGAAGTACAGAATCCCGTAATTTATCTTAACTAATTTTTACCTAATCATTCAAGATTACTCAGCCGTAATTAATTTCCTTTTCTGCCAACCTGCGTTACGGTTTATTAATTTCATATAAACCAAGATTGATGCGATATTCAAATTTACATACAAACGAGCTATAGAATACAATATTGCGTTTGGTACTGAGATTAGTGGGGTTATAAGACTAGAATATTTAAGAAAAAAGCAATCCAATACTTAAATTATCGCATAGAAAATTAAAATGTTGACATTTTAAGTAACGTTTCAGAGATTTTTAGAATTAACAGATGGTTTGCCAATTTAATTACAAAGGCCTCGACTAACCAATTATTTAATTTACAAAGGCACCGGGAAGATGATTTTAATTGATATAATACTTCAAAAATTCAATTAAAGTAAAACACTTAACGTCTAACCTCTTAGAAAACATTAATAAACCAATTATTAGATATTGCGCTGTTTTATTAATGCTTTAATTATTGGTATACTAGCTGTTCCCGTGCGGCTTCATGCGCATAAAATTATAAAAATTTTATATTACTGTTTACATTTGTCAAATTATCAATAGCAAATGTCAAAATGTCATGACATGACAAACCTTAGCAATCTTGCTTCCTTGATGTTGGCAGCAACTTATGGTCTCTTTCCCACATTAGGGTTTT
Source organism: Papilio polytes (assembly GCF_000836215.1). NCBI lineage: Eukaryota > Metazoa > Arthropoda > Insecta > Lepidoptera > Papilionidae > Papilio > Papilio polytes. The sequence goes on from NW_013525694.1 coordinate 1,216,292, forward strand.
TATCCAAAATATTTACCCCCTAAGTTTAATGGCGTGAAAATATATAGCCTAAAGCGTGACGTAAGTGTATAGCTTTTTATTAAAGAAAGTATTATTCAAAAATTTGCTGTAATTGCTGACATCTTAGGCAACAAAGTGTGTGTTTACGCTTTATTATAATAGTATAGATTTCGATACTGATTATTTTCATTTTAGTCTAAAATTGCAAAATTTAACTTCTTCCGGGATTTAAAAAAAAAAATAAAAAACGTGAAAAGGTTCATTAGTATCGAAGTAAAAATGAAAGACACTGTTGGTAAATGTGTCCTAGATGATCATGTCTAATGATCTAACATAGTTGAGGAAAAGAGACAAAAATATACCAATAAATGCAATGAAGCGAAACAAAAAATAACGTTTTATAATACAGGGTTGTTTCAGATTAATAATTTTTAGGTAATACATCCCAAATATTTGTACCTTAAAAGTCAAACAATGCAATTTGGTTGTCCAGGTATCGCTATCAGTACGACCAATTTACAGTGAACCGTTAAACACTAGTAGCGTTTAAGAGAAGCAGGCTTATGGGAGTCCTAACATTTCGGACGTAGTGGCTTCAGTGTTCGTTTTAAATTTAGTGCATCGCCGCGAACGGGTTGACTGACACGCGTGCGGTGCATGCGCACGTGTTCTTACAAGTTTCCGGCCGGATTTATAGGAACTTAAGTTAAAAACAATCGCTACTAAGTCCAGTAATAAAAACATAAAAACAAATGAAGGTGCACCATAACTAACTTCGATTCATTTCAAACTATCACATCGTTAAGTCGGTGGTTTCGGCCGAACTGTCTACACGTTTGAAATTATTTTTTAACATCATAAAGAAATAAATAAAAAGAATTCGTTCTTAAAAATATACCTTGTGGTTTATACTTTTAAAAGTTATAAAAAATGAGGATTGTAATGTAAAAGTGCTTTTCTTTTACCACGGTATTCAAGAGTCGATAAATTGCCAGTCGTTATGAAATCGCTGTGGAGATGTGTGTTAACCTTGATCGTGGTACAGGGAGCATTTCAAGAGCTCAAGCTGTACGGATCATCTTCGCAGGCTGAAGTACAATGTGTCACTACATTCGAGGTAAGATATTTGTAATACTACCTTTAGATTTTTCATCAATAAGTTTTAAAAAATTTCATTCTCAATAGATTTAAAAGCATTTTTTTTAAATTGGTTTCTTTTTACATTTTAATCATGACCAGAAAGAAAGACTTGGAGATTTTACTTTCTTTGGTTAGAAAAAAAAAATTGTATCTTGCAGTATGTATTTTTGTATTCATTACATTTTAACAGGAGATCGGTAACGGCAGCGGTGGAGACGAAATTGACATTGACAATTTTTTGGTGATTAAGTTTCATTTTTTTTCTGTTTAACACAAACGCTTTATATCACATTGTTTTGTGTACTAACATTTGTGACGTCTCCCAATGCACTTTGTAACAACGGGGTAAATTCGTATCAGAATTAACATCAATGTGATCGTCTTTTGTTATTTATTTTTTTACAGCACAAAATTAGCTTCATTATAAGTTTACGTTCAATAGTACGTTAAAAATTATATTCGTCAGTGATCCAGATTTGAATCGTACTAATATTATAAACGCGAAAGTTTAGCTGGATGGATGTTTGTTAGAGTTTGTAGCATAAACTGCTGAACGTATTTTGACGAAATTTTGTAAAGATATAGAGGATGGTCTGGAAGCACACATAGATTACTCATTTTTTTTAATACCACGCGGACGGAGTCGCGCGCGAAAGCTAGTGGACAATATTTCTATCTATAAATAACATTAACGAATGCACCCATCGCAGTAATTGGATACTAAGATACTCCTTAACGTATCTACAATGAGAGACACCATTTAACAAATGCAGATATCTATGTAACATTCTCTTAGTAATTTTGACGAATGCAAGCCTCCGCTTTCCTTTGCCATCTTTTACTATAAAAGTACTTACATCTATCAAATTTAAGCCCTACTCATTGTGAAAAGTGAATTCTATTTTTGCAAGAGAGCAAAGCGTAATGGCAACAATGAATTAAGTCCATGTCAGTCTAGACAAGTAAAACCTTTATGCTTTATCATTAACAGAGTCGATGACCGCTTTACGGTTCTTAACTGAATGCAGTTTGATTAACGTCAACAGCGAATCCGTCACAATAAAAACTTATATGATCATAATGACAACATGTCTTAATTCAGATCATACTGATGTAATATTTGATAGTACTGTCACATTAGGCATCATATTGTATTCCACGTTATCGTAACAATTGTTAATGAAGTACTAGTAAACAAAGATAAACCAAACGAAACAGACGGTAAAGAGAGCAATGTAGTAGACTTATGAAATACGTTTAACAGTGAAGTGACATTTTTAATGCTTTATTCCAAAGAAAGTAAAGAAGTAAAAATAATGAAATCGTGCATACTAGAAGGACTATATTGCAGAAAAATGGAACAATGCCTTTCAAGTCTGTTCATGAAACAGTATGTATCACTGTCAAGTTTCGAAACACACTCTCAACTTTCATGAACGTAGCTGCCACAAAATTAAGTATCTGGCCGAATACTTGTATGCTAGCTACTGTGATCTTTGGATAATCTTTAAAAAATCGATAATCGAGAGTTTCTATGCATTATGAGTACTTTTAAATTCCGCAAACGAAGTCGCGCATGAAAGCTATTTATAAAAAAATTGAATAGAGAATTTAGTAAAATATCCCAATACTTATTAGATTCAAACGAATGTGAATAATCCGTCTGACAAAGGCATTTGCAATTTAAGTCTACCCGAACCCAATATCACATTCCGCATACCAGTTAAAACTTTTCGTCGGACACATTGATAGAGTCGCCTTTTCAAATGCCTACATCCTGTGTTATATCGTATGATGTTTACTTTTAGAATTAGATATTGAATTTTATCGCCACCGAACCCTCTTTCTGATAACCGATGGTCGATGACCTAATCTACTTTAAACGATACGCGTCTATTTTCGAAGGTCAATCCAGTAACAATTAAAGAGCTGTGCAATTTAAAAAAAAAACGTCGTTGATAAGAACATTCGCCAATTTAGTTTCTATTTTCAAACGTTCCAAACTTGACTAAACTTCGGTTTTTGAAAAAAGAACGCATAAACTTCTCATTTATCATAATCATTGCCAGATCAATTAGTTTTAAAAATAGAAGTTCAAACAATAGAAAATGACGGATTCGACATCAAACATATCTTAAGAGTATGTTCTAATTAGAAACCCTGAAACTGATAACAAAAGAAGAGTGAATAAAAACGATTTTATGTGTTATTGAATTGTTATTTTAGATCACCTTGGTACATGTATTTCTTAATGCACAATGAGCAATATCGAAGAATTCGACCATGAAATTGCAGCTATTGAATACATTGACAAAACCATTATCAAACAATAGGAATCTCGAATGTAATCAGAATTGACATATAAGGTACTTATTTTCGTACGTATTTTCATTCTGTTCCAAATTGTTCATTTCCGAATAATAATGCTTATTCCAAATATTTCTGCGATAAAAAACTAAAGCCAAAATATAAGAGAAATTTCGTAAATCTTATTATTTTTTCATTTCCTCATACGATACAAATAACAAGGCCACTTGATTAGACGAACATGAAAAGAGGGTTTGAAACTCGTCGACCTTATATGAAACGCAGACGCAAATTACGTATTCGTCTTGAGTTCTCTGTTTCCGATACTGTAATCAAACGCTCAAGAAGCTCTTGGTAACATAACCAGTACATTGTATGCTATAGAACCTTTGTTCGGTCGAGTAAACATACAAACACTCGTGTTTATAATGTTCTCTAAAGCTTTATATGACTTGAGTATTATTCAATGTGGTTGTTTATTTTGATTTATTCGTGTACATTTTTACGGTCCCATTTTTAGAGTACGTAGCTTTTATTATCACTGACAAATTTCGCAGCACACTCCAAACTTTCATGGCCATAGCTGTCACTAAATCAAATATCTGGCTAGCTACTCGTATGCTAGCTACTATGATCTTTGAATAATCTTTCTAATATGATAATTTCGAATAATGGAATATACGTTTTTTTAAATGATATTGACTTTTAACTTTGTGTAAATAATTAATAAAACATTACTCGCCTTCACCTCAGAGAAAAGGAATAAAACTATTTTCCCGGAACTTAATAACATGTTTCTTGAAATAAGATCTGAAAATGTTGAAAATAAGATAAAAAAAACCTAACTGTACTTTTAAGATATAAATCTGTAGTACTTAGATAATATAAGAGTACGAGCTGTTGCCCGCAAACTTCGTTAGCGGGTATTTTTTTTTTAAAGTTATCTATCCATGTTAGCTAACTCCTCCACTAACTCCTACCCTCCAATAAAAGTACCGTCGAAATCATACCAGCCGCTTCGGAGATTACCCGGAACAATCGCGGTTTGCGGACAGACAGACAAACATTTTTAAAATGCTTTTCGTTATCAACAAAGCAAATGCATCATCTTCCCGAAATCTGGAAATTTTCTTTTGATATTACAAACAGACACTCCAATTTTTATTGTATCGGTCTTAAAAGAAAATATTTCAAGATAATCAAATACATTTATGATGGGTTGCTGATTTTCCCGTTTATTTTATCATCTAGTTACTCATTAATATTATCAAACCAGACACTAACTTATGATGAAAAGTAGCTGGGAAACCGATTCAGTATGTGGTGTTATTACAAAGTTCAATCTGTCCCTGGATAAAAGACAATGCCGCAGTTATTCAGCTAACGAGATACAACCAAGCTAGTTAAGAACTTAACGCAAATTGCGGCTGACATTTTAAGTATCACAATACCAATGTGTATTTTATTGTCCCAAGTATCTTGTCAGTTAATCTGTAAGAAGACTAAATTAGTCGTCGCGTCTACAAAAGCACTTAAAGTGCTGTGAAGAATCCTGTATATAGGATACAGGATTCTTCACAGCACCTTAAAATGGACTTATAAGCTTAAAATGGACACAAACACAATTTAGAGTCTACACTAAGTTTTGTGTAAATTGAATCTTACTAATATTATAAATGCGTAAGTTTAGATGGATGGATGGATGGATGTTTGTTAGCGTTTGTAGCCTAAACGGCTGAACGGATCTCCATGGTTTAGAGCTTAGTCTGGAAGAACACATAGGCTACTTTTTATCCCGGGATAAGTTACGGTTCCCTTGGGAATTATTAATTTAGTTTTTAAATGTTTACTCGATCATTCTGCAACGGTTCAACATATCTTATTGAAATTTGGCACAGATATAAAACAAAGTCTGCAGTATACATGGGATAAGCTTCATCCCCGAGGTGTCAAGTTCCCGAGGGATACGTAGCTTTTTGTTATTTATATAGTTCGTATGTTTTCTAAAACCACGAGGACGAAGTCGCGGGCAACAGCTCGTTAAGAATATATTGATTGCATAATTTAATTGCAGCATATTGCTATTAAAAAAATGCAGGCGTTATTGCCTTTCTAATTTTTCTAGTACCCGTGAAGATAGTGATCACCTAGGAATATAATATTATAGTTGAATATACCGTAGATTATTTAGCTCCTATGTTCAAATCTGATAAGTCAATAATAAATTAAATTTCCTATTGAACGTTGGCGTAATTTGAATGTGATTACGTTGCTAATTTTGTGCTGAAGCTTAGAGAAAAATTGTTACTTTTTAAATGCATAATTTATTTATAAAGGTCGAATCTAATTTCGGGTCATCAATTAATTACATTTGATTCAGGTGGACCAAGAGGAGGGGGATGCCGAGGGGTCCGGTCGTTATGGCACCATGCCTCCGCCCTTCCCGCCCCTGCCGCCGGGACTTGACGGTGCGACTGATCACTTTTTAAAATTAACATGATATTACTAAGATGGTACTGTGATCTTGACTTAATGCCAAGTTTAAAAAAATCCAGTCTAGCGATCAAATATAGGGTGTAAGGTAACAATTTAAAAAAAATTAAATCCACACTGTGTGGATTGATTCCTTCCAGTTATAATACAGCAATTACTACTATCATTGGACTGAAATATTATAAACTGTGACCTGTGTATAATATTACTGAAGACAATAAACTGCGAGCTCGATTTAAAAAATCTAAAACAGTTTTTAAGACAAATTGTATGATGAGATAATATTCTTACCTTATTACCATGTCTTTTCTTAATTTGAAAGTAGCCAGTACCTCAAATGTAATAGCATATTCTTAAAATGCATTTATTTTTTTATACCTGCGTATAAATGTCAAAGTTGTTTTCATATTTTGACAACAGCCCCTATGGTATTATCAGATGTGATAACTGTGCTTTGTTTTTCAACTTTCACGTTACAAAATATGCAAATAATATTTTTGTTAAAAGGTTTTATTATGTAGACAAATTATATAATTTCATCTGTGAATTTATAAATTACTGTTATATAGTCTCGTAATATTACTTTAACAGTGGACCAGAAACTTAGATTATAGTTTAACTTACATATTTCATGCCACATCCAGTGTTGCATATCTCGTTGTAAGTCGATAATGATTTTTGTATATGTCAATATTCGTCACTACCTTTCGTGAATTTTTTGTTTTATATTCCAAGTACGCTTGCAATATTGTTGTGTAAATATTACATTTAAGATTAATTAATTACTTTAAGTCAGTGAATTATTAATTATTATTAAGGAAATATAAATTATTAAACTGTAAACTTGCAGTTACACAATCTTAAAACAGTAAACTTTATCTTTTCATTCCAGGATATTCACCGCGTATGAGAGGAGAAAAAGGAGATCGCGGACCAAGGGCAAGACAGAATTCAAATTATATTGCACACAGTCATAACACATGTTCTAATAATAAATATGTTTAGAAATACTTCATTGTTTCATGTAAAGCAAAGTTCCACTGCCAAAACATACGTTGAACAAATATTATTTGTACAAGAAAACATGTTCTTATAACAATAATTCAATAACTAAATTCGAAATCTTAACAACTAGTTGTACTTCTTCAGTATATTTATTGCACTTGTTTGTTTTGTATAGGGTCCGCCTGGAGAATCAATCCGAGGTCCGCCCGGACCTCCAGGACCTCCCGGCCAGCCAGGAACCCCAGGGACAGTACCAGTTCACGAGTTTTCAGGGTCAGGAGACGGCGTAAGTATATTTTAAAGTTATTCCTACGACTAGTACAAGTTGAACTTACTTAATCCTAAAACTACCTGTTCCCGTGCGACCTCATCCGCATGAATTTATGAAAATCTTATTTTATTGTCTATATTTGTCAAATTATCAATTGTAAATGTCAAAATGACATGACTTGATGACAAACTATGGCAATCTTACTTCCTTGATGTTCGCAGATTCCCCTCATAACCGGTTGTATCCAATTTATTTCCCCTTTAAGTTTAATAGAGTGAAAATACATATCCTAAAACGTGACGTAAGTGTAGGGCTTTTTATTAAAGAAAGAAATATTCAAAAATATGCTGTGATTGCTGACGTATTACGCCACAAAGTAGTGTGTTTACGCTTTATTATATTAGTATAGATATATGCTCCAAAGAATAAATCATATTAAGTTATCATTAATGTTTTCTTAAGAAGAGCTATCCTAGAAAATTTCTAAAAACAATCTAAAGGATTGAATAAATCAAACAGGCAAATATACATACCAGGCAATCATACGTTTACAGTAATCATTTCTGTTCGAAGTAATTAATTGGGATAGCTATCTGACAGAACAATATCTATCGAAATTGTCTACTTAGTGTCGACTCATTACGTCTTTAACTCTCACTTCGCATTTGAGAAGTACAAGCCACTTTATGCACTAACAAATTGCTCGTACCAAATTAAATTATTCCAACATGCCTCAGAACTACGTCATTACCACTAGACTCTAGTAGTTATTGTAGAGCCCTGCTAGCACTTATGACGTTAAAGATACAACAAATATTAGGTCAAGCGACTATTTTAAAAGCCCTTGTAATAAACAATGTCACAATTGCTGCGAGTGCATACATGCCAAGGCTTTTATTAGTAAAGGTATTATTGATTGAGAGCAATAAATTTTTATTACTGATTTTATTGATTAATCAAAACATGCACAGAATAGTCAAGGTTCCTAATTATAACTAACTAGCTGTCGCCCACGACTCCGTCCTTGTGCAGTTCAAAAAAACAAAAGTTAGTAGCCTGTGTGTTCTTCCAGAATATCCCTCTACGTCTATGCCAAATTTCATCAAGATACGTTCAGCCGTTTAGGCTACAAACTCTAACAAACATCCATCCATCAAAACATACGCATTTATAATATTATTTATATTACGATATACCAGTATACATTATGAACCGCTTAGTGAAAAATAATTCAATTAAAAAAAAGAAAATCATCACGCTATACAAGCCAGTTACTTAAGTACGTCTAACCGAATGTTTGTCAACGCCAAGTGTGGTATACATTTATTTGCCAACAGATAAAGTCAGTATGGTATCCTCACAGCTTAATACGACAGCAATGCACGCTTAGAAGTCCGTTTAGGAAAATGTAAACTGTATATTTACTAAGATTATTATTATTTGTACCAATTAAATTTAAAAACAGATATATAAAGATAAATGTTATGTTGCTTATTATAGCTATTTGAGGTAATATCCGTTTACTCCAATTTCATTATGTGTTAGTTTTTATCTGATCGGATAGAAGTAAAATAGATAAACTATTAAAATAATACTATAGTGTAATTAATTTAAAATAACTTAATTTTGATTCATGTTAATCTTAATGTTAATTTTTTTAAATTTCTATAGCCGTTTAAAAAAACAATAAAGCTATGAATAAAATCAAATCATAAAATAAAGTCTAGATAATTAATATTACGATGATGTATATTGTTCTCCGTTTACTTTATTATTCTTTGGTAAAATTTAACCCAACTGTTAAGATTGCTCGTGGCTGATTTTTTAGAATGTTGGGCGCCTGAATATTTGTGATTAGCAAATATGACGAACTAATAGTTAGCAACTTCGTAACCAAGTCCTTAAAATGTTCTATTAATTCAATTAGACGGAAACTTGGTGTACTTCACATTGAGAAGTGAATTTAACGTTTCTAACAAAGTTTATTAAGCTCTTGGCGCGCTTCCAACACTCGTTTTGAGGTATTGATTTATTTGATTTCGCTCACCGGCCACATTCCGATCCGTACCAGTCGTGTGTTACCTAACTTTTATCTGTAATGTCGTTGAGGGTTGGAATTAGTTTGGTCAAATGTGACTCTTTGGATATTTGTTATTGCGTAACAAACTCCCCCGGAACTCTTGTGTTCTGTCCGTCCGCGACCTTATAATTTGGAGCATGCATTAACAAAGACAAATACTATAAGTCAATGAAAAAATGTAACTCCTAAGATATTAAAGAGCATGGGCGTCACCCGAATATCATTGCTTGGTTGCTTTGCCTCATCTTTACTTTAATCGTTAATAACTCCAAGATTACAACATATATTTTTTAATACTGTACTTATTTTACTAGTCTTAGTAATATTATAAATGCTAAAGTTTGGATGGATGATTTTTTGTTAGAGTTTACCGCCAAAACGGCTGTAGAGGACAGTCTAGGAGATGTAAGTTTTTCTTTGTTTTTATTTTTAATTCCACGCAGTTGGAGTCGCGGGCAAAAGCTAATGTTTTATGTTTTTGTATTCATTAAATGATTATAATGTACCATAAAATTTAAAACCAGTTTTAAAATTTTATTTTCACCGTAATTCAAATGTGATGATCCAGAACTCTATTAAATTTCCGATAAAACTTACGGAGCGGAACCTTTAAAGTTCACAATACGAGATACTTTGTACGTCACGGTCCAACGATTTAAAGCACCTGTTTATAAGCAATTTAAAATCGACTTTATAAGCATTGTTCTACGATATTCGCAAGCCATTAAGGAACATAGAATAATAATTCAAACATGTTAAGTATTATTCTAATAATGAAGTATTCTATTTTGTTTCTGAACGAAGAAAATATTGCGTTTTATCTGAGTCTGGTGCTGGAGGCTACTGTCTTCTTCCCTTTTCACTCCTACCTTTTTTTGTATAGGGGGGAAGACAGGTATGTGAGGTTTGTACCCACTAAAACCAGGGGAGTCCGTTTCTACACAGGTTAAGAGTGATGGATATAGAGGTTTACTAATTATTCACAAAGACCGCACTCACGTTGTTGGGGCGGCGTGCAGCTGCGGCAATCATGCGAAGCCAAGAGCTAAACAGTGTTCCTACTCCTACCTAAGCGAGGGAAGATGGAATTGATGATCGAATCGAGAATAATTGAAAGGGGAATATACTTTTTCAGTTCATACTCATCTGTTCTATTCTATTTCTTGTTTATGGCTCTCCCTCAGCGGATTGGGCCAGTGTCAAGTGCTTTTGGTTTTATTCTAATTTGGCAGAAACTGGCAACAAAGATCTGCTTATGGAGATGTTCGTGGGTATACAAGCGGTCTAAAGATTTTAAGCAACATCCTCTTCTTATTCTTATAAAAGTAGGCAAAATATCTGTAAAATTATGTTGATTTAATGCGTAGCTGTTGCTAAGTAACCTCTTAACGTGCAAAAAACTTTAGTTTGCGGTAGTACAGAGCATTTCCTTATTAGCTATACATTTCAATTAATACAGGAACTTTTTAAATTGTTTTTTAATCATTAAATATGATATTAAATTTGTTGTCTTTGTTATTACGTCATGAAATAAATGATTTTTAAATTTTCTGATTGAGTTTTTAAATTTCTTGCAGAAGACGGAAGTTAAGGTATGTATACTTAATCAAGGTTTTTACGTCTTTAGCTAGATATCAAAAACGTCATATAATTAATGCTTTTAAGAAATCAGATTTCTGTGTAAATAAAAAATTGTGAACTAACCAAGTACTTATTAACAACACAAAACAATAGTGAAAACTTAAATGCAACTTGTGAGATTATTTTAGTAATTCGTTTGATGTTTTTAATTTGTCTTTTTTTATTTTTAAGAGAAGGTGGCAGTTGTTTCGGCAACGTACAGCTATATTAAATTTACTTTAAAAACTTTCCTGTTCTAATATAACAAGTTCAATGAAACAAAATAGTTTTATAAGAGGAGGTGAAAATGTAAACTTCAGTTATTAAAATTATTGCAAATACATTTTACGTGAATATAATATTTATTATGTACATACTGTAAGGACATTAATATTACTATAATTAAACACTCAGGCCACTGACTCCTGCCATAATGAGGCGCTATTCCAATACATCTAAATGACATTGACAGCTGTCAGAAAGGGACGGGTCGTCTATGACGATTTTCTGGTAGTGCCCGATTTTCTTCTTAACTATATTAAATAAAAATAGATACGTTCATGCACGTATCTAGTTCTGCCACCTTTTGTCTAGTTGAGCTTTTTACAGGCACAATTGTTACCGTTTTAAATAGCAACAATATCTTTAAAAAGTTAAAGCAATGTAATTTACATATTATATTTTTTTTACAGCAAATCTTCGGAGAGCATTACGCGTCGCTGGGCCAGTGCGGGTGCAACGCGACCATCATACTCTCCCTGTTAGAGAAGGCTCCAGAACTTCGAGGTCCGCCCGGACCTCCTGGCGTGATGGGTATCGAAGGCAGGATCGGTGCGCCCGGTATTGCAGTAAGTATTCAACGAAAAGCGTTACATTTACAGGGATCTCGTTAGAGACTCTTTACGTGATTTGATTAATATCTGATTCAGTTCCTCCTGCCAATAAAGAGTTACTTCAAATCACCAATTGAAAAATATCGAGAACTTTCTATGGGAGCAACTCTGTTTGATTGATAAAAGTGCAAAAATCCAACTACCTAAAATCTAGCGATATAGGTAAAGGCAGTTTCAGATATACCTTTAGCGTACTCCTAGCATACCTTTCTAGTCTCATTCATCATACAAATGTTGTAAATTTGTTTAAATGATGTTTGTTACCACTTATCTCTAAAATGGCTTCATGGATCTTGATGAAATTTGATACAAATGTAGACCATGACCTGAAAGAACGCGTAGGTTACGTAAGCTTTTTTTAATACCACGCGGACGAAGTCGCGTGCAAACCTAGTATACATCTAACCAACATCGTTGGTTTAAGATCATTTTGATGTCTTAGTATATCGCTAATCAGTAATTAGTGATTTGTATTATTTTATTTAATGTAAATACTTAACATGTTAAGTAAAGTATTTCGCGTGTCAACAGTACTTAAAGTGTGTACTTATATACTCGTACTACTATTGTGTACTAGCATTCTCCAACAACTCCGCCTGTGTACCATAAAAAAAAAGTTAGCAACCTATGAGTTCTTCTAGTTCTTCGTTGAGACCTTTAGAGATTCGTTCAGCAGTTTACACTACAAACTCTGACGTCCATCCATCTAAACTTTCGGATTTATAATATCAGTAAGATTATTTCAAATGTCGTTGTGACCGATAAATGAAATTGTTTTTACAAAAATTTATCAATCACGAAAATTATTTCAGTATTAACTGATAAGGTACAGATAATATAGATCCGGTGTAATATTTTGCTGACGAAAATATCACATAAAAACAAAAATATAAATAGTTACATAAAAATCCTAAAGTTTAGCCAATACGTCCCACTTTCATTCCTTCACGGTAGGCAGTTGAATTTTACATATTCCCCTTGTACACTTTAAAATTATTTTCAGGGTCAACCGGGTGTGCCTGGTGAACGAGGTCCAGCGGGACTACGAGGGGAGAAAGGGGAAAGAGGGGATGTTGGACCACGTGGTCCTGAGGGACAACCTGGTCCTAAAGGGGAGCCGGGAGTGGACGGGAGAACGGGTAGCCCCGGTCAACCAGGCCCGCCTGGTCCCCCTGGACCTTCAGACTATAGTAATTTCGAGGTAAACATAAATATTTGCTTTAGTCTAGTTCATTAAAAAAAAGTTTTTAGTAATTGTCTACTTTAGGTCTAGAAAACTTAATTACTCGTAGTATAAAATTTAATTGAAACTAAGACTGTATTCGTAAGATTGTCTAAGAGTCGTCTACAATATCATTTTTTTTATCATTTGGTTATTTTCAAGGACATAGAGCTAGGAAATATAAATTATATTGCTTCTTAAATACTTTTCCTCCTATTTCATTTCGTACACTTTGTACGTAAATCAGAACTCGTTATAGTTATGTTGTTATTATAAAGAGAACGGGTCTGTTTAATGTGTGAATTTTTACCACTTATTCATAAATTGAAAATAAAGAAGTAAAAAATCTTGCCACGTTTTTTAGTTGAATTTAAAAAAAAAACATTACATTGTCATATGTCTTGTCATGTTAGAAATTATAATTAAAAAAAAAAGAAATTATAATTAAAAAAAAATATTTTTATAATCATGAATCCTCCTTTGTGTAAGTGTATTTTAGTTTTACGTGCAAGTTAATTTAGGTTATGCTACCTGTTATCTCATTTGTTTCTTTTTTCATTCAGTCTAATTGGAAACCGAGACATATTTATAAGGTAAGCAATGCAGCGATATGTAGTTCAATTAGAAGTAGCATTTTATAATAAAAAAAATTCTATCTTACTCGTATTTGGAATATTATAAATCACGCAAAAAATAAATTTGCTTTTATATGTGATTTCACTTATTTAGGCTAGATTTGATAACATTTCTTCTCTAAGTTACTAACACAATATACATTTATTTAAAAAATCTATGGCTTGAAAGTAGATGTTCAGTAGTGATTTATTAAGCACTAGCAGTTGCTCTCGACTTTGTCCGGTTTAAATTAATAAATATTAAAAATATAGTTATTATGTTACTCACAAAAAATTAACAAGTAGTTTTTAAGTTATTCCGATAAATACAAAAATACCTTTATAATGTTAGTATAGATATAAATTAATCGATACAAAAAAAAATCTTTCGCCAAAGTAGTACTTTGTACAACAATGTTGCTATAATTCTCAACAACATCGCATTTTCCGTATAACCGGTATTATAATTTTGGTTAATTTGCAACAATTCAATGACCATAACAATACTTGATAATAGACAATTAGATACTTTATAACCTTATTAAAAGTATGATTACTGCCATCTATAAGAAAGAATGATTAAATAGTTACTTTGTTGCAAGTGACGCCGCTACACTTTTTAAAATGACCAGTAAAAAGTAGAGTAGCATAACTAATAGTTGATGTTCAAGATGGGTTTTGAGATCAATTAAAATCAGTAAACGACAGAATATCAGTCCATTTTATATACGTTGACGTTTTATTTAAATTTAATGATATGAGATTGGTTCATTAGAGTATTTTGTCACTTAAAATATCTCTTAATTGCTTCTTAAACGAGGAATAAATTATACATCCTAAGCATCCTAAGTGGGCTGTGTGACAAGCCCGGCTGCCCGATCATGGGTCATAGGGTGCGCGCACACGTAGCCGGCTTTAGGTCATGTTATACGTAGATCTAGTGTTTTTATTTTTGTCAAGTGTAAATATTTCAATTATATGTAATATATCTTACATGTATTAAATAAATTATTAAAATTAAAATATACGACAATTTACAAATAAAAAATAAAAAATTTAACATGTTATGACTCATATGGACTACGTAGTAAAACAATTATGAGTCTAACGCTCAAAGACTGCGGCAAATCTTAAGCTTCATAAAAGGCGCTTACAATATGTCAGCTGTCAAAATTATAATAGAATTTGACGATTAATTGAATACAGTTTCAGTATTCGGCAGTTAACACGTAAAGAATAAATTCCAGTAGACTGCTGCATTGCCATTTGTGGCAAACACATTTCCTTTGCCCTGTCTACGAATTTAATCTCAAATTATCACACAACTTTGAACAAGTTATGTTTTTTAAGGAATCGTTGATGGGATCATATGGCGGAGTTCTTGGGAGACCAGGTGCGCCGGGGCCTAAAGGAGATGCGGGTCAACCAGGTCCAATGGGTTTACAAGGAGAAAGGGGCTTCACCGGACCCAAAGGTGAAAGAGGACAACCAGGTCAAAACGGAGCCAAAGGAGACCGTGTAAGTTAATTTTAAATGATACCACAATTTTTAAAATATGAAATTCATAAAAAAAAATCATAAGTTAACGTAGGTATTTTCCTATGTTCCGAATTCTAAATATTCTACTTCCTCATGAAGTGCTATTCTTATTCTAGTTTTTTGTAGACTTTATCCAATTAAACCGTTAAATTTAACTATATTGTCTATCTACTTGTTTTACTTCGTCTTGTCTGACTGATGTTATATACCTTTTACCTTCATCAGTGTAGTATAACTTTGCATTTCTCTAGGGGCACTCTGGCCCTCAAGGTGATCGAGGGCCCAAAGGTGAACGTGGTAATCCAGGTCTTGACGGCCGTCCGGGTTTACCTGGAGCAAATGGGCGGTCTGCTGACAAAGGGGAAAAAGGTAAAACTATTTGTTTCGGCTGCGTGACAATAGGCAACACCTAAAAGGCGCTGCCCACCGCTGCCTGGGACAAGCTCCCA
>NW_013525694.1:1236434-1437883 GCF_000836215.1 Papilio polytes
TAAGTGATATCATAAAACATTTTAATTTCGCCTTGGAATTTATTGGCTGAACTTTTTCTCACGACGGTGTATACGTATTCGTCGCCAACACTATTTTTTTTAACCAAACCTTTTTTTTCGTTTTAAATTTAAACACGGTTTTTCTTAGGTGAAAGAGGTTTACCCGGCCCACCTGGCCCACCCGCGCCGCCTGTTGATGGTTTAACTGGACACAGCGAACTTTTATTTACTGGTATGGAATATAAATTTTAGTCATTACCTATCTGTATTTTAACAGAACTGCATTCATAGAAATACTAATTTGAAACTTATTTTTTTATAGGGCAACGGGAATTACAGCTAGAAAAAGGTGTAAAAGGTGAAAAGGTACATTGGTAAACATAATTTTATTGTCCTCCCAAATATTTCAAACATTTAAATTTGGTTAAAACTACAAAAGTCGATAGTCTACATAAAGGTTCTTTAACTCTTTCGACTCAATTATACATTTGAAAATAAATACTTTTGACAGGGCGAAAAAGGGGTTCAAGGCAACGATGGAACTCCTGGGTTTCCAGGAAAAGATGGAAAGTCTGGAGAACGAGGGGACATTGGACCATCCGGGATGCCGGGAGTTTCCGGTCCTCCAGGTGTACCCGGTCTGAAGGGAGATAAAGGAGAGAGAGGACCTCCGGGGCCAGTCAGCGTCACAACATCAGGATCCGACATTTTAACTATAAAGGTAAATACATTAAATCTGAGAATGCGAAAGAAAAATCAGTATGTGAATAATTAAACACTATTATTTAACAACAATTTGAAAGAAATTGTAACTTTTTCGTAGACTTACGTTATTGTCAAATACATTAGTATTTAGTGTTGATTGTATCAAGGTATGACTTTGGACATCTAAATTGCAGAACATACGGTGAAGTGCGTAAATGCATTCCCCGCGACAGCAAAAAAAATTGCAGAACATTTTAGAATTTCTCTTTATATGTCACATGTTACTGTCCTTCAAATAGATGATAAAAAATTACTATGTTTCTTTACGTACTGAGTGTACGTTTGTGTACTGTGGAATAAATATTGGAAACAGTTTTATTAATAAATAATTACACATGTGCAGGGTGACAAAGGAGAGCCTGGCATACGTGGAAGGAGGGGAAGGCCGGGCCCTCCCGGGTCTCGAGGACTTCAAGGTATTCAAGGCCCTCCCGGAACCCCGGGACGGATAGGCGAAAAAGGAGAAGTCGGTCTTCCTGGATGGATGGTAAGTGAAAAAATAAATTATAAGTGAAATAATAATACTTTAATCTTAATTTATAAAAAATCACAATATAGCCACAATGTTGTTAAGTTTAAAAGTTTTTCTTTTTCACGCTGCCAAATTAGAATGTCAAGGTAAAATACTGTAATCGCATATAACATTATTTTATGTTTATTACAATAACAATACTATGCAATAGTCTTGTTTTTATTTATGTTCAGGGACGACCAGGTACACTAGGTCCTCCAGGTACACCAGGTACTGTTGGACCCAAGGGTGAAAAAGGAGATCCTGGAGTCAACATTCTCGACGTGTCAATGGCAAGTACAATATGATATTAACATTTATTTTCTATAACTTAAAATAAATATGTTAAAACCCTATTGCCATAATATATATCTTATTTACACTACATCTTATTTTTTGGACTTCATTTCTCTCTCTTCCGTATTTTAAGCGGCAATCCGCCTACAAAACCTTCAGCTACGATTGCTGTGGGTTCCGGCTTTGGATCCCTTACGCTACATTTAGCCGGTTCCACTGTAAATTTCTGTAAAACTGCTGCAAGACCTGCCATGGACTGCATCTGTCCTAGTCTTTCGCCTGAAAAATCACAACAATTTATTTTTTAACATTACTACTTCCTATTCTACAACCGGAATAAATGATCACTTTTTGGTAATGTAAGAAAAGTCACGAAAACATTTACATTTGCTGTTACTCTTCATATAGTTTAGTTGGTCACAAATAACAAAAAAATGACCAATAACCTGCTTCAAAATTATGTACCTACTATAATAACAGTATGTCCATAATATACGTGAATCAAGCAAAAATGACAAGAACAGGTTTTACAAAAGCAGACATTACCTAACAACGTAGACCGATTTACTGGACACACGAGTATTATTAGTGTACCGTATGACATAAATGTTGAATTTACATCACAACTTAAGCCAGTCCTTCCTTTAGTTTTGAGCAACGTATAACATTTAAAAAGCTGTTTTTTATACAAACTGGACAACCGGTACTATTAAAATAAATGACTGAACCTGTTTAACATTTTCAGAGGGCTCACTTTAAATAGAATGAAATACAATGAACTTTACATTTATCTTGCTGCCTTGTTTTGATTTCTTATCACCTTATTAGATCGTTATTTTTATAATAGCTCTCAAACGCATATCAATTCAATATGCTTTAAAATCTACATATGTTCCTATCACGTTTGTAAAGTCAATTATAAATGTTTATACTAAATGTTATCAGTTGCTTGATGCAAAACTTCCTTTAAATTGCTGAAATGATCGAGATCGACCTTCGTATAGATGTTACTAATTGAAACTGACGCAAACGTTTTCGTTATTTATACGGTAGTACAAAATATTAGGCTCACTTAATAGGACTCTGATGCTTATTACTGCATACGTTATTTCCTAAAGTTTTAATCATAATAACTATAGTGCCACTACTCACCAACACAAGCTCTTGGACCTTCACCAAAAGGTAGGAAAACATCCTTAAATTGTTTTCTGCCCAAATTAAACCTTTCGGGATTGAATTTTTCTGGTTCTTCAAAGTAACTCACGTCATTATGCATAGCTTGGATTGGAATCATAACTTTGACACCTTCGTTTATTGTAACCCCGATTTCGGGAATTGTATACTTCGGTGATGTACACATTCTTACGATATATGCTACTGATGGGTACATTCTCATTGCTTCGTAAAAAGCGTTTTCTAAACACGCCATTTCATTTACAGCATCATAAGTAATTTTATTGTCGTATTTTTTTAAGACTTGATCAATTTCTTCTTGGACTTTCCTTTGATATTCTGGGTTAAAAGCTAATTGATGTAAAGTGTAACTGGACGCCGTAGATGATGTTTCGAATCCGGCTCCAAAGAATACAAAGACTTGAGCTATCATTATCATGTCTGTCATTTCCAATGTTACTACTTTTGGAGTTCCGTCTTTATTTTTACTCTCAATAGATTCACCAATTATTGTACCTTTTTCTTTAAGTTCCAACATGAGATCGATAAAATCGTTTTTCCCTGAGGGTTTATAATTTCGTTCTTTCATCACAGTTTGTACCAAAAAAATCATTGATTTTTCTAGTTCCGGATCTAAGAAATTGAGGTTTTTGCATAACTCCGGAAATAATAATTTTAGAGCCGCAAACATAGCATCTTTTGGGGTTCGTTCGAAAATTCTTTTACCTAATCTTCTAAATTCAGAATTTTCATTGCTCAAAGAGTCCATAGAGATTCCAAAACCGCAAGCGCCGATAAAATCAGTAGTATATCTTGCCATTAATTCGCGAACATCATATGAATCTAAATGAGACACTTCCTCTGTGATGATTTGTAATTTTTCTGCTCGGTCAGTAATAATAGGAAACATACCTTTTAATTTAGCCGTACTGAAGGCCGGAGTAAATCGTTGCCTTATTAAACGCCATAAATCACCATCAGCAAAGAATAGGTTTTTTAAAAGGGGCTCAATAACAGTCTTATGTGGATTGAAACCTCTAGCATAAAAATGTTGGAAATCAGTCACTAAGATTCTCTTTGCTATTTCTGGGTCTCTAATTACCAATTCCGGTTTCATACCTCTAAAGAACCCAACTACTTTTTCATTTGGATACTTATTGTAAGCTTCTGTAGCTAACATCGCCATACTTGCTTTTTGAAAAAACTGTCGCATGTTATTCCCAAGAAATGGTATCGGAGGATCATGTTTTATACCTCTCTTCTTCCAATAATTAAATGCACTAATACTGTATAGATATAACACAATCACAAATACTAACACGAAATACCACATATTAACCAGAAACGGACACTTTTCACTGGCCTTGGTAACGTGTGCTCTATAGCGGAGCAGGAGTGCGAATAACCTTATCCATATCACGGTAAAATAAACTAAGATAATATCGTTCAAGTTATTGGGTTCATTACATTTTCATGCAGTATATTTATCTAAGATTGTAACAGAATAGTTTTACTTAACAATTATTTTTGCGCAGCAATTTTATAAATCATATTATTAAACTCCCCTCTCTCTTCTCCTCTTATTTCTCCCTCTCCCTCCATTGAAGAGAAGAGTCTCCATTTATTGAAATATAAGTGGTGTATCATTACAATTAAATAAAGAAATCATTCAAAACAACATTTGGCAAAATTTGCAAAATTTTACCCTAAGAGTATTAAAATATAAATTTTACCTAATACTAGACACATATTTTTTCAATACTGAACGCCGATTATTTATTTACCATAATTATTTATTATACGCGCCATACTGCGTTAAGTAAGTTTTATTGTTTTTTGGTCAAGTTTGCATTCCTCAAGCCAAACGGTATTCAATTATTATGATTTGTTTAAAATCCGCGCTGGATACTAGTTACGGTATCAATGATTGATGTACATATATGTGTTTGCTAAAAATCTATTTAAAGTTTTTAAAGTATTTTTAAAAGTATTTAAAGTTGTTTGTAAAAAGGTCATCTTTGAAAACATTTAAATATTATATTTCTTTGATGTTGAATTAATAATAATAATGTTCCTTGCATTAAAGATTTTTTTTTTATTTGCAATTATTAAACAATCTTTAATATGGATCTTTTAATTCTCTACGGAATCCTAAGACTGTGATAAACAATGATTTGGAGGTGACCAATGTGCAATGAGCACTAGTCTATCGGACGAATAAAAACCGTTTACGTAATAAGTACTAAAATTGGCATAAAATAATGCAAATATATGTTTGGCAATTTCGTTAATATATGCATTTTCAGGTTTTATTAGGTTTTTTTGTAGATGATAAATTCAATGTCACGATAGAAGATTCTTTATGCGTCGTAGCGTATCATTAATTTAAATTTTTTTTAATGTCCTTGAGGTCATCTTGATACAGTGTTTTGTTTTTTAAATGATTATTAAGCCGTCTAAATACGATCAGTTCTAAAAAGTTTATCTAAAGAGTCGAACTGAACATCTGTAGCATGCTTTAAACAAATAAATTGTTGTTTTTTTAAACATTACAAGTACGATTAAATGGCCTAAGAGCAGGTTATACGCACTCCTAAAGGTCAGTGACCAAGAGATTGCCACTTCAAACTTTTAAAAGTAAAACAAATTAATTAAATGCGATATATTTTACACGACACACTTAACATTTCTTTTTAAATTGTCGTTATTTTTCACTTAAGTCAACGATTTTAATTTATCTTAGCTAAATCAATTCAGTTACAACATTTTTGTAGAAAAAAATGAGTAAAGTTGAGTTATGTTGATTACTAGTAAAAATAATTTACTATGTATGTATATTATTATAGAATTTGGGGTGACGAGACAAATAAATAATATTTAATTAACAACAGAAAACTAAAGATAAAGGGAGTAAGTAATTGTTTGTCGAACTTACAAACACAACGAGAGAATTCTACAAAACGCAATGATGCGAACAATAACGAATACAATGAGAACTATCAAATATTAATATACACTGCCAAGCGCGAAATGTATATGAGTGGCGAGAAATCTCATCAAAGTACTACATGTTAGGGCGCGGCATAAACAAGTAATGTTTCTTTTACAGTTTAAAGGCGAAAAAGGCGATCGAGGTCTAGACGGAACGCCAGGTACGAAAGGTGATCAAGGACTGCCAGGTCCCCCTGGAACTTCAGTATTGAGATCCGAAGCCGCGCAGTACTTGCCTGGTCCTCCAGGACCGCCAGGACCACCAGGACCACCGGGCTCACCGGGCGTGTCTATCGTAGGACCAAAGGGCGAACCAGGTCAAAGCTACTACGAGGAATATCCCACACACGGCAGCACCAAATTTTATGGGAAACCGAGTAAGTTCTAATTTATATAGGTAGTTAAAGTAGTTCTCTGCAATAAAAAATTAAGTACATAAATTATTCATTCACCTCACATCCATTCACAAAAAAAAACAAAGATATAAGGCGAATACACTGCAATAATAATGTTTCTATTCCATGCTACGTGGAACAGTCGCTAAGAGTCCTATGGATGAGCTCAAAGCTCTGCGAGAACTCAAAGATCTGAAAGATAGATCTAGAGAACGTGGAAGTAAGTAATATTGTGTACAACCATCGTTATTACTAAAAGTAAACTTATTCAAAGTTATACGTGTAGTATTGTTTAGGACTCAATGATGTTCTTATAACTTAAGGAATCGCAGTAAATTACATAACAATTGCTGAGAGATTGCAAAGAGATCTCAAAAAACCTTTGGTTCAAATTTACAAGTAATTGAAAATTTCCGTTGTAATCAATATAATATTGAAATAAGCTAAAATGGTAATAATAGCTAATGTTCAACGTAAACTTTACCTTTGATTAAAATATGATGTTTATTTCTCAGGTTTTGGTACAACGGAATCGAGAAGTCATCATGAAGACAATACTCCGAAACCCGCTCCGTCAGTACCCAGTGCTGCTGTGTTCCAAACTACTGAAGAAATGATGAGAGTAAGATCTAAGAGGATCTTTACCATTTAATAACTTAAGACCCTAAAATATATTGTAATCACCGAAATAATTACTTGTGATACTTGTGGAAACAAACGGTTAGGTTAGTTAAAATTATATGCTCAATTTCAGCTGGCATCAACAAGTCCAGTAGGTGCATTGGCTTATGTTGCTGAAGAACAAGCTCTCTTCGTCAAAGTTAACTCCGGATGGCAATACGTTCTGGTAAATATTCAACTATCATATTTAAAAAAAAGCTTAGATAACTTTATTTTAATGATGAGTACCCAGTAAATCAATATAACCACAATTTTAAAAAACGAGTTATCGCTTTTTTAAGTGCTTCAAAACTCAATTGGTTTGTTTTCTTACCAGCTCGGTTCACTGGTGACGCAATCGGCACCATCGCCGCCCGCGCCGACGACGCCAACGCATCTACTACCAGCTGCGAGTTTAGTCCACTTGCCTATTCTCACTAACTTAGTTGAGAATTCAGCTCCTGCGACAACACTAGGACCCACTGTAAGTATTTCTTACTTTACATCGTTTAAAATTGTTAAGTATACTAAGTGTACTTCCAAAAAATACTGTACAACCATATTAAACTTATTCTAGATATGTATGCAGCCGTTCTGAAGAAGAATTCTGCTAACAAACATCCATATCATTCGCTTCAGTAATACTTCTTTTTAGAATCTTTATTATTACTACACCAATAAAATTAATGTTAATAAAGGTTTTTTGTTCCGACAGCTATGCTAAAGATAAAATAAGAAATAATTTAAAAATAGTCAGTGGTCATTGACGGTATTTTGGTCACGTATTTTGTTACTTATTATTCTATGTAGAACTAATCTTATCTGCATTAAGGTTAAGATTTAAAAAAACTGTTGTACTAAATGTTTTTTTATTATTTAAGTTGATACTAACATGTCAGTAGACATTGGTTCGACCATGTCGGCTTTTGTCACCTCTTGTGGTATCCTCCTAAGAACGACAATGCTACGAAATTTAAAAACATTAATTGTCGTTACACGAAAGACGATGATAATAATAAAATAGGTACAAATTACTTTTCCTTGTTACGTAACGTTAATTACATTGGAATTCCTTTAAACTGCTTAGATGTTGGTTTTGTTTTCATTTTGACACATTTAATTTTTCGGATTTATCAAGGACCGAACACTAGTTTTATGGTTGTACCGTTTGAACAAAAACATTTTGAAAGAGAGGGTAATTATCGCTTAATGACTATAAATTCAAAGACATGGTGAAGTCAACTAATCCGCACCGGACCAGGATAGTTGACTAAGGCCAAGTCATTCCTCAAATAAGGTAGGAGTTCCAACTCTTTGGTGATGAATGAGAGCTAACGATAACGTTATTTTTGCAGTTGCGACTGGCGGCTCTTAATGAGCCTCTGTCGGGTGACATGCATGGCGTGCGACGTGCGGACTACGCCTGCTATAGACAAGCTCGTAGAGCAGGATTCAAGGGTACATTCAAAGCTCTACTCACCAGCAGGTAGGATTTCATTTACATTAAACAGCTGTATTTTTTAAATAAGCATAAGACAGGTTACTAATCAATTACAATTGTAGAATCCAAAACCTTGACTCAACGGTGCGTTACTCCGACCGTCACTTGCCTGTGGTGAACACGCGCGGCGAGTTACTGTTCAAGTCTTTCGCTGATATCTTCGACGGCAGCGGAGGTCTCATGTCAGGTGCTCCCAGGATATACAGCTTCAACGACAAGAACGTCATGGCCGACTCTAACTGGTAAGTTAATTGATGATAACAAAAATGAGTTTGCTAAAAGAACACATTGATTAAAAGACCTTGGAAATATCAGTAGTGTATGATGTAACAGATAATAAAAAAATACGTACAATTTACTGCGAAAGAAACTAAAAAACAACTAGTAGACTTCAAGTAGGTTACCTAAGTAGATTACATTTATACAATATGTATTGTCTATATTGTTATCGATAGGCCACAGAAGTTCATATGGCACGGGTCATACGTGAATGGGGAACGCGCGATGGAGACATTCTGCGACGAGTGGCAGAGCAACGACCCTAAGTCGCGCGGCATGGCGGCTTCCCTCTACTCCCACAAGCTACTCAATCAAGAAAGGTATGGTAGCAACTAATAAATCCTAAAAACACATATTCAGAAACAATCTATTCATATGTTATAAGCTAGTTTTTTTAAATCAACTTCTTCTCCTTATTATATCTTACTTTATACTAATATTATAAATGTGAAAGTTTAGATGGATAGATAGATGGATGGATGTTTGTTAGAGTTTGTAGCCTAAACGGTTAAACGGATTTCGATGAAATTTGGTATAGATGTAGAGGATAGTCTGGAAGAACACGTAGGCTATTAACTGTTAAAAACACCAGACGGACGGAGTCGCGGGCGAACGATAGCTCTATATAACTAACAAGTTTTCACTTTTCAAATCAATGTAAAATTTGTCATAATAGTGATTTACTTTGCATCAAAAATTTTACCCTTTTCCGTCTTGTGATTATAAATTCAATTATTCAAATAATTATAATTGCAGGTACACGTGCAATAATCATTTTGCAGTGTTATGTATTGAAGCAACATCACACGTCAGTAACAGAAGAAAACGAGACACACGAAGGTAATTAATGCTAAAAAATCGTAATCTTCAGACTAAATGCTAAAAAGATAATGTTTTTAATTAAAGTAGGTAGAAGCGTGCTGCATAACTAAGATTTATTTATTTATTTATTTATTGGAAAGGTACACCAATTGCATGTTCAAGGTTCAATTGGTGTACCTTTCCAATAAATAAATAAATAAATTTGAAATCATACTTTGGAACAAATGGTTTTATAGTTATAAAAAGACGTTATAAACCATTCAATTTAATAATACTGACTAAAGTAAAATTGTAGTATGTATTATATAATCTGTGAAAATACTAAATAATTTGCCAGGAAGTTTTTCGTTGAAGTCAATTTTTTTGCAATTATCACATCAGGGTTCAAGTTACAAGTAACCAAGCCAGAATTATTAAAGGTTTGTTGTTAAAAGACTGTGGATGTCCTATTTAGAAATTCTCTCTTTCTATTCACATTTTATTTAAAAA
The DNA here is from genome assembly GCF_000836215.1 of Papilio polytes. NCBI lineage: Eukaryota > Metazoa > Arthropoda > Insecta > Lepidoptera > Papilionidae > Papilio > Papilio polytes. The sequence goes on from NW_013525694.1 coordinate 1,246,318, forward strand.
TCCATGCATAATTGACCTGATAACATGAAAACAAATGAGGCGTTAAAATTTGCATACTTGCAACGGCCGTATGACAGTTGTCCAGTCAACCATCGCAGGTTGGTGGAGAATCTAAAAAATCTTGGTAATATACTAAAAAAAAACTTTAAGAATTCGGAAATAATTTAATATGAGTTATTTTTTTTTTCAGATACAACAGCACGAGTTTAATAGATGACGAGGATTATCTTTACAATGCTGAAGAGTACCAGCAATTATTGAACGACATTTTTGCTCAACCCTATAGAGAAATTTGAAACTAGAAACATATGTGTTTATTTCTGGCCTAAATATGTCATTTGTTGCTTGAACAGGAATTTAAAAACCCTTATAATACTGTGGCAAAATGTGGAACTTCCTTTGCGCATGTAGAAAGTTGTGTAATAAAAAAGACGATTGAAGCGCCCCAAGACAATGTTATACTTTTATTAGGCAAAATTTATTATCATACGAAAAAATGTTTTCAACCTAACAGATGATACGTAAATTATGAGATTAATTGAGTTACTAAGCTTAGTGTTCAATCGAGATTCCTATTAAAGTAAAATTTACGATACTCAGAGTTTGGAGTAAAAATGTGTCATCGTAGATGCTTGTATGTTTTTATATAAATTAATACATACTTAGTTGGATGATATTAAAGCATAGTATTTCGGAATTGGTTGTAATTAGTTGATGAATGCGATCGAATTTCTTGTGATATTTATTCCAAGAATTTAATTTGAGACTGTAAATATTGCTTTTACATTTGATATAGCTTAGTTAATTTAAGATTTATTTGTGTAATAACGTCATTTGTACGGGGATTTACGAAGCGTCTTAATAAAAAGCAATAAAGTGTTAATAGTAGATGCAATATTGGAAATGACTTTAAATGTAAAAAATTGACGGTCATCGCCCACGTGGTCCAGATTTCCACGAATATTTTACAAAATAACCCTAAATTATAACGTTAATATAAAATCATTTTTGTTGATTACCATAATATTCTCTGAAGCTTAACCAAGTCATTTTTATTTTTAATTTTAACAATGTATTGTGTATAATAAATGTGTTCTTGAATGGATTTTTTGTTAGCAACAACAACAACAACTCCTAATTTTATTATAATTTTAAAGTTTTGGAATAATATACTTGTTAATAATATGAGTAAAGTTTCCCACGTATTTAAAAATGTTTAATTATTACTTTAGTTTTTATAACAGACGACTATGTTGCCTAAAATTATTGTTATACTCGTATAAAATATCACTAGATAACTATACTATTTTTATTTAGTTTCTGGAAATTTAAAGTAAGTGTAATTTATTATTCATATCTTTCGGTGTGCATGATTAGTAGTGGTTTGAACATCACAAAATGGAATAAATACTTCTGTGAGTCTGAGCTGATAATTAAGGGAAACATGCTAAAATCCTTAAGAACTTTTCAAATAACAGTATTTACGATTGATTATTGAGATTGTATCCTCAAGTATATTTATTTGAACTCTATGAAATTCTATACAAGATTTTTAAAATTGATTTTGCTAAAATGTTCCTGTAGGAGTACCAAATACTAATTCTACAAGTATCAAATTACCAGTAAACAATCACAATACTGGATCCGCCATTGTGATTAAACGATTTTTCATATATATGTTAACAGATTAAACGTGCCATGTGGGTTTATTGCAAACAATATATTCAAGTCTGATTTTTTTGCTAGAAATCAGTGTTCTTGATACTTTATAAATAGCTATATTATTAAGTACTTACAAGTAGAAATATTAAATATATTTACCACTAGTTGTTCATACTTCTATGTTAAATTAACTAGTCTTTTTTTATTAGACAAATGTATCCGTTTGTAAAAGTAACTTAAAATATTGTTAAACCAAAGAACAAAATTTTCCGACATTGTTTATAATTATGGTGAAATTGGACTGTTTTATATTAAGTAGACATTATTATTATGAAACATGACATACCAATCAGCATTTACGAAAATGTATTTTAGTATTTTAAGCTTTTGACATCAAGAAATCATTGTATTGAAACTACCGACATATTTATACGATTTAATAGAATAAATGTTTTGATGACAACTAGTTCTATTATTATTCTTGAATTACTTAAAAATAACATTCGCCCGTAACTCCGTGTGAATTCTTACCTACCTAATAGTCTGGTAGAATAAAATAACTACCAGACTACTCTACATCTATGCCAAATTTCCATAAGATCCGTTCAACAATTTAGGCTACAAACTCTAACAAACATCCAACTATCTAAACTTTCACATTAATCATCTTCTCCCCTGTTTTAGCCTACTGCGGTAGGGTCAGGGCACTCGGTTTTTTTCCTTCAATTTACTCTATCATCTGTCATCTCAGTAATCACTCCCTTCTTGATCATGTCTCCTTTCACGCACTCCATCCATCTCTTTGAAATGTGAAAGTTCAAAGCACTAGGCTTTGAACTTTCACATTTCATTTCATTTCAAATTTCACATTAGTGAAAATGACTTCCAAAAATAATTTTATAGGAACAGTCAGAACGCTTCGCGGTGTTTAGTTAAAAAAAATGCCTTGTGCCTTAACAGGACGAACTCTGCCACTTACAAATAATCAATGAGGCAGCGGTTAATTACGCAATCGTCAGGGTTATAAGAAGCAATAACCGCGGACCTCTGACCTACCTTTTTATTGTACAGACATTTAAAAACTACTTCCTATTGGTTACATGTGGAACGACGTTAGATTCCCCTACAGTACATTGCTAAGAGACGATTAATTAGACAAAGTGAAACATGATTCAGAAGTAAAAATAACTAGATTTTCATTACGAATGATATTTATGATAAACATTTCTGAAATTCATATGAACCACATCTCTAAATATATTTAAAAATGCTTCTATAAATTGCAGCACATAATCCTTTACTTTTCCATTCAAATTTGTAAATTCTATTCATCAGATTTCTCACTCGGTTACCATGAAAAATTACAATTCAAATGCATTAATTGTCCGGGAATTTAGGTTTCAGTGATACGTCATATCTCCATTGCCTTTGGCATTCGCAAAGCCGTGCTGTTCACTGTCACAATTTATGAGTCCGCATGGCAATAAATAGTTTGTTGGTAAATACCTTTCACTTTGACTAGTTTATTACTGGCCATTTGTTACCGACTCGGTTGTTGCAGATCAAACTGCGTCCAGTAAAATGCGATATATGTTGGCAAGTGTTTGACACATTGCCAATCAACTAACTGCTTACTGTACCTATAGTTTATTGTAAAGCTTCAATCACGAATTGGACAAGATCGTCCGCAAACTAAACTATCGCACGACTGTTTAGTCTTACTTTGATTAATATGTACACTACAGGATTTTTAGTTGTGCAACTAAACAGTAGAATAAAATGCAAAACAATCGACAATCGCGCAACAGTTTGGTCAAAGGTGTGCGCCCGCTCTAAAGCAAACTCTTAATCAATACCGAAAAGGTCGCTTAATTAAAAGATTGCTTTTGAACGGAATTAACAACGGTTTATAAAACATATTTGTAAAAATAACTATAATTTCTATAATTTGTAAATCATTATCATTGAAAGAAACGGAAAGACTACGAAACATGCATTAACTAAATATATGTACCCACTTAATTGGAAACCTATAAAGAGGAAAGATTTGTGGTTTTTTTTCGTATGTATTTAAATAACTCAAAAACTATTTAGCCGATTTCATAAATTCTTTCATCATTAGAAAACTACGTTATTAGTGAGCAACATAGGCTATAATTGTTATTCTGACGCGGACGAAGTCGCAACAGCTAGTATAATATGTATGGAGGAATAAACGGTCCAGGATTTTTGAAAATTTTCGATTTTGAGTAAAATAAAATAGGCATCATGTCTGAACAATATCACATTAATTAATTTATGTATTATAAACCTTCTTTATTTACACTTTCAGTGCGAAATATAGTCGCCTGCCGCGTCTTTGAATTCAGATAAAGTTTTCAAACTTCTTAATGGATTCGCTTCTCTGCAGCCTTCTGTATTTAGTTTTAAACTACTTAAAAAGGATTAATAACTGCGGGAAAAAGAACTATTGTAATAAAAGTAGTAAAAATTATTTTGGGAAGTCGATCAACAACATAGAAATAAGGTCAGAATACTCAAAAATGAATGATTGAATGGGTAATTCAATGAATTATTATCAAGGCTACCTTGTATAGTCGTGGTATTGCACTTGTCGAGCAAACCGAGCAATGAAGAACTAAACCTACCACTGTTAAAACATACTTTCATTAGTAGAGAGTCGCGTTCCAAAGTACTTCGGTGTAATGTGTCTGTATATTTAGAACGAGCACACACGTGACTAAACTATCGCACTACTGTTGTGCGATTGTCGATTGTTTCTTAGGCACTTTAACTATTTAGTTGCACAACTAAGAATCGAGTATTGTGCGCACCTACATATGTAGTTATAAGAATGAAACTGAGCGCTCGCTCTTAAGTTACAATATATTATGATTACATTCGCAACGTGAATTTGTTAGAATAAATAAGAAATGAAAATAACTTTCCCCGTCTATCGATGCGGATATTTTCTATAAAAGTTACCGAACGTAAGTTATTGTAACAAGAAAAAGAGTGGTTCAGATAACGATCTCCGCTTGAAAATTGATTTCGATTTGGGTAACTTCGTTTCACGAATAGCAATGTTGTATAAGAAGGGGTTGCCAGCTTTTTCCCAGCGGATTCCCAAAATGAATACGTAATATTCTCTTCTATATTCGCATCAGTACGCCACTATATGAATTTAATATTTACTTCAACATGGTGTTACATTCTGCACTCAAAAATGAAAAAATAAATATAATTTCTCATTTCATGTTAACCTGTTTGGACGTTAAAATTATTTACAGTGAACTCAAAAAATTGTTTATTAAAATTTGTTAAATACTCGTGGAAAGAACATGTTAAGAAAACTACCTTTGTTTGAGCTGGAAATATGTCGTTTATTATTAATATTTGCATATCGGAAAAAAAACATAATTACAATTGTGCAATAAGAGATCACTGCTTGACTACTCGTAACAAAAGGCACAAACTTTCAACAAAGTTCTTATATAAAATGAATTCATGGTAAATATATTGTCGATTATTCGAGCCAACTTCCTACTCGAACAGGAGGTTGATTTGTTGAGAACAATTGAAATGGCACAACGCCAACACGAAATCAGTTGTATCACCTACTATTGGAAATTTCTACAACCACATCCTGCACGTGCGAACGTGTACTATCTACTACTTAGTACGACTTACTTTTGGAGGATTCGGAAAATAAAAATGTTATGCTGTTAAAAAAAATTATGGCTATCCAATGTACCATACATAAAACTCTCTATCTTAGAGTAGACTATATTTTATTATGTAAAGAGAGTTATAATATAATGAATACGTTTCCATTAAAGATATTTAATTTATAGACACAAAATTAGCCGCATAATGTTGTACCGGAAAATTCAGAACACGTATAGAGACGTCGATCAAGCTGTCGTATTAAAGCCTAACGAGTCACTTCCCAAGCTTCGAAGCCTATCAATTTATACAGATAATTGGCCACGGGGACTTTATATAGAGGGAAAATAAGTTATTGTTAAACCGTCAAAGATTCTATGTAAAGTAACTTTGTAAACCCTCAGTGACTTTACTCTGTCAATCATATCATGGTGTCTCTCATTATCTATACAAATAATAAAATTGAAGTGTCTGTGTGTAAGAATTAATTTTTTTGTCTGTTTGTTTGGCCGCAAGCCGCGTTTGTTACTGGGTAATCTCCGAAACGGCTGGGCTTATTTGACCGGACTTTACTGAAGGGTAGCTGACATAGCTGGGCATATCATAGGCTACTTTTTAAAAAACCGCGCTGTCAAAATGGAGTAACGGGTAGTACGATTTAGATGGGACTTTGAAAGATTGCTGGTACAAAAAATAGTTACACGCGGGGAAATGTGATAGATGACTTAAAAAAAAAACGATTTATTTTTCAGAATAGATCTAGTACAAACAACTTACACTATAACGCCTCTCTTAAAGCTTTATTAAAGACTCTAAATATCATTCTCTATGATCGAAGATCAACAATGTTTTTATTAACAGTTCCGAGCTTAACACAAACAGCTGATACAGCTCTGGGCTAAAATCTGAACACGTAATCATGACGTCTGTTGCTGTCAGAACGGAATGAAATCCGAATAATGGCGCTGACGTCGCGCAAACGACATTTGGCGCGGCTTAAATTGTCACATTTCATGATTTTCGGATATCAATTTTAGAGATTATTTCGTTGGTTTCCAAGGTCACCTTATTTCATCATAACAAATCCTTCTCACCCATTACTCCTTTAATTTTATGTTTTCTACAATATTGTAAATACCATTTAATTTCTACTTGAAGTACAACGTATGTGAAAAAATCTGGTCTGAATTAGGAAGGCAGATAAAATGTTAAATTCATACAGAAATTTCCCTATTTTCAACCATATAACAATATTACTTATGTTCGTTATCTATTAGCAGAAATTGGTTTGCAAAACGGACATATATCTAGATATTCTTTTGTTTCACTACAATCATTAAACACAATAAAAATATAAAAAAAACATGAAGTACGGTGTCTGGAGTTAATTTCCCTTGAGACAAGACAGCATCATAGTGACAGATATCACTTAACGTGATGGAAATCTTAACAAAAACTTTCTGTGTTGATCTAACTGTAGGCAATAGTATGCAGTAAAAGAATTTAATTCGATGTCTACTTTATATCGAAGTAATATCCCAATGATATAGAGGAATGATTTGCATTTTCTTTTTTCAATCTGAAACTACTGGGCCAATTTTAAATATCGAATAAATGTCGCCAAAAGATGTAAAACCCCGTGCAAACAGCATTTGAAGGCGATGGAGATGATGACGTAAGAACCAATATCGTAGTGCAAATTCTTACGAGTACCATTGGAGCCATAACTTGTCAAGTATCTTTGTATCTTGCTCTCATAAGTTTTCTACCGAATCAAATTTAAACGACATGTGTCAGAATTAATTTAACTGTAAACAATTTTTAGAGCGCGCGGACACCTTTACTAAACGATCGCACAACTATATAGTCGCGGTTTGACGCCCATGAGCTTTTATGTTGGAGCGCACACTGGTTGATTTTTGTTGTGCAACTTAACAGTTGAATTGCCTGCGAAACAATCGACAATCGCACAACAGTTGTGCGATACTTTAGTCAAAGCTGTTCGTCCGCTATCAGTGCCAGGTTTTCCCTGAAAATTAATCAATTCAACGAATTTCATGAAAAGTTTATAAATAAGAGTGAAAGGTGTTCTGGGTTTGTAATCATGGATGATGATTTTGGTCCGTTCGGTATTGAAAGCACTGATATAAATTTCAGTCCGGTTACTTTATTAAATTTTCCTGAAACTTACAAAAGTCTCATTTTGATCGCAAATCCCGTGCCCACAAATTCAACAAGGTCCTTAATTTTCTCTGTCATCTACGCTAATAATGTTACAAGCCTCGAGCTTATAACGTAGACTGTTTTAATTTAGTAAAGTTTGTCTTTAACAAAACTCATTATTTTTTTTATAAAATTACTTTACTGCTTATTAAATTATTCTTTTGTAACTTGATACATTAAGTAACTTATATCCACACTGGAGTCTTGAACATTTCTATTAATTTTCAGCATGCCAACTATTGTAAACGTTTTACAATGAAGGAAAACATCGTGATGCCACCTCTACATATCGGCGAAGAAATTCAAAGATATCTGCGAAGACAACCAACCCGCAATGGGCCAGCGTGGTTGACTACGACCTATTTAACAGTGGTAGACCCCGCTTTAACATCTTCGCACGAATGGGCCGGTTCACCCGGTGTAATACCACGACCACACAGAAGACAGGCGTGAAGTGGAAGCAATTCCACGTTTCGTCTGATGAGTGTGGTGCCGGAGGCCTAATTTTATTCCCTTTCCCTTTCTACCCTTTTCTTAAAGGGAAAATATGGGAAGGAAAAGTGTATTTGACGGTGGAGTAGATGCATAAGAAGGGGAAATATCCTCTTTATGTGCGTCTCCTCCTCCGTCAATTAAGGGTAGGCAACGCATCTGCAATTGCGGATGTTTATGGGCAGCGGTCGCTTTCAATTTCGGTGGATTCAGGTTGTCGCTTGCTCGTTTGCCACCTTATATTATAAAATAGTCACCCCTAACTTAGGGTAGGCTCTGAGCCCCTTAGTAAGGGAAGTATAGTGATCTGGTGATGATGTATTATTGTAACTTTAACATCTAAATTTAAACGGAATATTACAAGCAAATATTGTAGATAAATCAGAGTATTTTAATTTGAGATATTGGTTTAGGTATTGATTTATATCTCGGCACGAATGCATCAAAGCATGAAGTGAACTGTGTATAAAAATTGAAATTGGCATTTGTTGTAGATTTCCCTCGCGCACGAAGTGATACCTCGGCGTCTGCCGCGACTACTTACCATGATTACAATCAACTCCACCACTACAAAAGGGACTATGTCTAACAAACGTATACATTTCATATTTATTGTAAACTATTTGTTACTTGGTCCGCGTGGAATTAAAAATTATACCTATTTCTTTACTTATAGCTACTCCTTGTATAGAATTTTTTAATATCTAATTTTAGACAGACATGTTCAACGATTAAATTAAATGTTTTCTTATTATTTGAACTCAATAACTTACTAAAGAATAGATAATGTGAAAGTGAAATATGCGTATGAAAGGGTTGATATCATAGCTAACGGAGGCACACACTATGCGGACACCGCAGTGAAAAGTGGTGACAATAATGATGTAAATGGTGATGATGATGATGAAGGTGATGACTATGATTATGATAATGATGGTTGAATTGTATAACAGTAGATTATGCCGCCATTGACGAAACCACAGAGAAAATAGAAAGGAGTCAAGAAAGAAATATAAAGTGTAACGTTTTTATTTAATTCCATCCGTTTACTGCAAAATTATTAAAAAGACATAAAAGAGTTTGCGAGAATCGTTATTCCGTGGAGAGTACAAAACGATACCGCTTAAATTATGCTGTTTCCTACATTTTTAAGCAAAACTTCGGAAAATACTCGGGAAATTGTCCGCTTGTATTTACAGTCGAACATGTACCAAGGAAATTATTTAAGTACAACTGTATTTTTATGGAAATTTCGAACACTAGTTATAAAAGTAAGATTTTAATTTTTTAAATTTAAAACAATGAAAAATGTGACGTTATTGAGAAAACTTTATCCATTGTTAGCAGAATCGAGCATTGATTGTTATTTATAAGGAATCCATCTTCAGATATTTGAATTACTTATTTATCGTCTCAAGTAGTTGTCGATTCTTGAAGCTATCAAAGTTGAGTTAATTGCCACTTTACTTCTTTGAAACTTCAGTTCTGCAGAAGTAGTATACAGACGGCCCTTCAGAGTCTCTCTTCAGAAAAGAATCATCTCTAATATTTTAATAAAATATATGGAATCGGTAATCACTATTGACTATTTATTAAACTTCGGATATTTTTAGGTTAGTTTACTTATATTAAAGTTATTAATTATTTATTTACCATAACACTAAATTCCATCAACATTAAAAAGAAATAAATAAATAACATATCTGCTTCAAGTATAGGAAACAAATTTAACTGCCAATAAAAAAGGTATATCATTTTTTTTTTATAACAAAAATATTCTGTTCAAAAATGTGTTGTACAACATTTGTACAAGCGTAACTAAAACAAACCTAATTGTTACGTATTCAACAAAGGCAATGATATTTACACGTTTAAAAACACCAACACAAAAGGCCTGTCGGCCGCGGGCTAAGTTGCTACCAAAACATACTCGGCTGATTTCTCTCAGGATTTGTATCAAAATAACCTTTAACACATTTATGTAAACATTTTACTTGAGATATATTAATTAACGATCCATATAGATAAGTGGTTGGACTCATGCAAAATAACTTCGATCTTGGTTCGGTTCTTGACATACAAAAGTCTTTTTCACCATCATAACTTATCCTATCGCTGCAATTTTTATTAATCTTAATGTGCTGGGTAATTTTTATAATTCTGTACTCAGGACTTGCTGATTATCATCACCAGCTCACTGTATACCCCCACTGAGGGGCTCGGTGCCTACCCTAATTAAGGGATGACTAGGCCATAGTCAAACACGCTGGCCAAGTGCGGGTTAGTTGACTTCACAAATATGTTTGAATTTCTTTTCCAATATGTGCAGGTTGAATCGCGATGTTCACCTTCACCGTAAGAGGTAAATTATAAAATTCGAAACTCGAAAATCACATTGGTACAGTTGGATTCAAACCCGAGATTTGTAGATTACAAGTCAAGTGTCTAAACATCTGAGCCACCGACGCTCTACTTGCTGATAGCCACTTATATTCTCCGAACTTATCCAACGAATAGTTACCAACTATAGTGTTGAAACTTGCACGTTAAATTAATAGCAACTTCGTATTTTGGACTACGACTTAATGTAGCGAATGAAATAATTCCCATAATTTCCGATAGCTCGAAAGCATCGTCGTAGCTAGGTGGGGTATTATATGGCGATCCCGCCTAACTACGCTAGCCTCGCCAAATAAGGTACGGCATTGGCTCTACCTTAAAATTACAATGCACTTATAAATACTTAAAACTAGCTAACTAAAAAAACCTCTTTCCAGAGAACTTGTAGCCCAAAAACTTGTAAATGCCAGTATAATACAGAAATGGCGAGAAATAAATTCTAGCATTGTGCAAAATAGAATTTTCGAATCTATACCCAGCGTTCTTTGTACGTTCTTTTCGAAAAAGGAAGAACCGCAAATTGTAGCGAGCAATAGAAAAGCTTGTATCAGTCCATATCTGGAACAGATACGATGACTAGGTGACGATAAAAAAAACCCTTTTCACAAGACTTTCTTTTCATAGGGAGCAAACGAAAGGTTTTGCTCCGCGCCAGCAATCTTCAAATTAAAATACGTCATTCTCAAGATCTTTGCTTAGGCTTAGATAGAAATAGGATTTAAGTGGTATTCTTTAAAAATGATGACTCTATAACAGACACTAACTAAAATGAAAAGGTTTTACGTGACATCTATGACATATTTGTAAGAGAAGCGAGACTTGGCAGTTTTTTTTTATATTTCATAGGATTTCTTAAACATGAAGCACAATAAAAGAAAAACAAACATAAATTGTGTATAATCAACTTTTCAAACGCGACAAATAAGTTTGTATTGTACAAGGACCGTTCTGCTATCGATTTATTATTGTTTGAAAAGGATCGCGGAGGGCCGCTTGAAACTTTTATTACACTTAAGCCTCCTACGAAAAGCTCACAATAAATTATAACAAATAAACGTTATTTTTATTGTATTAGACATAATTAAACTCCCTTTTGTATGTTTACGTGGTTTACCTCGCTGTATTTTATAGAGGTTGCAAAATTATAAATTATTTTACGATTATCAATCATCATCTCCCCTGCCTTATCCTACTCCCGTAGGGTCGGCGCACCGGGTTTTTGTCCTCCAAAGCACTCTATCATCCGTCATCTTAGTCCACACTCCCTTCTTTATCATGTCACCTTTCACGCAATCCATTCATCTCTTTCTAAGTCTACCTCTACCGATATACCCCTCCACATTCATAACTAACGTCCGTCTTGTTACATGCGATTTATCCCTTCAAAATTTCATTTTACGATTGTCAATGTTAATCGTAAATCCAAAAACCATAAAATTACGTTAAATCTAAACACAAACGCTCTATACACAGAATTTCAATATTTATTTGCATCTAATCAGCATCTAGTTTTGAATGTTTGATTGAACTAATAAAAATATTATTATGAATATTTTGATATATTCTACTGTTAACAACTTATTTAACAAATTGATTTTGTAACTTGTGAACTTAACGATAACTTAGGCGAACTACTTTAATATTCTTGTTAAGTAAGTTTACCAATTTACTTAAAGTTCACTTCAAATTCCTTACACCTTAATGAGTGAAGTAAGTTGTTTCCAACAACAAAATAATTTATACCCAATATTACTTTGTTGAAGTTCTCTCGAAATGTTGTTTTTTTATTCTGTTTTAAAGATAATTTAAACTTGGTATACACTAGGCATCACATCACATCCATAGTTAATTTTCTTATTGTCGCTGATTATTTTTAAAATGAATCGTAATACTGGTGTTTTTTCAATTTCATGAGATTATAAATTGGACATTCATGAAATGTAGTGTACAAATAATTGCATGTATTTAAATCTCGGCTTTGTAAAGTAACGGAAACAATTACAATGGCAGATTAAACCGGCTTCCGCGAGAGTCAAATTCAATTTGCATACTGAAATCTCTTAATCCCGATTTACGAATGTTAAACTAACAACACCAAGTTACAATCACGCCAACAAAATTACTGATTTGTTTTGTTATTGATATTTGATATAATAACATATGTATCATACATAATTCTTAAAGAATGTATCACAAACTTTGTGGACATCAATAGCAATCGTTTAAGGTATATGTTGCCGATTTTGTATCGTTTTAAAGTTATTAATTTTTTGTATAAAAAGTACTCTACCTCCACAAAGCTTGTGATCAGTGCGCTAATCACCTGTATATCTGGTGAAATACTCGTATATTAAAATGATCGGTATAACAGTTACTGAACCTACTGCAGGGAAGAATAATTTAATTATAAATTTTACACCTCTTCCCATAAAAATAATACAAAATGTACATTTTAACGTCGATTAAAAACATTGTCATTTTTCCTTTTTAACTCTCCAAAACTTAAACATCGGAAGCCGAATGATTTTTGCGGGGCCATATTTGTGTATATGTTTAATTTGTGTTCTTGTAAAATATTCAATAAATAAAATAAAAATAAAACATGCAAATCCACATATTTGTGAACTAAAATATTTTACACGATACGTTTGGTTTTTATTCGTGTTTTTGCGAATTGACACCTTTTCAAATACATCGTTGAAAATATTTTTAAAACAATCCTGTGTATCATTTCGTGTTAGAACGTGAAGCCAAAATAATATTGTTTCAGGTTATCCATTTAAAAACTGGCAAACCGTTCTGTTTATTTGACATTGGTATTCGGTAAACGTACTGACCCAAATCCAAATCAATTTACACAGAGGGCGCTCACTGAGCCAATGCTTTTTTATACAAACGAATAGTTTTGCCTAAAATGTTAGTCGAATTGGCAAATATTATTTTCCATTTAACTATCTCTATGCTGTATTTTCCAAAAATTCTATTAAACAGTATTAAAGTTCGTTTTCACAATAACAATTTGATTATTATCCCTTTCAGCTTCTATATCCTAATTCGCCTAACTACATGATAGCCCTTTGTTAGATTATTCCTCGACACTCGACGCGGAATAAAAAAAAATTAATAAACATCAAATGTGTTGTTCCCAAACTTTGTTCTACATATGAGGAAAATTTTGTCGAGATTCGTTTTAGTCTTATTTGTATTTTGTTACTACAAACATCCATCTAGCCAAACTTTTACATATATAATATTAGCAACTTTGATATGATTAGATAAGTGATTTCTCTCACTAAATTTACAAACCAATCAAGTATTTTAATAATAAATATTAAAGACAGAAAATGATCATTTAAGTCAATCGGTAAACGCTAACTATGTAGGTACAGTTATGTCCATATTTCATCATAAACATTTTTTATAATAACGAAACTATTCGAAAAATAATACGATTCGGGAAAACAATTAAAGTTAATGTACCCCGGTTTGAATCCGGGATCGGCATCAGACTTCAAATTGTAGGATATATTTTCACTGCTAAAAACTCGTGCAGAATGTATCGACGCAATTTTCCGTCCACTTATTAAAAATTAGATTTGATACAAGTTACCAAGTACTGGGAACATCTACAGCAATTTCTAGATAGATGGATGGATGTTTGTTAGAGTTCGTAGCCTAAACGGATCAACGGATTAGATGACATTTCGCATACATATAGAGTCTGGAAGAACACATAGGGTAATTACATTAGCTTTTTTGAATTTCACGCAGACGTAATCGCCGGCGAAAAATAGTAAAAATAATATAGTAATTTTGTTTTGAATATGTTGGGAAATTTCATTTACGTTTTTTGCAACATTTGAGCAAGTACCGCATTTAATTTGCACCTTCCTGAATTTTTGACGCTGTCCTTACTTCAAAATGTAAGAGGAAAAATAAACGCTTGGTTCCACCCTTTCGTATAAAACCCCAACTTGGAAGTGTTTTTTGTCTTATAAACATAAGATTCAGTTTCTTTCTCAAATGTTATAGTTAGAATGAACGTTAAATTACGTTATTTCAGCTAATTTACTTCACCCCTTTAAGAATTAATATAAAAGTTTGCATAATATTTTATGACTATACTAGCTTTGGCCCGCAACTCCGCTCGCGTGGGATTAAAAAAAAGTGAACAGCGCATGTGTTCTTGGAGACTATCCTCTATATCTGTACCAAATTTCATCAAAATCTATTTAGCTGTTTAGGCTACAAACTCTAACAAACAGCCATCCATCAAAATTTCTCGCATTTATTATGTTAGTATGGTCCGTTTTAATTACTTTTGTTATATTAACAGAAGAATATGCTCTTAATCATTAAAACACAGTTTTATTGAAGATTTTACCCTAAAAATGAATGTAAATCTCCACAGCTTTTTACTATCTAATTCGAGACATGTAGATGCGGTTTATTTTGGCTTTATTTCCTCTATCCGACCTAGTTAAGTTTTAATACTACTGACAACTCGTAACATGTGTGCCATATCACTGAATGTGAACTATATACAAAAGAAGTAAATCCTGCTTCAAAACTGTACAAAGGTCCCGGCTTGGTTGGCATACAAATTTTTGTGAAATAATTTTCATTTGAAATAAAATTTTTTTGACAAAAGGATTACGTATTCGCAAAACATTATTTGGTAATCGCTTATCTTAAATACACTACAAATATTAATACTTTAGTAAAAAATTAGATGGATATCTGAACAGCTTAAAATATTTGGATTTAATTTGGCATACATTGATGTAGAACATAATCCGGAAGAACATATAGGTTACTAATGGCCGGTTTTCCAAGCTACTTTTAATCATTAGTTAGTAATTTTGGTTCGATGACTCCATGAAATGCGTTTCCAATGTACGTAAATTGAGTTTTACTCCATCGAAACTTACTACTAATGATACAGTGGGTAATCTTACTTCTTACTATGGATGGATGTTTGTTAGAGTTTATAGCCTAAACTGGTGAACGGACCCCGATGAAGTTTGGCATAGATGTAGAGGAAGTCTGGAAGAACACATAGGCTACTCACTTTCGTTTTATTAATCCCACAACAACGAAGTCGCGGGCGATAGCTAGTCATCAAATTAATGGAAACTTCAGCAACCCAGCATAAGTCTTTTATTAAAACCATGTATCTAGAGTGGGAAGGAAAATTTAGTATAGCAATGAAAAAATGTCAAAGAAGAGTACAAAGTCCTGTATTCCTTAGCTTGAAACTCTGACGTCTCATTCTAAGAGATTTGAAGTTTCAATGACTTTGTAACACTGCGCGTAGTTTGGAATAACTGAAATTAATAGTTCGACCTTGTTGTTAGGTAGTAAGTCGCCAGTGTTTAATAGATTTAAACATTATTTAACACCAACTATACGTCCCCACTGAGGGGCTCGACGCCTACCCTAAGATAGGGGAGACTAGGTTAACCACACTGGCCAAGTGCTGGTTGGTTGACTTCACACATATCTTTGAATTACTTCGCAGATATGTGCAGATTTCATCACGATGTTTTCCTTCATCGTAAGAATGTCGTAAATCTAACTAATATTATATTATATTATAAATGCGCAAGTTTGGATGTGTGTAAGAGTTTGTAGTGTAAACTGCTAATCAGTTGTTGATGAAATTTGGCATAGATGTAGAATTTAGTTTGGAACAACACTCAGGCTAGTTAATTTTGTTCTATTTAATTTCCGGCAGACGGTGTCGCGGGCGAAAGCTAGCCTTATATAAGATTAGAACTATTTCTGTTAGTTTTTATCTTATTACTTCAATTTTATCTAATGTTTTGGTTCAATGTTAATGTATTGGCGGGGGCAAACTGTGACGAGACACAGAAAAAAGCATTGTTACTTAAAAGTAACTTCATCGTAAAAAAACTTAATCGAGATTTAAATCTTTTCAATTAGAACACGCTCTTGAAGTAACAATTCGTTTTGTTCCACTTTACTTTTAAGAAACTCTCCGCTTTCATTTCTAAGAAGAAATGCCTCATCGGTCCTTTTGTTTTCAATTGATTATTGTTACGTATTCGTGGGATGTTCCTAAGAGTTATTGGAAAGAACTGTTTTCAATATTGATCGCTACAGCGAAGGATACTACTATACTACTGAAGTAGGATGCTGTTATAGTATTTTCTTTGTTTTAAATTTATTTTATAAACATTAAAACATAGGGATTCTACTCAGTCAGGTCAGAAATTGTATAAATGTTTATTTGGTTACACGAGTATTACAATGAAATTCATTCAGGTGGAGTTCAATTCGAACTCTAAACCAAATAACATAGGCCAATATATATTTTCGTAATAATTTATACTTTATGTGTGCTAAAATGTTGAGTATTTTTTGCACAAATATAAAAAACCAATTTGAAAAATACAAACAATATCTATCCAACTTTGGTATTCGATGAACGGCTCAACCCAAATCCAAATCAATTTACAGAGAGATACTTTACTAACCTAGGGTGCTATCAAAATGGAGGATTGCCCAGAAGCAAAAAATATTGAAATACGTGCACACATATAGAGTTAAACCCCTCAAGATAAATTGTTATGGTTTAACTATATGATTATTAGAGATATACTTGTGCCTGTCAAAAATAATTAGCAAAAGCACGGAACCTTTAATTGCTAACTTCAAACTCCAATTGTCACAAGTAAAGATAACAGATCTATGAAAGGATATTGTAATTTTTATTATATGCGAATTTTCACAATTCCAATTCATGGCACGAAACATAAAGGTTTTTCATGAGAATTCGTCTCGCGTTCCGTTGATCATAATTTGATTACGCGAGGGTCGCGCGGACTTCCGTTCGGTTCGCGGCGAAAGGTTTTCTTGCAAATTTACGACGACATTCATAACACTAAATAGGTTAACGAGTACAGATGTGCCTTATTTTATTTCATTTCCTTCCCTCTCGTTTCACTGTGTTTATTTTCTAATTTCACCATAGTATGTGTCGTATAATTGAATCTGTAATATTTGTTAACAAAGAATAGAATGAACACTTTAAAAAAGAACTTAAAAATAAATTGGTTTCGTCAATTCTAAGTGCCTATTTTTATTACAAGTTAATTATACCTACCGGTTTCTTTTCCGAAGTTCTAAATTCTTCAAGTTAAGAATCACAAAAAATGTGGTAAAAACATTAACATCATTAAAATGTCGCTTCAATTTAGTTAACAAGAGGAAAAACAAACATTTACTTAAATAAACATCAAAAGCAATATAATTGAAGATCGTATTTTATTACACAAAGTTCTCAAATGTCTAACATTTGAAATTTCCTTTAAGAATACAAAATACAAAGGTTCTTTTATCGCTGTTGACCTTTCTATGAATGGAAATAAAATTTCTCCGGACAAAAGCAACAGCGGCGAGTAATAAAATGCAATAAGTAAAAGCTTTCGTACCATAACGATATTGCGCGGACTTGACCCGAATCACTGTCCACTCATACAGCGAGGACACAACGTAATTACACAAAAATCTTTCCAGTCTAATGGACGAACAAATTACAATTTTCTACTAACGATGAAATTATATTACAACTAACTTTCGCCTGCGACTATGTCCCCGAGAAATTATAAAAAGGAGGTACCCTATTTTTTTATTTATACTGTGACTGAGTATGTCATCAATCTGGACGGTATAAGACCGTCTGAAAACGATCTTTGCAAATACAAATCTTTTCCCATCATGTCTATGAACTTAATTCACTACGATTTAATTCATCAATATTAAAAGAAAAGAAATTTATTACGTGAACACTTAAAACTGCACTAAGCAATAACGACATCAAAATCTCGAGCATGCAATATTTTTCAAGAGTTTTCAAAACGACTTGCATATTTCAATGTCAAAATGAAAGTTATATTTCGCGTTGAGTGTGACACGCCGCGCATTTGGACCGACACCTCGGTAACTCAACTGGGGGCCGTCAACTTGCAATTCTGAAGTTTTCCGCTGATGGAACTTTCTCGAAGCTCGCTCGTTTCTTAGACCTTTTTTTATTATTAATAATACTATTTTTGTTAGATACCTAACACTGCGAATACAGTGACTTGCACTGCGTGACAGATCTGGTGTCTGTTTTCCCGTTGGGGCTTACCGATCTATCGGTCCAATGGCAATCTCGTTTCATATAGTACCAATTGACTCTATGGATTCATCATTTTATTTCACAATGGGTTAGTTATAAGGGTTAAATGAGCCAGATGCCCGATTCATTGGGCCATATTCAACATATCGATAGGCAGATTGGCCCAACGGGAAACGCTCTCCTAGACTTACATTCCCCAGTAAAGTTGATAGCAGCCGTATAGGAGTGTTACAAATGTATAGCCTTTAGTTTAATGATGTACAAGTGTAACATTAATTGCTCCTAAGTCTTGTTAATGATGACATTTTGTAACAATTTTCCCTTTGCTTTAGTTAAATTTGAAGCTTGTTACAAGTAGCACTTAGATTAAATGATACGTATTATGTTTTTATGTTCGACCTTCATAGTAATGGCTCGTAATAAAATATCGTCATAGGGTAGATTGCTTCCATTATATTTAAGTAAAGGCTGTTTTGTTTCAGCACTTCTGTGGATAACCATATATTATTCATTATTCCTAAAATTTATCCGTCTTTGTAATTGTGTTTTTATTGATATTCTATTAAAATTAAAATAAACATAAAACAGATAGAAAACTACATAAATATAAAATAAAAAACATCAAAAAAACACGTTTTAATTTTAGTATTTTAACGTTCAAAGTACGAAAAACTATGCATTAAATCTTACTAGTATTATAAAATTTGTAGGGATGGTTGGCTGTTCGTTAGAGTTTGTAGCCTAAACTGCTGAACGAATCTCGATGAAATGAAAAAAAAAGCACAAAAGTAATACATAGTCTGGAAAAACACGTAAGCTGCTTACTATCTTTTTTTATTCATTATAGTTTTTTTTGACAAACTGCACTTAATACATCCCACTTAAGTGGAAGTGCTTACAGTTTTTCTCTCCATAAAAATAATTATAAAAAATGAATGTAAATCATTAAGCAAAAGTAATTTGCAATTAATTCCTTCGTATGTTTGAAAAATTTCACAAACCACTTTAGTTTTTGTATCAAAAACTTTTAAGCACAGAAGTGGTGTCGCTACCCTATTGTATTCAAAACTATAAGAATTTGTAGCCAAAGCAGTTTCACACTAGGGCAGCAGAAAACAGCACGGGTGGACAGTACTTCAATTAGGCCACACACTCTTAGACTCTGTTTTGTGTTCACTGCTATTGTTATGCTATTCCTTTAAACTATAGTAGTACTCTTCTGGCTCATTGTTCTCCTCGTGTGAAACCAGCATCATAGAGAGAGCACAAGCCGCGTGCATTTCTCTCCCGTGGCGGAGACTTATTCCTGTGGCGGGCATGACATATCGTGCGCCGCAAATACAGTCACACTGATGTTTTATAAATGTACATACTTTGTTTACTGTCTACTTTTTCATACAAATTTGCAATTCGTCAAACATCCTGTACATTGGCCATTTCTTTAAATGAACTCTAGTATAGCTTCATCGTATTGTAAACATTTTGTGCTTTACTAAGCATGATTCCGCTGTATAATATCCTTCGTCCGTCATTGAATTCTCCAGTTCATCATCTTTCTACTACTTGTTAAAATAATCTAGTCAAAGCCCCGTAACTATCCGGAACTTCCGGAACAAACGCGGTTTGCCGACAGACAAACGCATACATTACCTTCGCGAATTATGGAATATTTCTTTTATTATTACATACATAGAGACAGTCCAATTTTATTCTAATTATATACGTTTTCATAAATCGAATTTTACAATATTCTGTTAAAATGGTATATTCCGTTTAAATCACATGGCAAGATATCGTTTAAACGTATCGTAGTGTCAACCCGCTGACTTATTGTATCCGTTTTGATAGATGGCCAGGGTATCGTATGCCGCGGATATCCTAACTTGAACGTCGATTTGAAATTGAGATGGCTTTTCTCTAAAATAGATATATGTCTTTGTTAAGAAATTTTGCGAGATATGAAATAAATTTAAAAGTTGCTGAATTTGTTGAATTGTGATTTATTCGTTTGTAGATAAATAAACATAAAATTCTGTCTTATTTATTTCCTTGTATTGTTTTTTTTCTTTAAAGAGATGGCTAAATATCAAGCCATGTGAAAAT
Organism: Papilio polytes; assembly: GCF_000836215.1. NCBI lineage: Eukaryota > Metazoa > Arthropoda > Insecta > Lepidoptera > Papilionidae > Papilio > Papilio polytes. The sequence goes on from NW_013525694.1 coordinate 1,267,010, forward strand.
TAACTTCAAGAACATTTTTTTTAATTTCTAGAAGAAGCTGAAAATTTAGACTGGTGTAGTTTTCTTCATATTATTTTAATTATAAACGAATTCTACAGAATAAACATGCCGCAATCTCAAATTAATAACCTGAAATAATTCCCTTGTAAATTCACTTATTTCATTTGTGAATAGCTTCATAGTGAAAACAATGGAATGGGACACATTGTTATAATTTTAATTATTAATATAATTGAATGTTAATAAATATAGACAACGTCTACTGAATGGAATTGGTTGTTTAATTTTAAGAGACACGCCATACGAGCAACAAGGCCACACAACTTTGCGTTTTCGCAATGTCTGTTTAGCACGTGAGACGTCTCTAGGAATTCCTTGTCAAAATCAATACTAATGAATTTAAAATTCAGTAAAATGTCTCATATATCTTTTTATTCGATCACACATCCGCAGAAATCGTAGATAATGTTTGTTTTTGCTTGAAAAAATCGCTTCAAATTCCAAAGCAAACAAAATTAGCAATGACGTAAGCCTTGCCTCATTACGAGCAAAGTAATTGACATCCTAGTTGATTGATGCATGCTCGTGCAGCTTCGGTTTATTTAGGCCTCGTAACACTATCACGTTCAGTTCGTTGAATTTTGCCAATAGGATAGTTCTGTTTTAATTTGGAAAGCATAACTACAGAACGAAATCACATAATTACGCAATATGCTAATTGGATTTCTAAACATCTGAATATATACCCAGCAAATTTTTGATGATTTTCAGTTGTCTACATGCGACAAAAACATCACAAAATGCAATAAACATTTTAACATTTACTAAGGATGGAACTTTATACTTATGGAATATGTTTTGTAGTAAGTTGACTAGAAACCCGTATGTGCGTCACAGCTATTTTATGCTTTAACTCAATGTAGTCTTCTTTACCTCTTATGTTTTCTTCCAATTTGTACAGAATTACCTTACCAATAACACCGTTTTTGTATCCACGCTTGCCACTACCAATATGGCCGTCGTGTCGTCGAGCCAATGCAACACAATTATTTTTGACATCTGACTACTGTCCGATTATTATCATAACAAGTAGAATTCTGACATTTTAAAACCATAACATCAATATTTAAATAATGTATTGAAACAAAATTACAAAGTTTATATTGTTTTTTAAATAAAGACATATGGTATTGATTTATAGCACAGACTAAACAACCTTTAAAAATACAGAATACATCAAAATAGTTAAAAAGATAACACCCGTAACTTATGAACTTTGACTTACATTAACAGAGTTCTAGTAATCATGGACAGATAAATACGATTTCTAAATAAATTATCAGTCAGTATTATAGTAATTAAGACAATTTCATTTCCATGTTTAATAATAGTCGATGGTAATTCGGTCTGTTCGTTCATTCGACATGGGTTAATCGGGATTAAAATATATTGGTCTGCAAATTGAAGTCTGATTCCGCGGCCGGGTCCCGTAATCCCTACTGTTAATTGCTTTTGTGACTGCTATTATAAGTCTTCAATTTCGATACTCATTCGTATAAGATTGATTGTTTAATCATAATCTTACTAATATTATAATTATAATATAAAATATTATAATTGCGAAAGTTTAGATGGATGGATGTTTGTTAGAGTTTGTAGCCTAAACGGCTGAATGGATCTCGATGAAATTTGGCATCGACATTTAACAGTGGTAGTGCCCGCCTTAACATCTTAGCACGAATGGGCCGGCACGCCCGGTGTAATACCACGACCACACAGAAGACAGGCGTGAAATGGAAGCAACTCCGTGTTTCGGCTGATGAGTGTGGTGCCGGAGGCCTAATTTGAGTCCCTTTCTCTTTACCACTCTTTTCTTATAAGGAGAAGGTGGGAAGGGGAAGTGGATTTGACGGTAGAGGAGATGCATAGGAAGGGGAAATGGCCTCTTTATGTGCGTCTCCTCCTCCGTCGGATAAGGGTAGGCAACGCATCTGCGATCGCGGATGTCTATGGGCAGCGGTCGCTTCGCCATTTTGGCGGATTCAGGTGGCCGCTTGCTCGTTTGCCACCTTATGTTATAAAAAAATAAAAAAAAATCGACGTAGAGGATACTCTGGGACACATAGGCTTACTCACTTTTGTTTTTTTTAATTCCACGCGGACGGAGTCGCGGGCGAAAGGTAGTAATACATAGTTCTCTTATTAATAGTATATGTTATATATATAAGTAAAATATAATTTAAATTAGAAATTTCAAATAGCAGATCCAAGATTAGAAAGTTTTTTGATGTATTGTAAAAGTACCAGGCTCTCATAAATAACAGCTAGTGTGAGTTAGAAGATGCATTTTATTATTTCTTGGCCTTTAAGTCTAGGATTAATGTTTCTGCATTGCATCATTGATCGTATTCCTACAAATTTTCTTTCGTCCTTAATAAAAGAGATACCTAATTACCTTGCAAAATTGATATATTATACTATTCTGTTATTGGGTTGTCCTCGCATTGCCTCGCTCAACTTCGTTCCTTCATCTGTTTACTCTCTCTGATATGAATTAATACCGAATATTAGATAATTTAACATTTTTCCTTTTTCATTATCAACGATACGGTACCTTTTTATTGCGAAGCTTTTAAACGTAAACTCATTATTATCACATCAATATTTGACTAAATTCTGCATATTTATTCTGTTCCTAAAGTAGGTCTAATGAGATGAAACATTTCTGAATATTTATTAAATTTTATGCTTCAAAGGGAATTTAAAAATGTCTGTCGTGTTTCAGTATCATTTATCTGTCTTTAATTTTGTAATATATAAATACTAGCTGTTCCCGTGCGACTTCATCCGCATGATATTATGAAAATTTTATTATATTGTTTACATTTGTCAAATTATCAATTACAAATGTCAAAATGACATGCTATGATGACAACATTGCTTCCTTGATGTTGGCAGCAACTTATGGTCTCTTTCCCACATTAGGGTTTTTATCCAAAATATTTACCCCCTATTAATGGTGTTAAAATATATAGCCTAAAGCGTGACGTAGTAGGGCTTTTTAATAAAAAAAAGTAATTATTCAAAAGTAATTGCTAACATTTTAGGCAACAAAGAACCGTGTGTTTACGCTTTATTATAATAGTATAGATTATCCAAATGTTGTTTTAAAATATTGAAAACAAAACTATATAAATGAATTTTAAAGTCCAGGTTGGGCCACGATCGCTGGAAAGAAAATTACTACGTATCAGAAACATTCTTGATACATTTTTATTAAAAAAACTAGCTTTCTCCCGCTACTCTGTTCGCGTGGAAGAAAAAACAAAAGCAAGTTGCCTATGTGTTCTTCCAGACTATCCTCTACACCTAAGCAAAATTTAATCGAGATCCGTTCAGCAGTTTAGGCTACAAAATCTAACAAACATCCATCCATCTAAACTTTCGCATTTATAATATTAGTAAGATTAAGATTGAGATGTTTTTAAGTAAATAGGTACGCTTAGCTTTTTTTAAGATAAGCAAATAGTCGGTTAAGACGTTTCTTCTATCTATTAAGATCTCTAACAAATTCGTAGTCAGGGAGCGTAAACTGATACGAATCTGTGCCGTCCCTTCCAAGGCATTGAGAGCACTTTGTACTTTAAGCGATCGTAAAATATCTTTGTACTTTGAAAGGCGAGACACTTTTGAAACGTCCCCTTTACGGTTTCAACTCAGACGTAATGATTTAGAAAAGTGGCCGATAGAAAATATGCGCCCGCTCCTATCTTTATGACCTCTTTCTGTGTGCCGGAAGATTATGGATAAACCCCTAACGATATTTGTACAGATTTTCTTAATAGAATTTAGAAAATGACTGACTGATTAGCGAAAAGCAGAGATAATAAAACAGTGCTATATTTTAAATAATACGTATTATTTTAAGAATTTATCAATTCTTGCGTTTTAGATGAAACTCGCCTCCATAAAAGATTTGTAGTCCTCATATCTAAAACGTCTATGTATTGCATGTTATTGAACATTTTATTACCATCTACGGACATTGGAATATCGCGAGATCTCACTGCGTTACTACGGTGAGAAAGATTCCAAGTAAAAGTAGTGACGCTTCACGATTCTCCCGGAAAATGGTAAAAACAGAGCATGATAGACTTAAATTAAAGTTTTACTATTAAACACCATAACAATTATGTCTATAGTCATCTGCAGACATTTCAAACTATAATAAAACAATTGGAACATTCTGTCACAAAGTGAGAAGAGAATCGGATAGCGGACGCTGCAGCTGCGAACTCAACAAAGGCTCGGAATTAGCGCGCGAATGTCTCGCGGTTAAACTTTGTTCCGAGATACTACAACAACGTGTTTAGCAAAAGTTGGTTGTTGGAAAAGGCTAACCACAAAATGTCTAAATCATTTGTTAAATAGTTTATTGCGAATTATGCTTGTGTATGCTTAAACTTTAAAGTACATATTTAATTTTATATAGATCGAAATTGTATAACCTTCAAGCAACCTCTAAAACATTTATAAATTAAATTACATTTTGTAATTGACTCGATTACGCCCGTGACTCCGTCCGGTGGAATTAAAAAAATAACAAAATTGAATAGCCTATGTATTGTTTCAGACTATCCTCTACATCTATGCCAAATTTTATCGAAATCCGTTCAGCAGTTTAGGCTACAAAGTCTAACAAACATCCATCCATCCATCTAAACTATTTAACTATAATATTAGTAAGAAGTAAGATAAGATTATTTCACTAAACATTTTGTTCTATATTATAAACAATAGGTTTTATGCGAATTAGTTACTAAAAGATTTTTCACTTGTACTTGTAAAATCATTTTTAATCCATATATAAAATTATAATATACAGTCGGTATGTCCTGAAATGTTTTTCGAAATTTGTCAAACTACTATAGAAATTCTACGAAAAGTAATTACGTAGTATTAACAACTACACGGAGGAGGAGAGACGAAATTTTAATCACGAACCCGTTACGGACCAAAGCTTGGAACTCATTTTAAAACTAAATTTCATATGACAAAGTTAGATGAAAGTTGGAGGCGCTGAGCTGCGCTCGAGACTCACATTATCGCGTTACGGCCTGCTTATAGGATTAGTTACGCTTCACAAATTACGCATACTTTACACAAAGAAACATTACTTAGTGACTTCATGAAGTTACACAAAAGACTCAAAAATGTATTAAAAACGCAATATTTTCATTTCCCAAATTCCAAATTAGCTTTTTACGATGCAAGCATTCGTCCTTTATAGATATTTTTATTGCCTATTACCACGAAACGCGAAATTATAGTCGCAGCTCTACGTGTACAATATGATCCTTCCCCTAGTTCTGCATTGTTGAATGTTTGAAAAATCATTTATTGCTAACAGTTACTACGTTTTGTGTAATTTTTTGTTAAAATGTTTAAGTTTACGTTTAAAGGTTCTAAATCATAATAAAACAAGACATGACAAAGGCGAAAAGATTTCCGGTTAAACATTAAAAACCTCTTACGTTGGAACTGAAAGCCGGAGTGTACAATTTGCGGCGCGCGTGACAAAATTCAGGGATTCCCCCGCACACGGCGCAGCGATATTTCAACTCTGCGGTGACGTCATATTACATTTATTTTACAACTGAACAAATCCCACAGTCCGGGATTAGATTGCCTCGTTCCAGATTTTACTTTTTTTGTCAAATGAGAAAAAGTATATTTAACATCTGTTGTTAAAACTATTGCTCGTAAAAAAACGCAGGGGCTCCTCTAATTTTCTAAAACAAATTAAACTATACTTCATATTACAAATAGGAACGATTTGTATTTTGGATTTTTGGACGTATTGCAATAACTCAAAAAATATTGGAAAATACGTGGACGAAGTCGCGTTCGCAAATAGATTTCGAAAAAGTGTACAATTGATTCGTAGAAATCAAACACGCTGGATGTGGGCAGTCACAATAGAATGGAGTACACACAACAAACTAAAAATATCATTCTCTTACTTAGAGATAGATTAGGCATAAATTTAAAAAGCGATCAAATCTTTACGTGTTCGTTACCCAACAATATTAAAATAGAGCGAAGTAATGATGTTTACAACACACTTATAAAGAAACCAGACATTAAAATCTAGATTTCAGGATGTACTGCAATCAAACCTAATAATTTTATAACAATTCATTAATGTTCCATTCACTGATAACACACCGTATCTTTGAGTCTAAATCTCTTGATAATAGTAACATATTGCTAAATATAATTGCCCATTTCATTATTTGCAGTGATTGCACAATATACAAGAACATAAAAAAGGTAATTATTATAATGTAGATAAAACAGAATATATAAAACCACGTGATTGAAGAACATGGTAATAAGTAAAAGAATACTCCTTTGTTCTATTTTGAATAGAAATCAAGCTAGTTAGAAATAACACATACAATAAACGATGTTTTAGGTCACATAGATGTGAAAGCTACGTAAAATAATTACATTTTACTAATAGCTCTCAGGTCATAGCCTGGCGACGCTTAAGCGGCACATGAAGTTAACTTCGACGCAAATTTAATACCGATAGCGTAACCAAATTTTAAAGTTGGAAACAAACAATCAAATTGTTTTACAAAATATCAGATCGTGTTAGTTTAGATTTTAATTATTTTGATAATTAGTACCTAAAGTGTTAATTAAGCTAAAATAATTATTAACAAATACAAAAATAGCAAATTAATTATGATGTTATCTCTGAAAAAAGTACCCAGTACAATAAACTTGTTTCTTTTAAAATGCATATCAAATAATCTTAGATTGTGATAAATAATTAATGTATTTTCTTTCAAATGTGTTATTATTTTCGCCTTATCTTACTCCATTTAGATAAAAATTCAACAAAACATCAAATATTTTTAAACAAAAACGATGTACTTCCTCTACTTAGGCCCAGACTCGACGACTAAATAACAGTTATAAAGCAGATGTACCAGCTATTGAAAAAGCTAATTATTTATTTAAATCTATGATAGATTTAAAAAACTTATTTTCACACATATTATTTGTTGGTTACCAAACTTTTTTAGCAATCGAAAACCTTTCCAGGTTTAAGAATGAATTTACAATCTGCACAATAGACGTAACATATATATGTATTTTATTTTTTTCTAAGCTTCACTATAAATCTTACAGCTGCATAGATTTAAAACAAGCAAAAATATATACGTAATTTCATAAAATTATTTAATAAAAATCGCGTATTAACATAAATTGTTAAAGATAGTATTGAACGTAATCAATAACTAAACAATCGATAAGATACGAGTTGTGATAAGTCGATTCAATCAATAGCAAAAAGGCACCAGACTAGTCTCATATCATTCGTTATAATGTTGACTTGTTCTACGCGTTGATTATACCAAAACATACATAACAGTGTCGATATAAAATGGGTGATGTGCAAAAAGTGGAACCGTACAACATCGCAAAAACTCACTTCCCAAAACTACACGAAAGAATACAAAACAAATATAATGAAATGCAAAAAAAGATTGAGAAGTCTAAATCGATAGATATGTTAATGTGCATTGGTGATAATTTTATATACAAAGAACCTAAACGACATCTTAGCAGTAGTGATGTTAGAAATGAATTTCAAGATAACGATAGTAACATTGAACATGAAAAGCTAAGAACAGAAACGATGACTATCGAAAATAGTAAAGAAATTAGTGCATCATATGAAGATGTTAATTTTAAAGAATTTGTTGTCACTGAAATACAAAATAATGTAGTAAATGAGAAAATGGAAAGTGAAAATGAAGATAATCTGTCGGATAACATATTTCTCAGTGATATGAGTAATTTTTCAAAAACAAGCTTGGAATCGTAAGTAGTTTTGCGTATTGAATTAGAAGACATAATGCTTATTAGAGAATAATACCACTAACTACTTTTATAAATAAACTCGTTATAAAACCCATGAAAAAGTGCGTATGGAAAAAAATTGACAACTTAATATATCACAGAACTATTTCTCTGTTTTGAATTGTTTTTCCCAATTGTGTTCATTTGTTTATAGTCTACAAGACATAGGAAAAGATACTGATGAGTCAAGCCTGCCACCTACACCTACAACGAAGTCAATACGTCAAAAAATTGGCTTACGTATGACAGCTGTGAAAGAAAGACGTAACGCTTATAGGGAAAAGAAGAAAGAAGTCAGAGAAAAAGTAGAAAAGGTACAACTGTAACTACAATAAAATTAAAAGCTTTGTTTAATACGTAGAGTTAACGTTCATTTATCTAGGAACATGTTGAAAATAATTATATTATCGATTCGTGTAAAAGCAATCAATTATAATAAAAGCGTAAATTTAATATAGAATTGCTAGTAGTTCATGTAACATTAGACTTCACCTTAAGAACACCACGTAAAGTGAATATTTAACTATTTTAATTATAATTCATAATATTCATGTCAATTATAATTTTGCAGCTAATTTTAACAAACACGCCCAACGATCACTTTGATAGATTTCTGAAAAGAACTAAATATGCAACTACAACTGTTGCATTAATTGAAGCCACTGGTTTTGAAAGTGATGATGATAGATTACGCTTTGTAAGCTGTCGGTTAAGGTAAAACGATTTTAAAACTATAAATTTTAGTTAACATTATAAAAATAAGACAGAATTTCTCATGTTTGTTTAACGGTGATGTTTTTAATTGTAGGTTAGGTATGGAAAAACGTAAATCGAAAGTAATCAAAACGAATAAATCGGTAGTAAAATGGCAAGAGATCATAAACATAAGTACGTATGACGAAACATTATTGGAGATAACCCTTTGGGATAGAGACATTTTTGTGGGCAAGTAAGTTGTTAAAACTTTTAAAACTCGAAACGTATTTACTAAATTTATGTCTAAACTTTAATATGATAACTTTACTACAGGTCCATTGTGGATTTATCACTTTTGAAACACGAAAAAACACACAAAATGCGGATCAACCTAGAAGGTGACGGTCGTAATATAAAATTGTTCTTTCTAATAACAATAAGCGGAACAGTTCTGAATAACACAATCCTCGACCTTGACGATTACCAAAATATTCGGAATAAATTAAACATAGAACGCCAAAAATTTGTAAGTCTTAAAGAAAATAAAAATTATTATGACCCTTCACAAATTAATACGTTTAAGTCATAGAGTAATTTTAAGCTAAATGGAAATTGTACAGTAGAATATAACTTTGCTTACAGATTACTTCTCAATTCCAAAGTGCTTTAGATATTTATCGGACTAGAATTACAGAAACCACTAGGAATCTTCATCGTCCCCCCTACCTTATTCTACATTCGTAGGATCGGCGCACCGGGTTTTCACCCTCCAAACAACTTTTTCATCCGTCATCTCAGTCATCACTACCTTCTTGATTATGTCAACTTTCACGCAATCCATCCATCTTATCTCTACCGGTGTACCCCGCCACATTCATAACTAACGTCCTTCTTGTTACATACGATTCATCCCTCCTCATAATATGCCCATACCACGCTAACCTTTTACTCCTTAATTTCTCAACCACTGGGGTTACTCCCAAGCGTCCTGTAATATACTCATTTCGTGTCTTATCCAATCGTGTTAAAAATCACCAATAATATTAGCTAATTATCCTAATCAATTATTCTTATTTCATTTATTAATTTGCAGGCATGGCATCAAACGTGGAAAGACTTCAAAGACGTTGGCTGGCTATCGATAATTGTCTTCGGTGCTAAAGGTCTACCCACTACGGACTGTTCTTGTATATTAAAACTGGACAATGAATCTCTTTACACCCATACAGTTCACAAAACAAACGAGCCAAATTGGATGAAGATATTTACGTTGTAAATAATAATATTCAAGCCATTTAGAAATTCAATTATTTTATGGACAATGTTAAAGATTACAATTATTCTTGTTTCAGTACAGTGACTGACATAACATCAATTCTAGAAGTTATAGTATTTGATGAAAAGAGGTCAGAGTATGTCGGAAAGATTTCGGTACCTCTATTGAAAATAAATACAACGGATAAAAAATGGTATGCACTCAAAGGTATTAATCAAAAGGAGAAGGCTAAAGGAAATAATCCGAGAATACTTTTGGAGATGGGAATTACTTGGAATCTCGTAAGTAAACATTTAAAACATATTTTGTAATTTAAATGCAGCGTAACATGTGTCTATTTTTATAGATAAAAGCATCAGCTCGTGTCATCAATCCGAAAGAAGCCGATTTATTGGAAACTGAGGATAAATTAGATAGGCATATCTTCGCACGGAATATAGCACGGGCCAAAGCAATATATTCCTGGATAATGAGCACATTCCAAATATTCAAGTAAGAGTTTATTTGTACTCTAATTCCCTATTTCAATTAATCAGAAAAAAAAACATCCGTAGTAACCTTTTTTCTGTGTTTCTTTGATTGCCTCAAAGTTATTTGCGTTCGGTTCATTTTAACCTGTGATTTATTTTCTATTATTAATATGGAATATATTTTCAGGACAATGTTTGAATGGGAATCCAGACAAAGTAATATAATCGCTTTGATCGCTTGGTTAATTTTTTGTTGGATCTTCAAAATTTGGATGTTACCCCTTCTTCTTCTCATACCGTTCGCGTGGTACAAACCGTCAAAAAACCCCGTACTAAGCAGTAAGTTAACATTAACAAACATCATTGTTGGCGCCTACGTCACCTTCATCTGGATTCCTTATTATCGATTACGGACATCACTATTGCATCACACGGACACCGCTATTGGACAAAACCATTTACTTCACTTTCTTAAACTTTGTTATCTCGCGCTCAAGTTATTCTTATTCAAAGTACCGCAGTTTCCTTATGTCCACATAATACAAGGCAGAAACAATAATCTTACTCCGTAATAATGCAAAAGTTTAGACACACTTTGGATGCATGTTGCCGCGTAATTCCTGAACTATGAAGATCTGGATATTGTTATACGACCGCGTTTGTTTTTTATTTGACATGTAAGTGAGATAATTGTTAGACATATACTTATGAATCACAATTATTTAAATGCATATGAATCATCTTCCTCCAAATAGAAAATGTAATTGATTTATCTTATCTTAAACTGTACGCTAAGTCTAAGTTTAGTCATTAGATTATTAATTAAAAGGATGTTTTTTTCTATGTATAAATTTTATAGGCCTTTAGTCGTTAAATCTTCCTAATCCTACTCCTGTAGGGTCGGCGCAACAGGTTTTTGTCATCCAAATAACTATCATACGCTAGTCGTTAAGTATAGATTTTTAATTTTATTCTTATAAGTCAACAAAAAAATCTTCAGGGCAAGATAAAATATTTAATATTTCAGATATTTATTACATTTTTAATAAATTCCAGTCAGAAGAAGGTTTGAGCAAACTCCAATAGAAGGCGAAGAAATTCCAAAACAGGATAAGGTGATAATAACAATCTGTTAAAAATCCCTCGTATTCTTACTTTAATTTTGAAATGAGTAAATAAGTAGGAATTTTATTTTCAGGAAGAGAAAAATTTAACACTTCGACAGAAAATAAATTCCCTCCAAGATATGGTACAGACTGTACAAAACGTAATTGGAAAATTTGCCAGTCTCGGGGAGAGCGTTAAAAAGTAAAAACGAAATTTAATTAACACTTACGATCAGAGTGTCCTCGATGCGATTCAACTAAAGAGCGATTTTCTTTTTTCCAGCCTTTTCAATTTCTCTGTACCGTTCGTGAGTTGTTTGGCGATATTCTTAATATTATTTATAACATTGGTTATGTATTTGATACCACTTAAATACATACTTATGATTTGGGGTTAGTATACTCGCATTGTGACATCACAAAAAATAAAATTATCTTTTATATGTTTCTTAACTTTTACCTAAGTAATTTTAACCATCTTAACAAAAAGAGATTATTATTTCATCCGTTTTTTTTTAACAACGCAACATGACATGCACATTACCTCTATTTTATGCATATACAGAGTTTTGTAACACAGTATGGTTGTATTGTTTTTAGTTTTATTATTTATTGAAAATATTACATAAAAACAAATTAAAAATATGCACAAATACGGCCCCGCAAAAACCATATAATTGGTTTGTCCACGGGTGCGGTGGTGTCGTAGTGGATAGCTCTTTGATTATTCATCGTTTTTAAGAAATCATACCTTAAAAAACATTACATTTAATTGTAGGTCGTTATTATATTTTTTAAACAATGTGTAAATAATGTTCCTTTTAATATTTTTCAGGAATACATAAATTTACAAGGAAAATTTTAAAACCAAATAGAATACCAAACAATGAAATCTTAGACTTGCTTTCGAGAGTGCCTGACGATGAAACTTTGGTAAGAACAATCTAATATTATAAGAAAGTTTGGAAGTCTGAATGGTTGTTTTTATGAAGGGTGAAAGGATCTTCGTGGCATATGAGAAAGACAAAAAAATAGATGTAGAGCACATTCTGGAAGAACACACAAGCTCATCATCATTACCAGCTCACTATAGTTCCCCACAGAGGGGCTCGGAGTCTAACCTAATAAGGGGCGAGTATGCCATAGTCAACCACGCTGGCCCACTGCGGTTTGGTTGACTTCACACATATCATTGAATTTCTTCGCCAATATGTTGCAGGTTGCAACACGATGTTTACCTTCACGGTGAGAAAGTCGGGTAAATTAGGTACATATGAAAATTCAAAAAATCGAAAATCATAGTGGAACACGGCGGGATTCGAACCCAAAACCTGTAGGATACGAGTCAAGTGCTTAAACCACTGAGTACTGACACGCCAACGACATACAAGCGATTTTACTCTTTTTAAACTCCTCGCAGAATATCTTAACAGCTGCATTTCATAATTTTTCAACTTATTGTTCACTTATTTTTGATTACAGATGGACTGGGAACAATTTTCTTTGGAAACTCTGTCCGACGAAGATGAACAGTTGTAACGATCGAGATCTGAATAAATTAATATCATAATATATACCTTAAAGATTTTCACCTGCTTTTATATTTTGTAAAATATTATAACTAAGAATAAATGTAATGAAACTTTTATTTAATTCATAAATTCTGGATTTCAATTAATTCGTAAATTGAGATTGAGATTGAGTTTGACGTTTTAGTAAAACTGCATATGGTCCTGTATTCTATATGATTTTGTTAATGTAATATCTATGAAGAAATCTAACTCTTTGTAACTGTAATCGTTGATTTCCTTTACTATATAACCATATCGTATTCGTTTAATGTAGTTAAATTATTTAGCAACAATTCCGTTACAGGTAATCAATGCAATTACGAATTTCTCATATCATAAATCATAGTGCTGGTTGAATATAACATCAATGGTGTTAAGCAGCACATACATTATCCACTAAATCTCCTATTTAGTATGCAAACAGTACGCGTTTAACTAAATCACTAATCATCTGATAGCTAAGCAAATTACAGCTTTGCCTTTGTAGACTACGAAATTGCATCACAACTAGTTGCCTTAATAATAATTCGTGCAATTTCAAGTAATAAATGTACATCTTTATTATGTTACTAGCTTTTGCCCGTAACTCCGTCAGTTTAGAATTAACCAAACTGAAAGTAAGTAGCTTATGTGTTCTTCCATACTTTGCTCTACATCTATGCCATATTTCATCGAGTACTGTTTAGCAGTTTAGGCTACAAACTCTAACAAACATCGACGCATCCATCCATCTAAGCTTTCGCATTTATAACATTAGTTAGATTGATTATTTTCTTCACAAATTACATAAAACGAACCACTTATACTAAGATGCTATACTACGAGTACATTATTGAGTGTGTGAAAAAACGGAATCTCACCGAAGTATAAAATTGTTTCAAACCAATTGAGATACAACTTTCATTTTCTGAATACTCTGAAAGGTATTTTTAATTTCTACATCTCGCCAAAATTAGTAAGGCCATTGAAAAACATATCAACTGTTCCAAAAAAACAACCACGTCGTCCTTAACCCTACATTAAATAAAATTAAAAATAGCTTTTATTTAACTTTATTTATAAATATAATTACTAACATTCACTACAATATCGATTTAATGTAATACAGCTATATCGTAAATTAAATCACAGATTACATGGTCAAATGTTTTGTACATAATTATCTAATAAAATGTTGTCAAATAAATTAATTTTAATTTGAATCTATACAACAATATCCGATCCGAGCCTTTCGAATTCATTAGCAAAATAGACCATATCTTTGTGATCTAGAGCTGAATTTTGAAAGACAATACGGAAAAAGTTAACGAGGTTGCCTTGCGGCTGATACGTGACCATCATACTTCCTTCTTTTATCATTCGTTCCTTAATATTGGGGGCGACCTTATGGAGCCTTTCTTTGTAATTTGAATCATTCTCGCAACCTCGTAGACATTTTGGCACATACCAAAACATAATATTAGTGCATTCGGGGTTCTCGAGTACGAGTTTGAAGCCAGCTCTTTGTTTGATGTGCTCCAAGAAATATTTAGCGTTATCGAATAGTTTGTCAATATGCTTCTCGAAACCGTCGCTACCTTTTGCTTTCCACATGAACCAAAATTTGAGGACATCAGCGCGTCGACCGCACTGGATGTGTTTGTCACCAGTATCGTACGACGTGTCGTAGAATTTATCCTTCTGGAAGAGATACTTCGCGTTGGATGAATGGCCTTCCTTTAAGACATTTTTGTGTTTCACCAGGAATGTTGAACATTGCTGCGGAGCTGCGAGCAGCTTGTGAGGATTCCATGTAACGGAGTCGGCTCTGAAAGTACATACAAAAGTTCTTAACAAATTTACTTTAGTTTTATATACAGTGTACTTTGATTTGTGACGTTAGAAGTTAACGACTGACACTGTCTCTACCTTCAACACTAACCTTAGTCAAGCTAATGACCGCCAGTTACTCGCACTGAACAAAGATTGCGTAAACTCGCGAACGCACCGCTATTCGCTCCAATGTTTTTTATTAGCACTCAAGGATGTGTTTCGCAATACAATATAACAGTTTATTATGATATAATAATAGCTAATAATAAAGCATTTAGGCAACTACATACTGAAGTCAAAATTTTTATTATCATTTATGAAAACAGGAAATTCAAATTGAAATTTTTGGTAATAAGGATAGTAGGCAAGTTAATTCTTTTTACCAAATTTCTTCCTTTGGTTGTTATTTCTAATAATTCTTGCTTTATAAAGTTAGTTAAGTCTAAATTTACTAAAAGCTGAACTTATTCGATGATGCCGGTGTGATTTTGTTAAAACATTTATGTGCATAAAATCTCAAAATTAAAAAAAGGTTACTGCTACGAACTTTGGGAACGATGACTCTATAATTAATAATAATAATAATAATATTTATTTATTACAGATAAAGATCCAATATTATGTTAGTATGTACATTTTTAATGGAATAATTAATCTATATATTGCGCCATATCTTTTACATATTTCTTAACCTTAATTATCATAGCCAATTTTTAGTTCCTTCTTTCAACGAATGTATGTTGTACTAACTTCTAAGAATTTTATTTTTAATTTTTAATTGTACTTACATCTCTATTCCGTTAAGAAGATGTCTATGTTTCTTCGACATCAAAGCGCCGCCGCCCCAAGCCGCGTCAACATGTAGCCACAGATTATACTTCTTGCATAGACCAGATATCGGTAACAACGGATCAAAAGCCCCAAAAACAGTAGTACCCGCAGTCGCAGTTACCATAAAAGGAGTAGATCCCGCATTTATTGCTTCAGAAATCTTGATTTCCAAATCCTTAACATCCATTTTACCCAAATCGTCTGTTTTTATCATGATACAATTGTCGCTACCGATTCCCATGAAGGAAGCCATTTTTTTAGTCGAATAATGTGCTAGTTCCGACGTAAAGAGTACTAACTTCGGTACAGCATACACTCCTTTAGTCTGTTGATAAGAAAATACTAGTTAGATATTACGATATTCAGAAATAAATTTTTGATTTGCTTTCATCGTTCCACGAAATTCTAATAAAGACTGCATTGCCTTTACAAGAACCAAATTAAAAACAGTTTTTATTTTTGATGCTTCGGACTCTAAAAGCAACTCGTTTTCATTCCGTCCATCAACACCTGTACGCAAACTGTGTGAAATATACAAAATGGTAGTACAATTCTCTCATACAATAAATACTGAAGATTTTTTTTAACACGAATAAAGTAAAAACATGTTCGTAAAAACGTTTGAAACGAGTGTAACGAAAAAATAAAAACGAAAGTGGTAAAAATAAAAATGTGCGAGTAAAGAAAACAAATGCTCGATTTGTAATTTCATAGAAACGCGAATTCTGCGTTTTACAACTTTTTTTTTATTCAACAATTGCTTAAACAAATACATATTCGCTGATGGACGTCTGTTATTTTTAACCAACTTCAAATACGAGGATCTAAATTCATTTTTATGCGTTTTGTAAAAAGTAGATTGGTTATATTTGCATCTCTATTTTAAATTAACAAATTCGATCCAAAAACACAGTCTACATTCATTAAAAACCATTTCAATTTATAATTATATGTATGTCTTTGTAGAAAACCTAATTTATAAAATCAAATAAGAATCAAATTTACTCTCTTAAGATACTGTATCAATTATTTAAAGATTCAACATTTAAATATGTTATTACAAACACAAACGATTTACGTTATGTTTATCTCGTAATTCTGCGGAAATCTCCACGATCAGAACAAATCGAAGCCAATCTAAGGACGTTCTTATAAATTTCAAGTTTACTAGTATATAACATTCATGTGTCGAGGCCCCGTCGGTATACTGCACGCGAAATATTCAGAATCATTAAATAAACGAGGTTAAGGTGACCACCAAACTTCCTACATAACTAGATTTGATGCCTTATATTTCTACTACGAGTGTAATACTATTGTAAACAAACAAATGTAAGTATTATTTATAAGTAACTAGCTGTTCGCGTGCGACTTCACCCGTATGGAATTATTAAAACTTTATTTTATTGTTTACATTTGTGATATTCTCAATTGCAAATGACTAAATACCAATTACGATACTATGGCAATCTTGCTTCCTTAATGTTGGCAGCAACTTATGGTCTTTTTCCCACATTAGGTGTTTTGATCCAAAATATTTACCCCCTAAGTTTAATGGCGTAAAAATATATAGCCTAGAGCGTGACGTGACAATAAAGACATGTGTGTTTGACAGACAAAAGTGAAAATTTAAAATTATAGTATATCACCAACATAGAATCCCAAATTACAAACGTAAAAAAAATGTTTATTCTCAAAAAAGTCAAAAAACGAAACTAAACGGCTTTCAAGTATTTCATAACAGTATATATATTCGGCGGCCATAATTCGGTTATTTTTAGAATAACTTTTACGAAAGAAAAATTTGCAAAATAAAGTTACGTAACGACACATTGTAAACTTCTGTTCTCAGTGTTCCGATTAAATTGAAATCTATCCTCTCTGCAGTAATGCCATGATTACTTGGTATTCCCTAGGCACATGACACATGATAGCTTTAATAGACTAAAATTCCCACTACGTTCAGGAATTCCCCTCATCTCTAGCTCTTGTGATGACTAGCACTATGTATATGACATGTTATTCTATGTAATTATTTTAGACGTCTCAATTTTCAACTCCCTACCACTCACACAGTAGTTCAATTGACATTCTGAATTCGAGTAGATTTTTTATAGAAATAAGCAAGCGACCACCTGAATTGACATCGGCAAAATCCGCATTGTCTACCTTTAATTGTCGAAGATTATATCCCCCTTATTATACCTCCTCACCTCTGTCAGCTTCACTTCGTCTTACGATCCTCTTTATTTTAATGAAGACAAAAACTAGGCCTTAGGAGTTATATTTCACCAAGCGAGCATGTCCATTCTTCCATAAATGGTCGTTGCTGGCCACCACTATTAACATAATATTATTTACTCTCATTCGCTCAATCATAGAATACTAACCTTGACATCTGGATAAAAATGATGTCTGGCGCAGCTGATCGCATAACCATTGGATATCGATCCTCCAGGACAGAATATACCGTCGCCATCACCATCCTTCCACCCAACGATAGCCCTCATTTCCCTCAGGACTTCTTCCTCCATTAAAGTGAACACAGGAGCCACTTCGTAAGTATAAACGCTCGGGTTCAAAGCATCAGTCAACCATTGTCCAATCAGACCGTACGGGTCCACCGTAGAGAACAACTGGTTCACGAAGTAAGGATGACCAGTATTGACAGAGTAACGTGCGACCTTGAAAAAAAATAGTAATTTATACAACAAAATAAGCTGGAATTTTAAAAGAACTCCACAATACGTAATAATTAGGCAACTATCATAAAAGATTAATTTTTATCAATCCAATGCACACCAAGAAGTATCCTTGCATCGTTTCAGTAGCTTTGTTATAATTTGTCATAAAAATAAGCACTACGTTATAAAATTATTAAACCACAAAGGATTAATTTTAAACTTCGCAATAAAACAACTTATCGCATGATGATCATATAAGGACTTCCGTTAGTTATAACTGATTACATTGGCATCTCAATATTATCTTATTAATATCTAACAACCTTATAAAAACCAACAACTTAATTTAAAATTAATTGAATACAGCTATTTTATTTAACTATAACAAAAGATTACTAGAAAACAAATGCTTCATACAAATAAAATACCTTTTGCGAATTTCCATCAAATAAAGCAAAACTATAGCAACTAATTACACTTTTTACTAAGAACCTTACTCAATTAATTAAATTGGCACAAGAAAATAGCACCAAAATGATTTTTTCATACAATTTTAAGAATTACACTATACTTTTTTATGGTAACTGGTATACATAACTGAGGGTTTCCACTGCAATGGAATTTGTTTGAAATATATTGACATCCTACAAAATTATGTCAAAACAATTCAAGGTAGTCGAAAACCATATTTACAAACACGGAAAAATAGATTAAAGACAGGAAACTACAAACTGGAAATTCACGTATACAAATTGTTCCGAACTCGGAACAAACGAGATAGATCGTAGGAATGTTTTAGTAACTAGGAAGTGAGTTGACCAAATTGAAATGGAGGATTTATTACGAATATTCGTGAGATCGTTTCCGTAACGTTTTCGACGAGTTTATTACTTTTGTGCATCGTGATAAAAATTTTGTCAACGTGACGTGTGATTTTGCGAAGTTTTTCTCATAATTGTCAAGGACATATTCATGATAGGCCCTCAGATCAGCACCCTTGTATCAAGGAACGCACCCAAAAATATTGCGTTTAAATTTCAAACAAAACATGTTTCATAATAATAAGTACTAACTAATTTTTTAGATATTTTATTGGTTCATATAATTCCTAGCAATTTAATTTCAAAATTGGGATAAACGTTTTATAGATCTTTTAAGTGGTTTATATTTAGAAATAATACAACGTTTATTTAGCTACTCGTGATCTGCGCCACCCGGAGTGAATTAAATTAAATCCGTTACTGCTGGATGTTTCATAAAATAAAAATGTATTAATTATTATAACTGATAGAGCTAATATACATGAAATAAAAATACTCACATCAGCCATGATGGCTAAAAGTTCATCATGTGATATAGGCCCTTCCCTTGGCTTCAAATCAATAACGCTTCTTATTTCATTCGGAGCTGCCCATTCCACCACCTTAGCCGATCTCTGAGATCTTCCGAACACCACTCTCTCGACCAACAAATCAACAGCCCTTCGTATAAATTCCTCATGTTTCGATCTCTCTGGGAGACTTTGAAACAGGCTTTCTTCAATCGCTTCCCCCGCTACTATAACATTAGAATCGGCAGGCATATTTATATTTTCTTTAGTATTTATAAATGGTTTTAACTAGATATTTAGTTCAACTTGCAATAGTTGGAAGATTAATTGATGCTTGCGGTCGGCCGCAGCCATCAGCGTTACGGTTTTGGCCCCACTCTGAAAGCGTAGCCTTCTTAAATACTCCGCACGACGTCAGTTCACTTTGTTAAGGTTACAACTTGGAGCGCATTATGGATGCAGATTTAACAATGTATAGATATGTTCATTTGTTTATAAAAATTAACAAAACATTTTACCTTTAGTTGCAGGTCTTCTCTATTCTTCTTTGCTCCTTTCTTAATAGAGTCGGTGAATTCAAATTTCCCTCTCATCTTAAAGTTATGACAAATGTTTTGAAGATATTGAAGGCATGCAGGAATTTTATTTATATTTAGTCATACTTAAAAAAATAACATCAATGTGAATTCTGCACGAAAAAACATTCAATAATCTAATGTACATAAGTTAATTAGTAAGAATGGTAAAAAAAAAAGTCTATACCTACTTACGTTTCCGAAAGAAAAGTCTATCATTTCCTTGTATAACCTCTTTTTGTACGAATACGTCATATTTATTATAGTTTATCAAGGGTAATCTTAAAACTTAACCACTTATTAGTCTATGTACTCAGGAACGAACTTAAAATTAACTGACGCTTAGTGCACTTACATTCTACGT
This sequence comes from Papilio polytes, assembly GCF_000836215.1. Classification (NCBI taxonomy): domain Eukaryota; kingdom Metazoa; phylum Arthropoda; class Insecta; order Lepidoptera; family Papilionidae; genus Papilio; species Papilio polytes. Next base: position 1,287,663 of record NW_013525694.1, read on the forward strand.
GTATACGATGGAGCTACAGGATTTTAAAGATTAAATTAATTTTTAACAGAGTTCATGTCTTTTGATATCGTCTCTTTATAGTTATAAAGCGGCAAAAATACAATATTTGTAAGTAAGAAACATTTTACAGATTCAAATAAAATACATCTTTTCACTTTATACAGCTCTTTTCTTTTGGAGCTAATCTAAAAGTAGATTCAAAAGGAATAATGATATAAAATAAAATAGTATTAACTTAATCTATTATAATGTCATGAGTTAGTTAAACTCCACATTTAGTCTCAAATTCAATACTTCAACAGACCTATGTGCCTTATGCAAAATAATATTTTGATGATCAGTCGTATGTCGAACTAATCCACTTAGAACGGAACGCTTCATAACAATGTATACCCGATATATCCTCTCTTCTCTTATGATAGGTATAATTTTGTCCCCTAGACCTATTACCTCAATGATCACTTTATCTTGAACAAATTTGTACCTTGGAAATTCTTAAAAACAACGACTAAGAAACTATAATTATGCCCGCAAATATCGACCTTTTTATATCGTTGATATCCTTTTAGTATGTTAGGTAAAAGCAGATCTAAATAAAAAGCACCTTAGCATATAAACCAGTATGTCTCCAGTTCACTTTTAGTACAAATTTTACATAGTTTTCTTTATTTAGTTAAATATTGAAAACATAATTAAATTGTTTATTTTTTTACATCTGTACAATCAACTGAAACGAAATACATTTCCTATCGCCTTGACACTTAGTTTTTCGGTAATTATAGACATTATTCCCGCTAAGGAGTGATTTTTTTACATAACCAATCAACTGCGAAAAACAATGACAGTTTGTTGTTGATTAGTTACAGCTGTGGATCACGATTTTAAGACGAATTCACAATTTTTATCATTAATGTTTGTAAAATAGTAGTAGATTAAGTTTGTAGCCTAAACGGCTAAACGGATCTCTATGAAATTTGGCATGAATGTAGATGATAGTCCGGAAGAACACGTAGGCTACTTATTTTTGTTTTTTTGAATTCTACGCAGACGGAATCGCGAGCAAAAGCTAGCTAAACTACAAGAAGAGTCAAAAGTCAGTTGTACAGAAAGTTATTGTCGATAGAATCATTTCAATTTTAATTTCTTGTAAATTGCACTCTGTTTACTGAATTTTGTGTGTAAAAAAATATTCTGTTTTGTCACTAACATAATTTAAGAAACTTACTAACAATTTTATAAGCTGATTTTACGCTTGAAATCAAAGTTATTATTGTTATTATATTATTAAATAACATTTTTTTCTCATAATAATCAACGTGATTTTAATTAGTATGCCAACAGTCAATAAGTAATTTGAACGTAATTTATTCATTTCAACAACCTGTTTTTATAAATCCATATAAAGATCTTCATAACCAACACTTAGGTATCCTTAAAGAGTAAAAAGTATTTAAACAATAGGTGCAATTAGATGTTAAAGATTGCGTTTGATCAAAAACCATCTTATACTCGTAGGTTTCCAAGAACAAAAGAAATCAGTCATAGTTAATTGCTAAAAAAACTGACCCACAAACTAAATAATATTTAATTAACCAAAGACAACTATGGTGTTCTTTTTAATGCAATGAAAAACAAATGAAAATTAACCGTTTAACATTTTTTATTCATTTTTTTTCTTTAAAATGTTGCCATTGCGCAATATAATAATAAATAAAATTTATTGGTACGCGCTAAATATTGAACAATTAGATTCGTTAATTACAATTTTAATTGAACTTTAACTTGCTAACAATTTTTTTTTAGCAAGTTTTGTCCAAGTGTTTCGGCCGCATTCTATGAGCCAAGAAGTCGTCCAAGATAGATAGATGCTATCATGACGATCTTTGCATCTTTTCTCCTATTTGTCCCATAAAGAGGAATTAATGCAAAAAGTCACTCAAGGTGAATGGATTAGAGACATTACTGTAAAGTAAAACGTCTGGCCTTGGCTATCACAAATTTTTATCGAAGTTGATATTTTATCAAGTCATTGTACAGTGACTGAGAAAACTTTATCCCCGTGTACAAGGAAATATGCAACTGCAAGAATAATGTAGCAAAAAAGATATACGCCTGTGATTTCCCTAACACCAAGTCATTAGTCGGAATGCCAGTAGTTTAGGTGCATTACTTTGTTCAATTACTCCATGACTAACACACTATAACTTCAATCATAGCTGTTAATAAATGCATACCCGTTTTCCCGTAATGCTTCTGCAACTGAATTGTAAAAAAAAAACTGACTTGGTAACTGAACGATTATTTTTTTAATATAATTTTTGTTAATACATTACAACAAATTTTACAATTACAGTAAGAATAAACTTGGCCATTTTCTGTTTTATAGCCGAATTTAAAAGGAGGTTTAAATTTCGTTTTTGTTTTTTTTAATGTAAAGTGGCCAGCGTCATGTGTTATGAAACAAATCAATTATAACAGACAGGATCTCTACATAATGGTCTGAAATCTTATTAGTGGGTAGTTGTTCAATTGACATTGAATTGTTTGATTGCTCAATTAAGCGCCCCCTTTAATTTCTCATATTTATTTCATTAACAAACAGTACAGGGGCTTTAACGACTTTGCGTTTTAAAACAATTCGCATTTAATCCTTAATTAGCAATTTTGCAGAAGAAATCGTTAGATATTTCCACTAACGACTTCCTTTACAATATAGACGGACGGCCATATTAACAATACTTGTAAATTACTTTAAAACACACAAACTGAACTCCAATGCGACAACGCAAATACTCGTATATCGAACGTTCCGTTGTGACGACTAGTAAAACACAAGCTTGTTGGCGACTGAGCGCCGCCGTGTCTGCAACTGAGCCCGAGCCACTCCTTGTTATATATTTTATAAAACTACCCCCACTATTCCTTCCGTTTCCTAATATTTTCCTAACTATATTGTTGTTTTAAATAAAGGTAAATGTATTGATAAATAGCTCAGATTAACAAACAACTTTTAAGAATAGAGTCATCAAAAATAGTTAAAAAGCTAACAACTCGGCCTTCCTGCAAAGAGCGAGTCCCTTCACTTGAAGTTTTTAAATACTTCTTTCACACCCCTAACGTATTTCAGTAAATCAATTTTACTTACAGCTTTGTCTTCGATACCTCACCAAAAGCAATCGACCGTTTATCAAAGCCTTCTCGAAGTAATAATGTAAAGATAGCAGAATCTTCTCAATTCTTGATACCACCGTGTTGTTTTGCTTTTATGTCTTGTATGATATTATTCCGGTCTTAATTCTCGATTCTCCATCCCCCTCACAATTGATCGGACGTAATTCTCGACCCTCGTTCTCATACCTCAGCAAACGTAAATCTCGGTCCTGGTTCTAACACCTGAGCAAACGTAAATCTTGGTCCTCGTTCTTACACTTGAGTAAACGTAAATATCGGTCCTCGTCCTTACATCTAAGCGATCGCCGCTCTCGACTGCCGCTCTCATATATGAGTGCACGTCGGCCTCTTTCATTGCTCTCAAACCTGAGCTCACATTGGTCTTTGTATTCGCTCTCACACCTGTGCGGGCGCTGATCTCTAGCTTGAGATCATTATCTTTACCTTGACCTTCAACACTTGAGCACACTTTGTGCACTCTCACTTGCACACTCTCCAAAATTACCGTTCTCACTTTCCAGACAACAAAAGTAAAAATTGGTAATTTTCAATCAAAAATTACCCAAGAGACAAAAGAAATCGTATCGTGCCATTAACTATACTGGACTATATAATAGTATGAATGATGCAAAAAAAATAAGCATCCAAAATTACACAAACCTATAAGAAACGATAAAACTAAATATTACAAAAAATACTACACAAAAAGTCAAAGTATTAAATCTACCTCAAAAGGATTGGATAAATCGAACTATTATTGAAGGCATAAACTTACGCAATAAGCTGTGGAAAAAGTTAAGAGCGAACCCTTCGAATAACTACTAGGAGTCTATACCTAAAACAAAAGAATTATGTGTCTAATACTATAAAAAACTCAAAGTGCAGTTACTATTCAAATCTATTTAATGACAGCAAGAAGAATCCCAAGAAAATGTGGAAAGTTAGCCTTAAACAAACACAAAGATAACTGCACTCCACATAAATTAACTGTAGATTCAACCAGTATTGTGGTTGGAACAGATATCTGTGAGTCTTTTAATAATTTTTTTCTCTAGTATTGGTACTCGATTAGCTAATGAAATATGTAAAAAATATCATAACTATCCTATAAATGTGTATTCTACCTATTACAAGAAATAAATCAGGATCTTAAACTGATCCAAGTAATTATCGACCTATTTCAGTATTACCAGTAGTTTCCAAAATTTTTGAAAAGGTTATATATCCACGACTTAATGGATATTTAACATCTTTAAACTTTTTCACTCAACATCAATACGGTTTCAGATCTAAATCAAATACTCTAACGGCAACAATTGATCTTGTAACTAAAATTAAAGAAAACATAGATAAAAAACATTTATTGACCTAAAAAAGGCTTTCGATACTGTAAGCCATAGTGTCCTGTTACAAAAGCTGAATGATAGGCATCACTGAAAGAGCATACAAAACTTTACAATTTTACCTCACAAATCGCAAACAAATAGTTAAAATTAATGAGTACCACAGTAAGCGGAGTGAAATTACCTGTGGTATTCCGCAGGGCTCAATCATCGGTCCCCTTTTACTCTTAATATATATAAATAATAAAACTAAGCTAGGACTTACAGGATACATCACACTCTATGCAGATGATACTTGGCTTTTTTATTTTGGTCATTCCATTCACGATATTATTGCTCAGGCTCAAAGCGATTTAAATATTTTACACGAGTGGCTAAAGTATAACTTACTTACAATTAATATTTCTAAAACTCCCTACATGATTTTTTCAGCTAAAAACAAAAAAATACCAAACCATGCTCCTTTACTAATCAATAATAGAATTATAAATCAATCTAGCACTGAAAAATATCTTGGCCTACATTTAGATAGAAAACTAACTTGGAAAACACATTAATAACATACGCACAAAAATAAGCAGCTTGATTGGAGTTCTGCGAAGAGTAAACAACTGCATTCCACCTCAGATTCGACACATTGTCTATAATTTATTAGTCAAACCGCATTTAGAATACTTAATAGAGGTATGGGGTTCTGCTTCAAAAACAACCTTGCATACCATACAAAGGACACAAAATAAACTTATTAAACTATTGTTTCGAATTAACTACCTTACACCAACGTCTGAAATGTATGAAAAAACTAATATCTTTAACATAACACAACTTTACACATACAAAACCTGCATACTTATAAAAAAAAATTAACAAATGAAACAAATTCAAAAATAGTACACCTAGAACAAACTATGGTCAAAACACTAACATTTGCGGGAGTACAGTTATATAATACTTTACCTAAAGTTATCAGAGACTAAAATAAAATGTCGTTATTTAAAATTAAATTTAAAAAAATTGTAAAAAAAATAAAATCCTAATATAAATGATAACAAACTAGAGTACTGATGTAAATTGTAAATGTAAAAAAAAAATGTTTCTCGTTAAGTGAATTGTATATTCTTAGAGAAATAAACATCTTAAACCACAACTACGAAATATATGTACTCATACCAACCATGAAAACATTACTTTAACTCAAATGTACAACACCTCATTTATGTACTTTTATTAAGTGCGCATCAAGCTCAAACATCAATCTCTGATACACTTGTTGTTCATTAACACAAATAGACAATAACAATTAACAAGCAAAATATACACTTGTAATCCCAATATTGTTCTTGAATATAAGGATAATAAAGTAAATCTCTTATACTTGTGATAGATTCATGTATCACAAATAATTAGTCATAAATAAAAGTGGTCTACTTTTTTCTCATTATGAACACCATCGTTAAATCTCGTTGTTCTTAAACCACTCGCTTAAAACAAATTGTGATAGCACCTTAGATCATTTAGTTATGCATGGTTTTGTATCTTGGGGAAAAAATCCCACTATCATTGCTTTTAGATTATTTACAACCAGACTTATTAAAAATGGTGTTAAAGATCATGGTCTACTTACGTGAACTCTCGGCCACTCCTTGCTTATTGCCGTATATTTTATAAAACTACCCCCCACTATTACTTCCGTTTTCTAATGTTGTTGTTTTAAATAAAGATAAATGTATTAATAAATAGCACAGATTAACAAATAACTTTTAAGAAAACAGAATACATCAAAAATATTTAAAAAGCAAACAAAATAATGTAGCTTTCACGTATATTTATTTATCCATGGGACTAAACGAAATAAATTTGATTTTACTGGTCTTTGTCTCGAAATCATATATCATTTTCAGAACACCCAAAAATACTTTGAAAACAAAAAGTTTGTAAAGTTCGGAAGTTTTTTCAGGCGCGACAATCAATTGGAATATTAAAAAAATACAAGCTTATCTAATAAATTCTTTGTATATTGTATTATCATATTCTTTTAGGTCAATAATTTTACAATAATCAGTAAAAAAAAACTAATCACCTTCTATGATTTTGCAATTCGCAACGTATCATAGTAATTATCAACCGTAACCCTGACATTCTTGACCCAGATTCGCATAATTATTTTCTTTTAAACAAAATTCTGGGACTTTGACTGAACTAGCACTATTTCTATGTTTTTCTATTATTCATTTATGTGTTAGAATAACTTTGTCCCAGTTCTTCATTTATATTGCAACATTTGTAATTAAATCAAATGCGATCGTACCAAACGAGAAGACACTGGTTTACAAAAAAAATTAGTAAGTAAGTTTTGTAAGCCTACAAAGGCCTGCTTTTATTTATTAACTGGAAAGTAATTAATAAGCTTTTCTTTCACCTCATTTAGCACTTTTATCGAACATCAAAAATAAAAATGTCTCATTTTAATTATTTCTTTAATTCTGAATTAGTATAGAAATGGCGAAGAACATTTCATATCGCACGCTTTATATTTTCCATAAAACCTATTAGAACATATGTTTTTATTTAATTGTTCAAATACAAAGTAGTTATTGCCGATAAATTCAGCGTGACAATCAAGTGTCAGTTGTCAACGTCAGTCAAATCAAATGTCAAAGTCGAAATAGAAGAATTTCGATTTTGTTCTTCGTGTTTTATACCACATGTGTTAATTAAAATTTTATGAGATTTTTAAATAAAAGCTTTTAAAAACATGGAAGTAGAAGGTCAATTTAGTGACTATGAAGAAGATTTGTCAGTTAAAGTTAAATCAGTTCGTGTAAGTGTTAATATCTCCTTAATGTTAACTATCTCTTGACTGTTTTTGAAAGCATAAGTTTTTACTGTAACAAACAACATGCTTCATTACAGAGACTAAAACTGCTTTAAGAGTGGCTAATAAAATTATCAGTTATATCTACAACGGTGTAAAAACTTTAAAATTAAGCTTAAGTTTAAAAATGTAAAAAAGAGATAAGGATTATTCTAAATATTTTTTCAATATAAACGTTGTATTTCTAACATTATGTTCAAGTCAATGAACTATTACTTCATCTTATTTTCAATCTATAATAGGAAATGTTTATTATTTTCAGTTTGCCGAGCTACCAGTAATCCATAAGGACCAAAGTGATGATGATGACGATGATTTAGATTCAGATGATTATTTCTACGACTCTGATGATCCAACGCAAGGTAACAAAAAAAAGGAACATGTAAATCCACAAGCGCCATCACATAAAATCATCACATACCAACCGAGTGAGAAGTTATTTAAGAAATATGTAAATAAAATAAATGTTAATAAATATGAACCAAATATCTTTGATAATGCACAGAAGTTTATGGATTTAAATGATAGGAAAGTTGATAATGAGAGAATAAGAGTGAAAGACAAACATGATAGAGCCACAGCGGAACAGGTTATGGATCCTCGTACAAAAATGATCCTATTCAAACTACTCAATCGTGGTATTATAAATGAAATAAATGGTTGTATATCCACTGGTAAGGAAGCAAATGTATATCATGCAACATCAAAAGATGGTAAAGATTATGCAGTGAAAATTTATAAAACATCAATTTTAGTATTTAAAGACAGAGATAAATATGTATCAGGTGAATACCGTTTCAGAAATGGTTATTGTAGATCTAATCCTCGCAAAATGGTTAGGACTTGGGCTGAGAAAGAAATGAGGAATCTTGTTAGAATGTACAATGCCCAGTTAAATGTGCCCGAGCCAATAATATTACGTAGTCATGTATTGGTGATGACATTTATGGGTGAGAAGGGCTGGCCCTCACCGAAACTGAAGGATGTAGAAATATCACAGTCCACTGCAAGATCTTTATACAGAGATTGTATTACGATGATGTGGAAAATGTTTAATATTTGCAAATTGGTGCATGCCGATCTGTCTGAATATAATTTACTATACCATAATGGGAATATTGTGGTTATTGATGTATCACAATCTGTAGAGCATGACCATCCTCATGCTTTTGAATTTTTACGCAAAGATTGTACAAACATATCAGATTTCTTTAGAAAGAGAGGTGTTGCTACGTTAACAGTTAAAGAACTGTTCGACTTTATAACTGATGCCTCAATAAACGAAAATAATTTAGAAGAATGTTTGGAGAAACTGTCAGATAAAGCTGCTTCAAGAAATTTTGACGAAATGACTGCACAAGAGCAAGTGGAAGAGGAAGCTTTTAAAAATGTCTACATTCCTAAAAGGCTTACTGAGGTAAAATGTTATACAATTATTACAAACTTTCTTGTTTAGGCATTGAAAATCAAATTTTAAGATTCAATTTGGTTAATTTCTTGTAAATTACAATGAACACAGATTGCACTAGTTCAATTGATTTTTCTAATTTGTATTTTTGGATTCCTGTATGTATTGAAACAACTCAAAAACTGGTCTGATTTAAATAATTCTTGCACCTTATGGTGCTTCTTATCTTTATAGATATATGATATCAGTGAGTAATATAGTCTATGTTTTTATTATTTCTTTTAATTCCAAGCAGATGAAGTCGTGAGCAACAGCTAGTATTGAATGTTTATAAAACGAACGAATTTCTGTAATGTCTAGGTAATAAATTTCGAGCGCGATATCAGCAAGGCTAAGAAAGGAGAGACAGATGACCTAATATATAAGAAAATAGCCGGATTCAACGAAGACCTTACAGGAACTGTGGATAAACCTGAAATATTGCAAGAAGATGATGTAAATGATGATGACTCCGAGTCTGGGTCAGAAGATACCTCTGGTGATGATGATGATAAAAGTAAGGCTATAGTTTTAATTTCAGAATATTATATGAGAATTGTAGTGTTACAGACTGTATTTCGATCTGTACCACAAATTTTAGACTACTAAATTTACTATTTATATTTGAATTGCAGAAAAATATAGCAACTCATTTCTTTGTGTGCTTGTAAGAGGTGTAAAAAAACGCACTTGAGGTGACACCAAGATAGGATTTCTACTTAGTCAATTTATAAGCCTTATTTCCACAGAGGATTTATAAAGCTTTACTTTTTAAAATCCTATATTTATCTATTATTAATTGATGCTTTAAATGTTTATTAATTTCAGAGGGCAAATTTAAAAATAGTGCTCGTCCGAAGGATGAGTCCTTGGAAAGTAAAAAAGCTAGAAAAAAGGCTGTCAAAGAAGAGAAAGCTGAAAGAAGGAAAACGAAAACAAAGAAACACATTAAAAAGAGACGAGACAAGGGGACCGGCAGAAAGTAAAGTTGATATTTAATAAATAAGTTTATAAGATTGTTTAATGAAATAAAATACTTCAATAATATTGTGGTTTTTATTACAAAAAGTACGAAAGAAAGTTTACCATCTCTTGACTACATAACAGAACTAAAAAATTACTGTCTGCTTTTATAATTATTGTTATAAAGAGTAATTTTATCCTGGATTAAAAAAAAAAAACCTTAAAGACTAGATCGTCTTAACAAAATGTTATCCCTTACATTTTTATTATATCACCATGAAATCATTTATTCCTATGTCATGTTAAAATCAAGAAATAATTAAAAATTAGTACCTAATGTGTAAAGAAATTAATTAAATATATCTTAAAATTATACACCTCATTATAATAATTTATGGATAAATATTTTTTTTATACTTTAAAGCCGAATTATTACCCGACAGATCGATTCAGGTACGTTGGTAGTTACTGTTTCAGACAAAAATATCTATGACTAAAAGCATCGCCAGCCAATGCTCAAAAGGCTAATAGTAAAAAATGTATTCTTTTATTTCAAAACGTTTTTTTTTTGATATAATGAATTATTTGAGTTAGCCGTAATGCTTACTTTTGCAATGGTTTAAATACGGAGATTACAAATTGCATATCTAAAAAATATATATTACTACTCATAAATTGTTCACATTACAAAATCCGAGTGAAATACAAAGGTTGTTCAATATTCTGAAGTTTGATTAGCATTTAACAATAATGAAAAAAAAGTCTTCCAAACCTATTGTTTAATAGTTGGTTGTTATTTAAAATCAGTCACTAGTCTCAAAGCCTACGTCTTTGGCTAAAACTAGCCCTTAGCTAAAACCCGTCCAATTTTAGAAATTCGATAAGGGTACGCTACATTAAGAACCCTAAATCGTATTGGTTTAGAAATACCTATATTTAGAGTTAAAGATTTAAGAGTCTTAATTTATCACATCAGTTTGTACTGGTTTTAAAAAGCTATATTTAAAAATTACAATCATGTTGCAAATCGCCATTTTAAACCGAAGAAGCATAATAACCTAAAAATCACCATTATCAGAATTATTAAGCTCATTTCAAACCAGACTGATGTTTTCTCTATATCTAGATATTTTAATAGGACGTCGGGTTTCGCGAAGTGACAATACATGTCTTTGCATTCTAGTGGTGTTCTGCCGAAGCCGAATATTGTGAGGACCATGGCGACAACGCCGCACCTGATGAAGGAGGTCTTCATGAGGATGTTCATCAGCAGAGGGATGCGATGAGCGAAGTCGAAGCCGTAGATAGCCAGACCAAGGAAGGGAGCTATCGCCGTTGGTCCGATAGCACAGCCATTCTGAAAAATGACGTAGTCAAAATTTTAGATATTGAAATAGCTTAGTTATCACTTATGTAATATCTTTAATCCAAAGAAAGTATGAGTTTACGTCAAACGCAGCTATTAAACATATTAAGAGCGTTCAATCGGTTCGGTTGATTCAAAGAATGCCCTTTTAAATATAGTTACAAAAGGTGAAAGATTAAAAGTAAAGAAAAAGTAGAGTAAAAAGAATAATAGTGATAAAATGCTTTCATAAAGATTTTTAGCATTGAAAACGGCAATTAGCTACCTGTAAAAATTATAAAAACTAACGTACAGAAATCTGTAGTTGACAAGCTAAATTTTATAACTTTTGTAATGTTCGTGCATCAAGAGTTAGATATTTCTTACTAATTATAAATGCGAAAGTTTAGATGTATAGATTTCTGTAACAGTTGGTAGCCTAAACTGTTAAACGGATCTCGATGAAATTTGTCATAGGTGTAAAGGATAGTGTAGAAGAACAAATAGGATATTTATTTCTGTTTATATAACGCGGATGGAGTCGCGAACGAAAACTAGTAAATAAATAACGTACTTGAACGTTAAAGACGGATCCGATAGCCATCCCCATGCCCTCAGACGCGAGAGAGACGATGTTAGCTATGAGACAGAAGCAGATGAACCGCATCACTCCGAACGGTACACCGACCATGAAGTACACGATGGTACAGAAGACAATGTTCAACGTAACTTGTACCGGCAGCTTGGACACCGTTAACGCGGCGTAGTACGGACACAAACTGTACCAGCCGTTAAAATGTTCTTTCTTTACAAGTTTCACTTCCTGTGGATCTGAAAAAGGAACCAGAGATTTTATGCATTTATTTATATTATTTTCGTTCTATGAACATCAGTCTTAAATTAACCCATGACCATCGAGCAGCCAAACGAAAACTTGTAATTCCAGTTGAGTTCTACTCTAAAATGATTAACATTTACAATATATTTTTGAATCGCATATTAGTATGATTTATGATTTTAACATTTTCTAGACGCCAAGATATATATAGCTTTAATAATCCGAAAATAGCATTGTTATTCATCACTCGTTTATTAAAAAAAAAAAACAAACATTAAAAGTCGTGCTTAACGACTGATTCAAGTGTCTTGCCGAATGTATTTACGTCATAGGAAATTATTTACGATGTATAATTTTAGCTTATCATTACAAAAAACATGATAAAGATCAAAGTGAGTTAACACATGTGAAAATCATCAAGATAGTAATTACGCAGATAAACGCAACTGTGTTGCACTAACCCAGATGTACAGACTTAGAGAAGTCAGATGTGAACTGTAATCGACATCAATTAGACTCGCTCAATAGACCTGAGTGTAATAGAAGTATAAGAAAGCCATATTATCGAATAACATCATCGGAAGCAGTAAAGACATTTATACGATTTTGTTTATAATTCGAGCAGCAAGCATTGTTTTCACGATTAGCTATTGTTCGCGACTTTTTCTACGAGAAAATTGGAAAATAGTAAAAAACAGCCTATGTTACTCACTGATAACGTAGTATTTATAAGTGCAGGAATTTCTCGATATTGGACCAGGAGTATTTGAGTTATTTCAATACATACAAAGATACAAATCTTTCCTCTATTTCATTAGTATAGGTATATATAGACAAGAATTACTAAGTACAAATTATGGTTCCGCGAAAAAGTGCTTCTCCAAGATTCTGCTCTTCCATAAAAAGGGAATAACTTGATTATTTTGGATATCTTTGTACAAATTTGTCAAATAAAATCACATTAAAACTAGTTAGTTTTCGTATATACTTACAGACTAAGACTGGGACCATGATTTGAGTGTACGCGAAGAATATAACGAGGCCGACGCACATCTTCAAGTGATTGAACATTTGCGTGCCGTCGTTGGCCATGTCGAAGAAGCAAAGTCCTATCAGCACGCCGCACATCGTGTGGTGTATCGTCTGGATCCATAGAGCTGGAAATTATGAATTTCAATTTAATTTTAAATGGAAAAATAGATTTTTTTTTATATTTAAAGGTGGTTAACGAGTAAGCGGCCATCTGAATCCGCCAAAATGGCGACCGCTGCCCATACCCATTCGCAATAGCGGATGCGTTGCCTACCCTTAATCGACGGAGGAGACGCACACAAAGAGGATATTTCCCCTTCCTATGCGTCTCCTCCACCGTCAAATCCACGTTCCCTTTCCATACTATTTTTTATGAGAAGGGCAGAAAGGAAAAGGGACTAAAGTTGGGCTTCCGGCTTTTTTAACAAAATTAAAATACCTAAATATTTACTCCTTAACTTTAATAGCGTGAAAATATATTGCATTAAGCGTGTGGTAAGTGTAGGGATTTTTATTAAAAATATACTGGTATTGATGACATCCTAAATAACTAATTAGTTGTTTGTTTACGCTTTATTATATCAATATAAAGTTAGATTAGTATAGATATACTCGTAGATCTTACCTTGTCTATTTCTTGATATTTGTTTCAACATCCGTCGCAGCAGTATCAAGAATTGTTCAAAACATGTCGTTGGATATCTCCCCAGTTCGGACTTTTGTACTTTCATCCAGGCTAATGACGAGTTGTCTCTGGATACTTGGCTCGATAGTGACGTCATAGAGTTTCTAACTTCATATTGATTCGCGTTGTAACACTTTTGGTTGGATAATACGATCTCTGTTTCGCTATTTTGATCTTCTGCTTGGTAACAAATTTTTAGTTGCAAATTGTTAGACGTTTCGATAGGTGGGATATCCAATTTTGACGATTTGTACAACTTTCCGTTATGAATTTGTTCTGATAGTATAATTATGTTTTGTGGATTTTCTGTTACTTCGATGACTGAAAAATATAGTTTAACTAATTTAATTTTTTATTTTATTTTATAGATGTGTTCTGCCGTGTTCGCAATTTTTTAATGTAACTGGCCGGTTTCTCAGGTGCGTTTATCTGTTAGTATTTTTGATCCGACACCTTCATGAAATGCGTTTCCCAGCTACGTAACTTGAGTTTTACTCCGTTAAAACTTAGGTCAACCTTACACTAATTAATCAAGGTAATGACAAAATAAATGGAAATTTCAGAAACCCAGCAGTAATGTTTTAACGGTAAACAATAAACTTTAAATGCAAATAGATTTAATTCTTTTGAATAAACATTTTCTTTTTCATTAATTCGATTAGCCATTTGATCGAATGAACTTCCGCGTTAGGATAACTTTATAGTCAAACAATAAATACACATTAGATAACTAAACAGGAAAATACAAAGTATAAAAGTAATACAGTTTCGGTACATTGTACAAACATTGTAATGATAATTATAGCGGACTAGGATCACATGTTATTGTGCACATCTTACAAATAATCTGCCCATCAAAGTTATATGCAGACTGACCCGGAATATAAAAAACTTCACCAATTACAAAAAAAAAAATTAAAAACACATTAGAGCAATGTAATAAAGTTAATGAGACGCCTCTAGGTCTCTTACATTCTAGATTAAATTATATGAAAACTGGCAGTAACTGCCACATCTATAGTCTTTTAGTGATGGCAGACCCTTAGTTTATGGTTATAGAAATCTACACTAAGAGCATTAAGTGACTACAGAACTATAAGTACGGCAACAAGATAATATCTTACTGAAGTCAGCTGGGTTGTAATGTCTAGGACACGGTAATCCAACGCTTTGTAAATGTGGAACCATCGCTTCTGTGTCTCCTTGATATATGCATAGACCATCAGCTATCACATATACCTGGAAAGTAATAGAAAAGTTTGCATTAAGAAGAAAATATTGCAGTTTTTATGATAGAATATTTTATTATTATTCAGTCATGTCGTAATGTTGGCAACAAACTAAGTAAATAATTATAAACATTACTATCATCGCCTAGGTTTAGGGCACAGATAGAAAAGGCCATATGTCTGTGAATTAATAAATCATAAACACTAAAAGTATCGTGTATAAACGGCATCATCTGCTTTCTTTTTAAACTGTCATTAAAATGTAAAGTCGTGTTCTAAACAATTGCCAACGTTTAGTTTGCAATTGTTTAGAACACGACTTTCTGTTTCACAATATTTCAACGTATCTTTGTTTACTTTTGTACTGTAACGGTTAGAATAATTAAAAGTAAAATAAAAAATGTATCAATCGTAACAATACATTTTGTAATTGAATCGCTCATTTACAGTCACTATGTAAATGAACCAGAATATTAACGTATGCAAATATGCAATGCATACACGCACACACGGAACAAGGATATATTTCCTAAGCAATTAAACGATAATAATGTTTATTTACGAGCAAAAAGTGGTGCTTCAAAAGGGTTCTACAAGATTTTTACCTTACCATAATAAAAAAAATCTTTTTTACAATTCAAGTTTTAAATCAATGCATACTGTCAGAATGACCTCTAATAAGTAGGACAGTGTAACTCATCCCTGATAACACTCAGACTGATAAGGCAGGTCGCGATGAATCAAGGTTTCCAATAATCTATACTTCTTTACTAATATAATAAAGCGTAAACACACTACATCATGGCGTAGGATGTCAGCAATCACAGCATATTAAAAAAAATCAATCTTTAATAAAATGCCCTACACTTTCGACACGCTTTAGGCTATATATTTTCACGCTATTAAACTCTGGGGGTACATATATTGGAAAAAAAACCTTCATGTGGGAAAGGAAACCTGAACTACAAGCTGCCAACATTAAGTAAGCAAAGTTAATATGTTAACGGTAATTGTTTTTAAATGGCAAATGCTTTCGTTGTCATTTGTGCATTTGAATTTTGTCATTTGACAAATGTAAACATAAAATGAAGTTTTTTTATAATTACATGCGGAAGAAGCCGCACGGAAACAGCTAGTTTTATATACGATAAGTGATATAACAGTATAGTAAACAATAAATAGTAAGATACGTAGCATAAAAGGAAAGATTGTTTTTACTAGTTATCGATACAAGTCTATGACTTCCTGAACTAACATTCCACTCACTTTAAAACCTATTTCTTGGATACAAGTTTTGCCAACGTGAAATTTGAAGTTAGATCGAGTTTATTACAATAAGAGAAGTGAATTTATCGTAAATGTTATTACACGAAAACGAGTAACTGTACAATATTTGCAGTTCAAATTTTTTTAACCTTTGCTACAATCGACGGAATTCGATTAGTCACATCGATTTTACATATAACAAACCATTTTGTATGTTAAATCGATATCGACTGTAAAGAACGAATTCGCATACTATTAGTCATACATTTTCTGATAAATTAATCGTTTCTCTCTTATTTAAACTTCCAAAGTTCTCAACTCACCTGATCAAAGAGTTCTAGAAGCGAGGCAGCAGGTTGGTGTATAGTACACACTACTGTTCTACCCTGTCTTGCAAGCTGTCGCAATAGTTTGACGCATTGGACTGTAGTAACAGTATCTAGCCCGCTAGTTGGCTCGTCCAAGAAGAACACTGGGGGATTATTTACCAACTCCAAGGCTATTGACAATCTGTAAAATTATATAGAGTGTGTTATAAATAATCATTACGTTTAATGTTCAACAGAATGTGGTCAGGACAAAACGAATTGTGCTAATCACAAGGGAAGTCTTAAAGTGGACGCATACTTTGGACTAATCTATGCACAAGTGATGTACGATTGTCGATTGTTTTGCAACCAATTCAACTTTTTATTTGCGCAACTAAAAATCACAAAGTGTGCGCACTGATATAAGCTGATCAGGAATCAAAGCGCAACTAAACAGTTGTGCGATTAGTAAAAGATGTGCGCGCGGTTTTATACCGATTAATCATCCACATTTTACATTTACCCTTTTTGCTCATAATATCTCTCCCGGAGCAAACCCTTCGGCTTTTAGTCCCTTTTTATACTGGTGTTAAATAATATTATTTTTAATTAATACAAACTTAATGGCGTTATTTTTGACCAGTCAGTGGGTATTTTAACTCAATGTCGTTGGGACGTCAATAAACATCAACTATTGCTTATGTTTCATTGCAAATTATTATGATTAAGAAACATAATGTCGCAAAGGAACTACAAAGGTAAACTGGAACACTTTTTCACAAATTGCAACATTAATGGAATGGAATCGAGATAAAATTACGAAACAACTAATGTAACTTAAAGTACTTTCGGTATCAGTATTGTTTACTATAGCTTAATGGTTTTTTATATAAGCAATATCAGGAAAAGATGAATAAAAAAAGCTTGAAGGAAAGAAAGCAAATATTTGAAGTGTTTAAAGTCAAACAGTTAGGGTGTAAGTTAATTTAATTGCCGAGAATTGGCAGTAGAACCTTATGAATCTGTTGTTACGTAGGTAAAGTCAATGTATTCCTTTTAATATTTAACAGTATTTTAAAATGATAATTATTGTCATAATAAAAAAATAAAACAATGTAACACAACCCTTTCACTGACGTCGTTTAGTTTGACGATGCATTGTTCTTTCCCTCCATCTCTGGTTTATTATGAATTTACGTCATTGAAATTTATACAATCGATTTATTTATGCATTTTATTTTATTTACGCGTATCTTCTGAATTCTATTTACTGGTTATTTAACAACAGGAATGTCATTTGAAAGCTTAATTTAAGTCTGGAAAGGAATCAAGTCTTTTTCAAGGTGTTTGTTTAAGGAAATGATTTTTTTTTTCGCTTGAAAATAATAAGAATGAAATAAGCAAATACTAAATTTGTTTTTTGTAGATGCTTGTAGCAATTATCATACCTGATCACTGGATAAGAATTCGTATGAAACGTTTTAACTTTTATTTAGAAGATAGAATGTTCCAGAGCTTACATCGTACCTTTTCTTCTGTCCTCCTGATAACTGATCAGTCTTCGTGTGCTGATGTTCCAACAGCCCCAACTCTTGAAGTATTTCTTCGCAAGGTGCGCTTACACCTTTCGATAGCTTAAGACTGGCGGCCACGTCCAGCGCCTCGCGTACCGAGAGATATGGCTGCAGCAGATCTTCCTGCGTGATGTAGCAAGAAGACCTCTGGAACTGTCGCTCGTCACGCACCTGCCCGTTCACCAGCAGCTCGCCTGTGACGCCAGCTGATCTGAATTAATAAAAATACAACATAAAGGACATATCTATTCCTATCGTATATCTTGGTCAATACTGAATAAACATTCAGTTAATTAAAAATAGTGTTGTCAAATTTAACTATAGCCTGACACGGAATATAGAAAACATTTACGTCAATACATCATACATTGTCTTTTAAAAATTAAATTTAATATTTCTGACTTATTCTCCAATAAATTGTTTTTTTTCTCCACGGTATTGTATACATTTCTGCATGAAACACACACAAAATTATCATAAACGCAAAAATATACCGCATTAATATTTAATAATATGCTTCCACTTCTCGGCGTCATTTAACAATGTCATTGGCAATATTTTTTAAAAGTAATTTACTCTGGCCTCTATAAGCAATTACTTCTACACACTTCCGTAACATATTTGACAGAAATTAAAATTAAAAGCATTGCTTTTATAACCAAGTAACCAATAAACGTTGCGCGTGACAACCATTGTCGCAAATTCTCTAAAATTTTGGGAAAACTGTCATACAAAATCTTTACCTTGTTAAATAGTTTTTTTCTAGATATTCCAAGCTTGATTTAGCGTATTTCTTTTGTTATAACCTAACAATAACCCTGGCCTGGGGGCACCTCAATCGTCTTGTTCAAATGAGTTCCAAATGTTTCCGCAATATGGTGAAAAATTTTATATTTCTGGTTAGTCTATAAATATAACATACCTGTATCCTGATATAGCGTTGAGCAGTGAACTTTTGCCGGCACCCGAGGGACCCATGATAGCAACAAGCTGTCCCGACAGGAATCTACCACTGACACCCTTTACAATCTGTTTCTGATCTCCTAAAACAAAAAGAATCTCATGTCATTGTTATAATTATCTCAGAAATGCTAGGTTGCTTAAGTCTTCAATTATATTATTACCTAGTGATGTGAAGTTTTAACGGAGTAAAACCCAACTACCGAAACGCATTTCATGAAATTATCGAACCAAAATCACTAACGATTAGTTAAATGTTTGATAGATGGGAAACCGGACATTAAATGGTGGACTATGACTGCCCACTGTATTCATTCTATTTGACAGTCTTAGGCATATTTGAAAATGTCTTAACATAGTTCCAAGCTATAACCACATTAAAATGTAGACAATGCAATACACGTAGCACTTAATAAAATAATAAATATAAAAAGTAAAGCTATCAATCTGTATGCACATAAAAATCTGTAGTTTATTTTTTAAATGTACCTACATACATGCTCGGTCGATTTAGTATGCGAAGGGCTTTGCAATGACACAGAGCAGACAATAGCTCAGTATGTCAACCCGATTGCAATATCCGGTTACACGAATAACCTATTACTAACGCACGCAAATGCGATAAATATATTGGACAAGTTCAATTTTATCATGACCTATTTGTTTCATTTGTTTTTTGTATGATGTCATTATATGTACAAAGTCCCATTTTGCCGTTACTAAATGTTTTTAGTACAATTATGACTCTGATCTTAATTATCAATTTCTCGTAATGATTATTTTTATCTATTAAGTGTGTGTGTGTGTGTGTGTGTTATTGTTGTTGTCCTATCGAAAGTGAGGCAGAGGGCGTCCACAGTGCGCCGCCAGCTCACTCTATACTGGGCTCTGCGTTTTGTCTCGGGCCATGACAGCCCTATTGCCTTCTTGTCGGCCGCTAATTAATTTATCATTAATTCTAATTCATATTATTCGAATCCAGCGCTGGATTACTACTGGAAAAATGTAAACACGCTGGATTTAACTGAGTAGGTGAATAATAAAAAGCAAATAACATAAATAATTTAATACATCGATAGTTTAAATTAGTGAAAAGCAAATGTATTTTCTAGAATACTAATTTACCGACAGTACTAAGTAAATAAACGAAATCTATGAAACTAAATATTCAACAAACGGTTTGATATGTTAACAAGTAAAATTCAATTAAACGTAGGTGTATAATCTGATAACATATATTTTTACAAAATCAACAGTATGCATACAAAACGTGTACAAAATAATTTGCAAATATACTGCTAATAATTATGTTTGAGGTTGAAAATATGGTAGACAAGTTCGCCAAGTACTACCGTATTTTATTTGTTGGAAATAATAAATAAAAGAAAACAAGTAAAACCTTTTGCATCATAATACTACAAGCACACGAAGGTCAGAATCAGAATCATAGCAATATAAGTTACATGCAGTTGAAAACTGGTAAATCTATTTAGTTTTTTACCGTATCCATTTTCGCACTTCTTGATAGACCTTTGGTATTTAATCGTATAAAAACACGACCATAATTATACATCTTACAAATATTATAAATGCGTAAGTTTAGATGGATGGATGGATGTTTGTTAGAGTTTGTAGTTTAAACGGATCTCGATGAAATTTGGGATAGACGTAGAGGATCGTCTGGAAGAACACATAGGCTACTATCTTTTGTTTTTTATAATTCCACGCGGACGGAGTTGCGGGCGAAAGCTAGTATATTATATTCTTTAAAACTCATAACCTTCTTAACTTTGAATTTGGAGTCCCCTGGCACTTTACTTGTATTGACACTTATTGACTTCCCTTACGTTGTCTATAAAAAAACAAAGACAAGAGTCACAGCAGTTGAAAGCCACAGTAATAAAGGAAACTATACGATTTATAAATGCCAGACACTAATGTAAAAAAAAACAACAATAAACTCGACTGATTATAACTGCAAGTTACTGCGTACAAGAGACGTCATAAACGTAAACTTTGTTACCAATATACAAAATATATTGACTAAAATATGTATATCAAAGTAAAGAAAAAATAACATATGTATTTTTTTCTAAACCACACATATGGTAATGAAACATTAACTGTGCTCAAAAGACTCCAGAGAATGTTTTTGGCCTAAAAAATATAATATTTTTGGCAATCCTTGATACTACACCGCATGCTGAATTCAATTATGATGGAATTATAACAACTGGGCAACTACAATTAGTTTATAATGTATGTTCAAAGTTATATAAATATTCATTTTAAATTTGTATTCAACGCCTCGATTGAACCTTTGTGATTAAATATTATATTTCCATTAACAACTAGTAACCCGCTGTGCTTTGAAAAACCGAAGTCAAGACAATGTAAAACGTACAATATATAAAAACAATACCAAATATTCCATGAGCAAAACGTTTTACAAAACATTGTAGTTTTAATAATCTCAAGATGCTCAAAACTCGGACTTTTTAAAACTACCCTAACAAAAATTCATCCGAATTTGTCAAATTATAAGAATCTAGTTTCAGAACGAAACATTGTTCCAACGATACTTCAGTCTACTGAATCATATTTATGACAACATCGAAGATAAACTTGCAACGTAAACGACTAAATACGCATTACAATGTGCAATGCATTATGCAGTTCTATTACTCAACATTCAAGCGCCCCCATGTATTATACGCACTAGTTTTTTTAATGAATTTCGCTCGCGACTCCGTCCGCGTGAAAATAATAAACACAAAAGTAAGTAGCCTATCAGTTCTCTCAGTATATCCGTTACAAGTATGCCAAATTTCATCAAGATAAGTTCAGCGGTTTAGGCTGCAAACTCAAACATTAATCCATCCATCTATACTTTGTAAAAAACTAAGAATTTAATTAAACATCCACAGAAAATTATAATGAAAGATGTAGAAAAAGTAGTTTGTGTTTGTACTTTTTATTAATTTTAATAGAAAAAGTCTGGAAGTCTTGGACTAAGACGTGCTGCTCCCTTAAACAGGATAGTTCAATGTCTAGACAACGACATTAATATTTATTTGTGTCGAATTGTGATTCTGAGAAAACAAATATTTTTTGTTTACCTATAACAAACTTTTATCGTTGTGTTTGACCTAGCGATCCATATTCAAACGAATTGTCCTTGGAACAATTGATAGGGTATAATTGCTTGTTTGTTTTTTATATTTACAGTGCAGTATAATTAAATTGAAGTATACCTTTTATAAATCCAACTTTTAACTGCTGAAACATTCTTAGAACGTTTAAAAAAAATTAACATGTTTATGGTCGGTTTCTGAAGTTCCCGCTTATTTTGTCCTTACCCAGCGAATGATTAGCGTTAGGTTGATAGATTCAACAGAGTAAAAAGTTACCTATTTTGGAAACGCATATCATTAAATTAACTAACCAAAATTACTAACGAATGGTTAAACTTAGCTGGGAAACTGGCAATTAGACTCATAGATATTTTATATAAACAGTTAAGGAAACTTTATTATATATTGCAATAATATTTATTGCCTTATTCAGGTCAACTAGTAGCCCATGGAATATATCTTTTTAGATATCAATATAATATGTCAGATTAACTATTTACGTTAGTTATTTCTGACAGTTTAAAATGACACTCGCCTAATAAGCGTGAAAATAGACAGACAATCAATTACATGGATAAATGCAATAATTGTGCTTGCAGCTTGTTAGTACTCACATTACGACCTATTGACTTCATTAATAAATATCTGACGGCGTAATTATGATTGTTTAAACTTGACTTAAATCCCAGATAAGACTGGTATTTAAATTTGGCCACAGTTAAAAAGTTTTTGATATAATCTTACTAATATTATAAATGCGAAAGATTAGATGGATGGATGTTTGTTAGAGTTTGTAGTCTTAACTACTAAACGGATCTCGATGAAATTTGGCATAGATGTAGAGGATACTAAAAAGAACACATTGGCTATTTACTTTTGTTTTTTGTCATCCGGCGCGGACGGAGTCGCGGCCGAAAGCTAGTGTCTTATAAATTGAAAAACAAAAACTGTATTTACGAAAAAGCATGAATCATTGTCATGTTCAGTCTATCCGCAAACGAGAGCGCGGAATAAAAGATAAAGAAGCACGATCTATATAGGCGTATGACTTGTGACTTTATCATCTAAAATTATTTACATACATAACATTTTCAAAAATTCATATATTTTGAATACGCATATAATACACCTACTTACATTTTATTAGTGAATTCATTATCTGTCTATCTATACTAATATAATAAAGCGTAAACATTGTCCTATGTAAGTTGTAAGCAATCGCAGTATATTTTTAATTATTCTTTTTTAAATAAAGGCCCGCTATAGGCTACATTTTCACGCCATTTAATTCAGAGGATGAATACTTTGGGAAACCCTGAAAATGTGGAGTTAAGCGGATGAAGCCGCACAGGAACTGGTAGTAATTTCATAAAATCAATCCATAGATATATAGAAGCATACAATTCCTATATCGTAAAATGATTTTAGTTTACGAAGTACGTAAGAATATAATGTACAATTTTTTTCTGGTGAACTTAGAAGATTTTCTTAGTAATAATCTAAATTTCTTGTAATTATTTTTCTCGATCAGTCCCGAAATACATGAAAATTGGAACAGCGTCAAGATAAAATTCATTATAATTATAAGCTATATATGTACAAAGTCGTGTATGTGTTACTTTGTCTCGTTGCTATTTATAAAGAATCTTGGCAAAGTGAACAAATTCAATGCGGTATTCGGCATTGACTGATCTTGATGTAAACTCTATATAGATATTAAACTGAATGTGGAAGCAATACTAAAAACAAATAATTCTAAACCGATTGTTAAGAGTGTAAGAAATCTCTACTAATGTTATAAAGAGGAAATTTCTGTATTTTTGTAATTTTGTATGCATTAAAATAAAAAGCTACGTTAACAGTGAGTAACATATACGTTTTTAATATTTTTTTTTATTTATACGCAGATAAAGTGGCGAGTAACAGCGAGTTTGATTACATTTTTAAATTTCTGTAATTTACTTCATTATTTACACTTGGTAGAGTAAATAAACAAATTTGTATAATGTTCAATGTGAACCGCTACTAAATGTTGACATAATGACTGTCAGTTTGCGTTTTTGAAGGAAAAATAAGTGAAGGTAAAAATGGAGAGATCAAAAGAAAAAAACAATTTTAAATACGGAAAACCCTAGAAACACATTCGGTACTTCCTTGAATGATTTGTTACGATATTGCATTGATATTTTATTAAAACTGGACTCCGTTAAGAAAGCTAATGAATTTGTGTTTATTTCCAAGAAAGGATTACCACATTCAGCTGTGCCAGAATATGGTTATTATGTTATGCTCCGATGCACGTATTTAATTTATTCAAAGATTTCGAACATCAATTCTGCTCTTAAAGTAGTAAGATTTTAATTAGTAATTCCCATACCAAATTCTACATATCTAACTAACTTGTAAGATATATTAACTTTAATTAGAGTTAACGCAAGAAATAATAGCTTTATAGGATGAGAATTGTATTGTATTGAAGTAATTTGAATGTAATTACCTTTAGTTATGCGACTGTACACAGTATAGGTGAGGTTTCTGAACTCCAAATCCATTGTGGATAGGCTGAAACAAAACAAATAATTTTAATTAAGTCACCTTCTTACCTTTATCATACCGTTATATACATAGAAATTAGTATGGCATATATGTCGCAATTTTAACTTCGTTACATATACATATATATAGTTATACTTGGTGTTCCCGTGCGGCTTCATCCGCATGAAATTATAAAAACCTTTATTTTATTACTTATACATACTTGTCAAATTCTCAATTGCAAATGTCCAAATACCGTTACCATAAATAACCTTGCTTCCTAATGTTGGAAATTTGTAGTTGTTACCTTTTCCACATGAAGGAATTTTTCCAATTTATTTACCCCTTAAGTTTAATAGCGTAAAAATATAAAGCCTAAAGCGTGTCGTCAATGTAGGGCTTTTTATTAAAGAAAGAATTATTAAAAAATATGCTGTGATTGCTGACATCCTACGCCACAAAGTGGTGTGGGTTTACCCTTTATTATATTAGTATAGATATTCAATCACCAGACACCGGTATCCACCTTTTTGTCCTTTTTGTAAGTTTTTAGCGTCATCCATGTGTCGTAAAAAGTATTTGAAGAATATAATAGTGTCATTGACACTATTCAGATGTGATATTTCAAACTGCATCAATATAGACGAAACTGTTTTGATTTTATGGGAATTAAACGTTAGATTGCATTTTTATTCTTGCAATCTTGTGCTAAATTCGTCGCAACTACCTCAACGTGAATCAACAGCATGGCTTTCTCTTAGTTTACCGGTCCTACTGCTTTCACTGTACGTTTAAATATGCTTTTATTTAATAAATAACATTTATGCTTTGTAACAATAAAACTATTACTCATATTTATTGGATTTTTCAACAAACTTAATGCTCTGTAAGGCACCTATTTCTCTTTATTTTCTTATTAGGGTTGACATTCACATTTCGTTTTATATTATTAATTTGATTGCGCCTCCTGAGTGTTATTATTATTAATAGTCTGTCTCTAGAACAAATTGTTATTTCGTCAATTTAAAATTGAAAAATATTGCTTTTAAAATAACGGTCCCTAAATTATGAAATCGAAACATTGGACTTGCTTTTTACTTTTTATTCACTACTAGCTATCGCCCCCGACTACGTACGTATATAATTAAAAAAAAATAAAGTGAATAGCCTATGTGTTCTTCCAGACTATCCTCTACATCTGTACCAAATTTCATTGAAATCCGTTCAGCCGTTTAGGCTACAAATTCTAACAAACATCCATCCAAACTTTCGCATTTATAATGTTGTACTCGTAGTATAGTATTAATTATTAATTTGTACTCATCTATTTAATAATCAATATTCATAATAGTTTATAGCACGCAATTACTCTCAGAGTAAATAGCTATCATATCTGATTTACAGATCGATTGTTCTAAAAGATAATTTGCATTCCAATATCTCACAACATCTCATAAAATTATATAACCAAGGCCGTTTATTAGTGTTACGGTCATTACGGTGTAGTAAAAGCGTTGACCGCTTCCACATAGCTCGGATCTTTCTCGAAATGTGCACTTTCACAAGCTCGACTCGGCTAGCAAGGCGCGGTGTAGAAATCAGCAATACTCACACGTGTTAAATACTTGGGCCTTGAGAAAATCTAATTTTGTCACGGGCATTGCATTTGGCAATGTGCAAGCAAATTATGATGTTAAGGTACTAAATAATATGACTGTATAGAAGCTAACTGCACTCCAATAATTTGTCATATGTATATTAACTATACCTGTCATAAAGAGGATAGATTTTAATTTTTGTATGTAGTGGAATAAATTAAAAACTAGGCCGATTTCAAAAATTCTTTCACTATTAAAAAGCTACGATATCCCTGAGTAACGTTAGCTTCGTTTTTTACAATTTTTAATTTCACGTGGCTGAAGTAGGGAGCATCAGTTAGTCAATCATAAAGTCATTGCAATTATATTTATCAAAACACGAGCTGTTGCCCGCAACTTCGTACGCGTGGTATTAGAAAACATACAAACTATATGAATTACAAAAAGCTACGTATCCCTCGGGAACCGGACATTTCTCGGAAATGAAGCTTATCCCATGTGTACTCCAGACTTTGTTTTATATCTGTGCCGAATTTCAATAAGATATGTTGAACCGTTGCAGAATGATCGAGTAAACATTGAAAAATTAAATGAATGAATCCCACGGGAACCGTAACTATTCCAGGGATAAAAATTAGTCTATGTGTTCTTCCAGACTATACTCTAAACCTGTGCCAAAATTTCATGGCGATCCGTTTAGCCGTTTAGGCTACAAACGCTAACAAACATCCATCCATCCATCCATCTATCTAAACTTTCGCATTTATAATATTAGTAAGATTAGTAATAACAAAATATAGCCTAAATTACTCACAGACAAATTACCTTTCTGATGGTGAAAGAATTTTTAAAATGGACCCAGTAGTTTTTGAGTTATTTCAATACATACAAAAATACAAAAATACAAATCTTTCCTCTTTATAATATTAGTATAGATATAGATATAGACATAGATAATTTAATTAGAATCTAGAATTTGTCACTTCAATAACTAGTTGCTAATTTTTGAATGCTAAAGGGTTTTTAGATGACCTTCAAAGTTGATCTTTTAACACTTCATCATCATCACCAGCTCACTATACGTCCCCACCGAGGGGCTAGGAGCCTACCCTAAGATAGGGTGACTAGGCCATAGTCTTTTTATACTTATTTTAAGTATTTAGGTGTAACAAATGGTTATTGCATTTAAATGTAGCCATATGCAAATAAAAAGATGTGTGGATATCATTGTTTTTGGAACAAGTTTTTTGTGCAGTATTAAAAAAAAATTAAAAACTTTACAAAACAAAGGCCTTCTGATAAAGTTCCAATGGCGACTTTTTTATTTGATTTTAAACAATCAAACAATACACCATAGTAGATTATAAATACGAAAGTTTAGAACGGCTGAACGGATTTCAAGAAATTTGGTATAGATGTAGAGAATAATCTGAAAAAAACACATAGGCTACTCGTCGATATTTTTTATTTCACGGGACTGAGTCGCGGGCGAAAGCTAGTAAATGATAAATTACTGAACTCGATATAAAATTTCTCGTAAATTTTCGTGTTAGGTATCCTTTTCATAATACGAAGTGTCGATTACAGTGCATTGCACCGACTTGCATTTACCGCTACATAACGTAGGTTCACAGTAAGGTTCTCTGGTGACCAGATAACAAATCTTAACATGGGTATACTGAAAATTAAGATAAGAAATATAAATTCTATATTATTTATTTATAAAATAAAAAAACGTAAAATAAGAAATCATAATTTGTCTTATTAATAATATTAAAGGTCGCACATTCGTCGAGATTCGACTATATTTTGTTTTTAAGTATTCATAATTCATAATTGTGGACGGGTACACCGATAGAGGTAGATCTAGAAAGAGATGGATGGATTGCGTGAAAGGTGACATGATCAAGAAGGGAGTGATGACTGAGATGACGGATGATAGATTTATTTGGAGGACCAAAACCCGGAGCGCCGACCCTACAGGAGTAGGAAAAGGCAGGGGAGATGATGATAATTCAAACTACAGTTAAGTTGTCATTCAAAAAGTAGTGAGGTCAATGTTAATTTTATTTAATTTAACATATTTCTCGAACACTCACGCTTTATGCACATCTACGCCAGTTTAACTTTATTCGTATTAATTTCCATTTTTGAACGACTTCCCAAAAGGAGGTACTCAATTCGTCTGTATGGTTTTTTTTTTCAATTATTCACACAATTTTTTTATAAAGATTATTTTAAGCATAACCTTGGTAAGTAATATATTAAATATCTACGTAGTATTGAGCGTCGCAGGATGATTTTGGCTAGCCATGAGCCAAAATGGCCTAAATCGTTTAAACATCTAACTATTATTTAAATAAGGGGCAACTACCTCCTTCCCCACTATAGCCCACATAGCTATCGTCATCTGCCAACATATTCACAAACTATTACTATACTTGTATAGACGTCTTCAATGTCATATAAAGCTTGTGAAATTTAAACATCATTAAAAAGCAATGTAAGATTTTGAAGTACATTGAATAGCATTTGACCTTATGTGTCTGAATTACATAAGCTATGTACCAATTTTGTCAAAACAAATTATTTCTTCAACATATGCAATTTGGCCCTCGGGACAAAGCAAACTATCGAAAAAGCAATAAAAAAAATTATTAACGTCAACAAGCATTTGCATTCACATCAGCATGTCCTGGTTAGTTTCGGGTAATCTTCAAAAGTGCTGGACAGATTTTAACGGGACTTTTACTGGGATACAAATTAAAAACCAAAAAACACATAAACACAATGTATTTAAAGCAATTCATTTAAACGTAGAAGCAACCTTTTTAATCATTTTTCGTTAGACTTCCAAATATAACTAGTTATATGCTGTTATTCCACTAATTTAAGACTTAACATAATTTAAAACATTCGAATTACAAGCATAACATTCTGAAATACAATGCATTGCAAAGTAACAATAATATCTTGTATTTCAATGAATTGTTTATTTATTGTTTTTTGGATGTCGAATAATCGAATGACTTCAAAATCGACTAAATATTGCATTATATTTTAGTAAACCCAAAATATCGGGGAATCGTTATCATCAAAAAGCTCAAAATGATCTAATGTCTAGGTCTGATTTTTATGTAAATTAATAGGAATATAAAAAGTTCAACGCATTATTAAATTATTACGTTCGCATCCTGATAGACCTAATTTGCAAACTAGTACAAAATAATTTAAGCGTCGCACAAGTCCAGTTTTAAAAACGATCATTAGGTGTACATGTAAACCTGATTTTGGATTGAAAAAAATAGATACGGAACTGTGAAATAAATCGTTTTTTATCACCAATCTTCTGCCGCGTACGTATGATCGAAAGAAATAGAATAAAACAAACTTATTACAATTTAAATTGAAACCACATAAAGAAATTGTGGATTAATCTATATTAATATTATAAAGAGGAAAGATTTGTATTTTTGTATGTATCGAAAAAACTCTAAAGCTACTAGGTCGATTTTAAAAATTCTTTCACCGTTACAATGGTAATTTATCTGTGAGTAACATAGGCTATATATTTTAATTTCACGCGGGCGAAGTCGCGAGCAACAGCTAGTATAGTATATTGCGGTAAAGTGTATTTAAGAAGAGTGAGGACGAAAACCCGGTGCGCCGACTCTACGGGAGAAGGATAAGGTAAGGATGGTGATGGTATAGGATATTTATGTTTTCAAAATATATATCGGGATTTGTGAGTTATATTGTAAATTATAGTTCAGTTGAGCTCAGAATTCAGCTACATGACGGCAGGAAAACCTAATATGCATATAAAATCCCTTAAGAAAACCTGTAGTTACCTATGCCTGTATATTCTGTAATAAATCGCCTGTATAACTCCAAATCACCACCCCAAAAAATAGCATGGCTACAAAGATTCTGTAAGTAAATAAACTCTTTTCAAATCATTATCCAACATTTACAAATTCAGAATTATTTCTACCATTAGAAAATGCATTTACCTATAAACGAATATATATATATATAAAAAAATACGTAACTTTACAACTTTTAATATTAAATATACAATGTGGTTATACTTTAATTATCTATTTTTATTTAATTAAAATATCAAGGACGGTTACTATAATATTCGCACGACAGACCGGTTGCTAACTCGTTTCTACCTACCCTGTCACACGCACGAGAAACACTATAGAGTAGAACAAGTGCCCTTTCAAAGGGTCCTATAAGATGTTCTATTTATAAACGGATGGTATAGTACTTATAACCCTTAGTGATGTCTCCCATTAAGCGGCTAACCGCTCGACAGCGATTTATTAATGTTAATAATATACTTGTTGTTGCCCGCGACTTCTTTCAAGTTGAATTAATAAATAGTTAAAAACATAGCGTATTTCACTGATAACGCCTTGTAATGGTAAAAGAATTTTTAAAATCGGCCCAGCAGTTTTTAAGTTATTTCAATACAAAAAAAAATAAAAATACAAATCTTTCCTCTTCAAAATATTACGTAGTATAGATTGTTGAGTAGGTGCAAAAAAGAGCACCTACGCATCAATCCCGATTTGACATCACTTTTATACCTGCGTCGAGTAAAAAAATATAATAATAATATAATAATAATAGTAAATAAATAATCATAATCTAAACTAATATTATAAAGAGGTAAGGTTAATATTTTTGTAGGTATTGAAGTTACTCAAAAACAACTGGGCCGATTTCAAATATTCTTTCATACTTTAAAAGCTACGTTATCAGTGAGTAATATGGGCTACCGTTTTATTTTTTAATTTCGCACGGACAAAGTTGGGAGCAACAGCTAGTCTGTGATATTTTATACATGACATTTAAAAAGTAATAAAGATATTATTGACTTATAATACAAAATACTAAAATATAATGAATACTAAAAAGGTGTTAAATATAATCAAATTTAGTTTTTCAGTTGAAAAAGCTAATGATAATAAAAAACGAATTAAAGCACATCATAACTGCCATATAAAATAATTCCAATCGTAGCCTTGGCCGCGAACAAGGCAATGACCGCTACAAAACCCTATGCAGCCCGAGCGCGAAGTAGCCGTGACCGGTCTATAGGCAATGCCGTCCGTTTGTGTTTTGCCTAGACAAATTTCTGATCAAACGAATTCATAAAGTGACTAGTTATTTGACAGTTTCTTAATAAATCCACATTACGATTTGGGCACCGTCGCAACACGATGTTTTATGCAACAAACTGTAATAGGCACAGACTCTATTTTCCTTCAGGATTTCCTTATACTTTTAAAAAATATTTACCACGCAGTACTCAATGAGATAATACAATTATTGACTATTATAGATATAATGACAGCTTCGATCATCAATATATTCTCGAATCCATGTAAAATAGTACGTCAAAATATTTCGTAGTATATACGTAGACAGATTACAAATCGGTTAAGATCATAATCCATTGGCAACACAACTATTACGAGAATAGACAATCAATTACTTTTTTTTATTTTATTGCATGTGCGCGTCTTGTTTTAGTTTTTTATCGGACAGTGGAATTGAAAAACGATTAATTTTAAAAACCTATTTAAATTAATGGAATAAAATGACGTATGGTAAAATTAAATAAATTATTTGATTTCCTTCTTGTTAAATATCAGATAAAATTAATAAAGCTTAATATATCTGACTGTAATTGGTTGTAAGTATTTAATTTGAGTAAATCGTACACTAACATTCCGACTGTTGAGTTCAAACTGAAGGTGTGTAGCTGGCTTTATATCTGGTCTTAAATGGATATATCAATCTTTAAGATAAAAAAAAATGCATGTAACTACCATAATAGCGTGTATGCTAACTTTTAATTACAATGTACTATACAAATGACCCGGAATTAATTATTATGATAAAAACTAAAATCCTATTTTTAAATTCGTTGAACGAGTTAGCAGTTGCAAAAAACTTGAATAGCAACATTGTTTAATCCTAAATTGATATTTGAACTAATATTTTTTTTTTATAACATTAACAGAGCCTTA
The DNA here is from genome assembly GCF_000836215.1 of Papilio polytes. Taxonomy (NCBI): domain Eukaryota; kingdom Metazoa; phylum Arthropoda; class Insecta; order Lepidoptera; family Papilionidae; genus Papilio; species Papilio polytes. The sequence continues at coordinate 1,320,013 of NW_013525694.1, forward strand.
GATTTTTCAATTGCGGCCATTAGTGTACACTTTTAAAAACTAATACGAATACTCAGCTTAACATTTCAAAATTACGTACTAAATAGAGAGAATAAAGACTCTCAAAAAAAAATTCAACCCAAACTAAACAGGTAAAAAAAACTCTTCAGGTCTTCAGGTGAAAGTGTTAATGAGACAGACAATGAGATGAATCAAGAATCTGACACTGTGGATTTAAAACCGCCGCGAAAAGTCAATGGCGAATTTGTCGTATCTAAGTACAATGATAACTTTTATCTAGAGAAGGTACTTAAAGCTAGGAAAAACACAGAAACAATATCATCTATGAAAGCGAATGGTCCATTATGGAAGTAGCCTGAACATATAGCTGTGCCCGTGTATCCTTGGGAAACCCGTATCTTACGAACAAGCCCAAGAAGACGAGTAGTACTAGAAACGTATTCGATGTACCTAAGATGCATTCTTTTATATGTTACATATTTCAAATAAAGCGTGGTTTTATCTTATTTTGTTTCTTAATTAACAACCAACCCGGTTAAAACTCATGCATCTGAATGGTCATCTACTGATGTCAGCTACTAAATCTCTAAAATCGGATTTTATTTTGTTTTTTATTCATCCATTGCTCAAGTAAAATACAGGTTAATTCTTTAAAAGACTTCTACAAAGCTTACAAAATAAGACAGATCTTTGCAATAAGATCGTAATTAAAATAGAACATTAAAAAAAATCTGAGTACTTAAGTGGTCATCTTCTGTTGCGTTTACCTTATGCGATTATACAAAAAACATCAAGACACCATGATATTAAAGACTGTCCATTAGTGGTCCAGGAAAAGTAATTTATTGAAATTCCTATGTTATTTTATAATCAATTTCCCTTTTTATCGTTATTTCTTTAAATAAATATCAAAAAGTTTTTATGTTTTTTTTTTTTACTTTGTTACACACAAATGCAAACAATTTTGGTAATTTTTTGACTTTAAATTTCATTAAGGATACAATATTATTTATTTGCAAAAATATATTCCTTCATAATTTATTCAGTAAGGCGTTTTATTTCTAAACATTTAAGACATGCGTAGTCGTTTGTGTAGTCATTATTAATTTTTAAATTCTCTTATGTCACCTGTTCTATTTACATATAACAATGTTGTATGTACCTATTTTTATTGACCCCAGTAAAAAAAATCCGACGGTTTTAAATGTGTATTACAATACAATTGACATCAAAAACTATCGAATCGGTGGTAAAATCTACATCAAAAGTATTTATACAGATTTGCAAAGTTGTTACAGGACAAATCTCACTGGACACTAACAAAGGGAATATTTGTAATCATGTTGCATAAATTAAAAATTAAAACAAATACAAAAAATATGTTAAATCGTACTTACATGACGAAATCTTCAAATCGCTTCGCGTACTGTTTAAATTTTTAATTACAATCTCAATTTAAACTGGGTGAACGGCGACACCTTGTAAAATTCTTTATTTTATTTTAATAAAATAAATAAGATATTTCATGTAAGAGTGGTTTAATGTGCACCGTGACACAATTCTTTTCAAGTGAATGCATTTTTGATAAACAGATCAGAACGAAAAAGTGTCCTAGTTATCTACAAAAGATAATGATTTTTAAAGATATAACAACAAAGAGCTAACAAGTCAAATATATCAATATGTCATTTTATATTATTTATTACCTAACATTGTATTAAAATATTAATATTCTAAGGGTCATTTTTTTCAAAGGGATCAACGACAATATTCTTTTTGTTTTGCAACTGTTGCGACCCGGAAACCCACAGTCGTCAATTAAGTATTCACCTAAGCAAAAAGTAAAAAAAAACAATCGGGCAATAAGACTAATTAAATTAATTAAAATAAATTATTAACTGAAATTATTTATTTTATTTAGAAAAATTGGTGAGAACTTGACCTGTCAAAATGCTAAACATGTTTGGCAATTAAAATTAATAACCAATTCTTACAAATTAAATTGTGATAATATTGAATAAAAAGGACGCGAACAGTTTTTGTTTTGATACACGATTCAACAATCTTACTAACATTATAAATGCGAAAGTTTAGATGATATTTGGCATAGTAACGTTTCTGAGCGTCCGACAACAGAGTCCTTTTAGGGAATAAACAAAGATTTATTTAAAAAAAACTCACTCCATATTCGCTCCTATCTGTAAGAGACTGTTGTCCATTTATGCATTTCATTTAAATTATAAAACGTTAAACATATTTGTAAAAAAAATGTTACTATATGTGATACGGGTTACTTGAAAGGTCACCGGGGCATTCACCTACTCGATGGACTGATCAGGTGCAGTCCATACTGAGACTCAACATCCCGGCTGCCCTGAGACAAGCCGAAGACAGGGCGGCGTGGAGGCAGCTGGTAGATGAAACGGTAAAGGATTACCAGGGCAAACACGACCTTCAGCAATGAACATACGAAGAAGAAGATATCCGATACGAGTAAGGATTTGTTTATAGCTTTTTTTTACAATTCCCAGGATTGCAATAATTTAGAATCATGCAGATGTGTTACAGTATACAATAGTATAATTGCACTACTAAGGGTCTGTCCCACCAAATTGTAAATTGTCTGATAACAATCCAACGTGTAAAATATGCGATGAAATGTCGGATTTTCTTACCTTATCTGACAGTGGCATCATTTTCAAGCTATCTGAGCCTCGATCAACCAGTCGAGGGACAGGCACTTATTCTTTGAAAAAAATGCAGATAACAATATTTTCCAGCGATGGAAAGTGATGCAAAAGGCGAGGATAAGGCGTTGAACCACTCCGCAGTATAGTACAATGACCTTAGACTATGCGCAATGCAGATGTGCATTCCGGCATTTCCTCCGGTGGTGAGCACCCAATCACATTCCACGGCCATCGTTTTCTCCTTTAGCAGATTCTTATACCGTAGAACGATTAGAGGTTGACAGAGTCGAAACGCCAGGGTCGGATTTACAGATTCGATCGGCCCTTAATGTACATTAGACCCTTTTTCAAATGTTACTCATAAAACAATTGTTTTTTGTTTATTATAATAAATATTTCGTTTTCGTTATCGATTTTAATCGTGCCCTAATCAGATATGCAATTATTTAGGTATTGATAAAAATAACATAGATCTTTGTATTGTTAATCCTAATATTTTATAGGTCATTTGACATGTCACGCATTTAATGTGAATAATTTATTTTATTTCTTAGACGCTTTAATTTAATTTATCTGTTTAGTCAATCTTATGTTAATTAACACAACGCTTAAATCATATTTAGAAAATGGCAAAAGAATAATATTTGTGAGAAGGTATTAATAACGTTATATGAATAAATGTTAAAACCAATAATAAGTTTAGACACACATAATTAATATTTTATGAATTAATAACGAAGTAGAAAAATCAAGTATCAATTTTTGGGTACTATTTTTACTTCACACCACCAGCTCACTGTTCTTCACCACTGAGGGGCTCGGAGCCTACCATAACGTACAGACGGCAAATAGGGCCGCAAAGTTCTAAAATGTCGGCCATGGACAGGTAGATGCTGCGTTGTTAGGCCTCCCACGAGATGGATTTATTATCTGGTCAAAGTTGTGGGAGTATCTTAGATGCGAGAGGCTGTTTATCGTGGTAATCTTGTAGGGAAACCTGTGCCCAGCAGTTGGTTATATGGTTGCAAAAAAGATAATATTATCCACCCATTCAACAAAAACAGTAAATAACTTTTTAAAATTCTTATGAGATGTATTAGTATTAATTAGTTAAAACTTATGTTTGTCATTAATTTACTCTAAATTAGTAAAGGGAGTTTACTTCATGCAAATCTTTGGATTTCTTCGCTGATAATAGCAGATTGATCGCAATGTTTTCCTTCACCGTAAGAACGTTGGATTGCATAATTCAAATGGAAAACTCAAATGTATATGGCGGACATCGAACCTGAACAGATTGTGTTCCAATACGTTCAAGCGATTGACATCTGCGTTCCCGACGCTATTGTGACGTAGTATAATTAAAAGAGTTAACATGTCATGCCTCATTAACGGAGCTAAGAGTTCACTCAACGAACCATAAGAAATAACAAAATCACTTTGTGCAGAACATTAAGCGAATTCTGCAAAAAGTTTCTATGTGGCAACATAAAATTATCGGGACTAAGATCTCTCTATTTCCAGGATAGATGTTTTCGGATATTCAAGATGATCGAAATAATACTTTGTTTTAAATCATTTTACATGGTGATTTGGATATTGAGGATAAATATTAAAAGTAAGATTGTATTCTACAATCCGTATAATTCGAAACAAAATTTAAAAATAGAATAACAAAAATATTGATGACCGGTTTCCCAGCTACATTTAACCATTTAATACTGTTATTAGTTCGATAAATTTATGAAATGTCTTTCCGAAGTATATAACTTGAGTTTAACTCTGTTGAAACTTAGGTCACTAAAGAATCATTAGACAATAATAAAATAAATGGAAACTTCAGCAACCCAGCATAAGTGAAATAAAAATGTCGGTTAAAAAAGAATGCAAAATAACAACTTCGGCGAAGCTTCATTACAATATCGTGTTCGTAAAAGAAAACTACATACGAGTATGTCATTAGGTCACGTAAAATGTCTGAATGCAAAATACAACATTAATAACTATAATTTTGATTCCATGTTACTCAGAAACAGAATTATAAACCTTAAGCAAAGATTTGTACTAAGTGGGTACTAAAGTGGGTTGAAGTAAAAACTCTTCGTGGAAATCAAGGTATCAATTTTCTGATGAAAGATAAACAGTGGTAGTAGAAAACATCACTTTTAGGAAATCAAATAACTAATTTAAAAAAATCAGTTACTAATAGTAATTCAAGTTATTTACTTTTAGTTTTAATTTAAATATAGTAACAAAATATTTTTATGCTAAAAAAGTGCAATGCTCCTGAAATTAAAACAAACTTTCAAGTACTTTTTTTAATGTCGTTCATAATTTTACATTTAAAATTATATTGTGATAAGTTAAATAAAAAAAACAAAATAAGTACTTCTTACCTTCTTTTCCTGAAAATATTTCAAAGAAACACGAATAACGATCTCATTTAAAAGTCACAAAATCTTGCATATGTTTATGCACAATTTGCACTAAATTTTAAATTTCGAACTAAAAATTGAATTTCGAAAAGCGCGATGTCATTCGTATTTTTTTAAATCAGGTGTCGTGGTAATTTTAAATGGCCAGCTCGTTATCGCGCACAACCCAGCGTGGCTGGCGCGCAGCGACGTACTGGCGCTACGAACTACGAACGGTGCCAACACCAGATGTCAAGACTTTGCACACGCGTACAAAAACGCAACGAAGTTCATGCATGCATTTCCGGGAAAGTAATAAGGCGGCTGGACAACGTTTTGTTATCCTTTTTAACGGGAGAGTTTGGATTTTAATGTTACATTTAGAGACACTTAAATGAATGCAGCACATGATAGAAACGAACAGACCTCTTTGCCTATCGTCAGTCATATCAAAATGGTGTACATTCAATGGAAGAATGAACAACTGTTTTATTTGTGGAAAGTGCATTTATAAATAATACTGAAAGTCAGACGTACGAAACTATGTCACTTTTAAGTTTTATTGGTTCATTAGAAAATAACGTCATTTGTAACGCATCTCAAAACAAAATTTTAAAATATAACCATTAAAATTGTATAAAATAAGCATTTTAAGACAAACATAAATATTATTATTTTAAAATAACGATCTTTGTTATCATTAAACGGTGGTTTATTGTTTTAACATAACAGAATGTAATTAAATATTTGAGAATGCGATATTTTGTCAACAAATTATGATAAGTATCCGTTGATGATCGCTTAGAGGCTGGTTTACTACTACTGAATGTATAACAAACTACAAAAAACAGGCATTTTAACGGGTAATGATTATAAATTCCGGAAATATTTTAAAACCAGATAAACGTGATTGTTCAATTATCCTAAAATATTTGCATATAAACCTAATGCGAGTTTCCTTACTACTTTACCAATTGAGATTGGCACATTAGCGTAAATTATAATTTTTTATTTAGTCCTCGTTTCTTGTTTTTTCAGTGTTTTGGGCTCTACCGCCGCTCTCCGCATACAAGTATCCATATAACTTAAAGATAGATGTGGTGGTATCAAGCCAGCATTCTCACTGAAGTATGTCAAAAGCGCTTCTGAAATCATAAAGAGTCCCGTTAAAGACCCTATCACGTAATGTAGTATTCTAAAATTTTGTATTTATGCTCTCTACAATCAAACTTTACTTTAATCCTCTCATTTGAACACCTGAGTATATTAATTGAGTTTATCTCCTTTCTTGGAATAACATTCATGAGATTTATTGAATCTTCAAAAAATACAATAAAAGTCACGATTTCTGACCGTGGCATACATGGACATATCAACGATGTTGTAAACAATAGCCTTCAATTGATTACAATTATTTATCATCACAAACCCTTTACATTTTTATTTCTTTACATTTCGATAAAAGCATACCTTTTACTTTGTCTGCAATTTGAACATAATTTGTAAATTAGATGTTTCTTATCTCTCAATGACCTCAACGTTACAACCACTTTACATTCTTTTCGACGCAGTTTATATCTTTACTTAACGGTAAAATCTTATTTTTCGATCTTAGTTCTCCCGCGGCTTCGTCCAGGTGTAATAAATGAAAAATGTGGTTTCATTTCTTTTACTTTTTCCTTACGTTAGAGATGACTCGCTATCACATGTATACCTATGTATTTGTTGCAAAAATGTTACATAGTCTGTCTCTGTGATTAAAAACGGTATAATATATGTTCAGTATAAACCGGAAACTACCAAATCATCATCATCTCCCCTACCTTATCCTACTCTCGTAGGGTCAGCGCACCGGGTTTTCGTCCTCCAAATAACTATATTATCCGTCCTCATTCATCACTCTTTTCTTGATCATATCACCACTACTAAACCAATCATAGAAAATGTGTATAATTTGGTTCAACTTAGAGATGGAATGTTTTTTATCTTATTATTAACTTGCAAATTGAAACATTTATAAGTCTCTAACATGTGTTGGTTCCCATGCGAAGTCAAGATGTATCGTTTGTGTGGATTTAAATGTATATACACTGACATTACAATCGTTCTATCGTAAAATCGTTATGCATATCGACTACAATTGATTGTATTAAATAGTGACGCTGCCATTGTTCTAGGAAGCATGCATTGTGCGCATGCAGTATGGATCATTGCATTACAAGGCCTTGTTTAGTGCATACCAATTTTTATAAAAATTAAAAACCTCGTGTCATGCATTACTAAATCCGGGGAACAACCAGTCTACCAAACACAACTGGAATTCTCGTAACTACAATGTACAATTTCGATCCATGATATCCATCCAAACATAGGTTATGTTCTATACATTATTTTCTCTCCACAGATGCTAAATCGGAATGTTTCATTAATTTTATATTGCATTTCGGCTAATAATAAAACAACAATAAATTAATTTGTAACCTATCACACTTTCGCAAGTCACAAGAATTGTTAATAGAAACATTCGTCATCATTAAAATAAGCAATAACATTGATTGTACATACTCTTTGTTTATAGATAGCCATTGATTAATACAATACTATTACTAGGTATAATAATACTAGAAATATAATAATACTATACTAGTACTTATATCGACACTACAGCAGTAGAATAGAATAGAGTAAGGTCTGGAAAAAAGTAAAGGTTAACAATTCAATGAAAATAAAAAAGGTAGGTTATTTTTATTCCAATCCTTACGTTTTTATATTAATTATATCCAATCACGATAGAAGTAATGTTAAAAGACACGTAAAGCCCCATTATGTACCGGACTATACAGTTGTAGTTTTATTTAACAACTTGTTTGTTTTAACTTTATATTTTGAATTTAAATTGAGACCATAGACACATTTACTCTCTTTCTAGTTAAATCTGTCAGAATTTGAGCATCTGTAGCAATGGGCTGCATATTTCATATCGAAGACGCATTGTTTATTCATGTTTATTTTATTTTTAGTTATTGCAATACCGAAATAATAATAATAATATCGTCATTTTTAAAGTATTATACAAGTTTCATTACATTTATAATTAATTTTTAAAACTTAACATATTGAATTTAAAACTAAAGGAAAAGGTTAAAGACCAAAGAGGTGAGGAAACTAGACTTCATTAAAATGTACATACCTAACAACTTATTAAGAAAAAGGTGGAAATAAAAGCATTTATTTACAGATAAAATTCTTTGACACGTTTATATGTTATTGAACTTTTGTTTCTAACCAGACAAGCATTTGTTTTGTTTGTATTTTAATAATGATGTTAGAAGACGATTAAATTTAGGGTTTATCGGGGTCGTAAACAGTTTATTTTTAATAGAAATATAAAACCACAAGAGTTTCAAATCTAAATACAGAAATACGAAACTACATTTGCATAATCATTAACAATATTTACAGTGGTAGAGCCCGCTTTAACATCTTTGCACGAATGGGTCGGCTCGCCCGGTGAAATACCACGACCACACAGAAAACTGAAGTGAAGTGGGAACAATTCCGCGTTTCATCTGATGAATGTGGTTCCGGAGGCCCAATTTTAGTTTCTTTCCCGTTCCACCCTTTTCTTATAAGGAAAGGTTTAGATGGGAAACTGGATTTGACGGTGAATAGGAAGGGCAAATATCCTCTTTATGTGCATCTCCTCCTCCGTCGATTTAGGGTACGCAACGCATCTGCGATTGTTGATGTTTTGAATACAATGGCACAGGAGTAGGCATATTGTATTTCGAATATTTGTTACGATCTATTGGTCTTGTGCCATAATGTGCGAAGGGAAAAACACTGCTCATGGTACCGTCAAAAACTGGCATTAAACGACAATACTCGTAACTAATTTCCAGTTAAAAACAGGTAATAACCAGTGACCGTTAAATTCATAATGTATTTTTTAAGTTTAGAACACAAATTCAAATTATCGACAATATTGTTTTCGAAGTCAAATGATCGAGGAAATGTCTTATAGACGAGTTTTTTCTATATCGATAATTCTATAAAGCAAGAGGAAAATGAAAAACTGTGTTCATTTTGTCTTGACCGTGGTTAAAACAAAATACGGCGTAGACTAAATTAAACATGGTAGGGCATCTTTAATAAGCAACTAGCAGTTCCCATGCGACTTCATCCGCATATAATTATAAAACTTTTATTTTATTGTTCACATTTGTCAAATTATCAATTGCAAATGTCAAAATGACATGACATACGACAAACCATGGTAACCTTGTTACCTTGATGTTGGCAACAACTTATGGTTTCTTTCCCACATTAGGGTTTTATCCAAAATATTTACCTCTAAGTTTGACGGAGTGAAAATATATAGCCTAAAGCGTGACGTAAATATAGGGATTTTTATAAAAAAAAGATTTATTCGAAAATATGCTGTAATTGCTGACATCTTAGACAATAAAGCAGTGTGTGTTTACGCTTTATTGTAATAGTATAGATAAGGCGTATTCTTTTCTGTAACTATAAGGACTCAGTCGATTTGACAGGTGAAAATGGGTGTTTCCCGTATGATCGAGGGACCTATTAGAAATTGTTTTCCCATTGGTTCGATTACCGATGGATTATTTTTTATGGACTCTATAAAATTTAGTATATATCCCTCTTTTTGCTTGAATTTGTTTTTTAATTATGATTTAATATTTTATGAACGTGAACAACATTTTAGGATGATGTTAATCTAATTGCCTTATGAGAAGCGCGTTTATTTTTAGAGACAAAATTATTTTTTTTTTTTGTATTTTTAAAGTTTATTTTTGGACATGTTTATTATTAATAAATGGTATTATTAACCGACTTTTAAAAAGATGCGGGTTCTCAAATTTACTTTTCTTTTATCCCACCGAAGATTACTCGCGGTGGTTCAATATTGATGATTATATGATAATTATTTTTTATATTTCTGTATTTTATTTACATTAAACCATATTATGACCATTGAAATTGCGATTTACTGATACAGGAAATATTTAAAGAAATTTTCAGACACGAAGCGACATTTTGCTATAACCCCAGTCAATTGTCACATATCTCTCATTACTTTTGCCAGGGTTGCCAAATCTTCAAGTTGCACGGTGCATATTCACGCTATGAGTTCAGAATTGATATCTTCGGAGTGGTAAGAAACATGTCATTGGATTTAATTATTTTTTGCGTCATCCGTAAGACTAGAGCCAGATATTTTTTTTTTCAAAAGCCTTTTATCGCCACTATTCTTTGGTTCTTATTTATAGATAGTTGGCAACCCTAATTGACAACTCAGGGCTTCACTGTTGAACTTCACGCTTAAGGTAGCGAATAAAAAAGTCAATTAGCGAAACTGCACTTTAAATATGACTGTAATTGCCACGGAAAATGTATTTTGCTATAAAGGGTAGTACACATTCTTCTTAATTGCTATTACTGGCAGCTATATAAAAATGAATGTTTGCCTTGAGATCATAAATGAATAGATGTGTTGATGAGTGTATTAGGATGTAGGTAAAAGCAAAGACAAGGATTTGGTGAGATCGAATACCATAAACATCATGACATGAATTGAACACATTTTAATACCAAGATGTACCATTGTGTGAACACTGCTTTAATATTTTTTAAAGGTTTACAAAGAATTGTTTGCTAGAACTTGTTCATGATTCATTGTTTTGATTGTCCTTGATCTTTTAATGCTCTTAGGATGTAAATCGATTCTTGTTAAGGAATTTAATTCCATAAACTTGTACGAAAAGGATACCCTTGTAACTTGTACGAAAAGGAATAGTTTTATTGTTAAAACAAGCTGTTTCTGTGCAGCTTAATCGGGACTATAAAAACCTTATTTTTATTTACATTCTGTAAAACTTTTAACTGAAAATTGAATGTTTTGTCCATTTCTTGCACATATCTGAATTTACTTATTTAATGGTGTGAAAATATAAAATTCAATATTAAAAAGAACTTAAATGTACTAATTAAACGTAAAATGAAAGTTTCGGTAGCTTAAGCAACCTTACAGGGAAGGTATTTCCGATAATTACAGCAGCGTCACTTGTTTTCGACAAAAGTAAATAAACATTGATCATTGTAATGTCACTGACTGATGCATTTAAATAAACACGGCCATTTTATTCATCAGACAGGAAGAGGTATAAAACATTTCGTTCATAGAGTTATGAAACTCCAACGCCTTTCACAGTATACTATAAAAAGCGTGACAAGGGCTGATAATGATGGGTTAAATATTTAGACAGTGTAAGCCCACGATTATTGAACACTGCCGAATGTTGTAAAATAAATAAGTTTGCACAACTGTCCTCTTCTTTCTTGGCTTCGCTTCTTCTACTGCGATCTGTTCGTTTCTATTCTATAGTACTCTGTTGCATTTGTTCCCTAAGAGTTCCAAATCCATTAATAACAACATAACAATTAAACATTGGCTGGAAAGGATTTTCTGAGGTCGAAAAGGTATCCGACTCAATATTTTGGAGACGTTAAAAATAAAACTGAATTTTAATTAAACCTTTTGCTACACTTTTTGAACATCACTACAACTATTTTTTTGACGTTTTTGTTTTTCTTAATTTTATGTAGGCGTTTAATTTACATTTAAGTTGTATGTGTATTTACAATAATTTATCAAGAACGACCGACTCAGGTAAAAGAGGCTGACCTCAGGAATAGTGTCCAAAACCAGTGAACAAAACATAAGAGGATTTTTAATTGATTTATCAACTATGTAACATAGAAGTTTTAACTAACATTATAAGTTGGTTAATTTCTTTAATGTGATATAACAAAAATATTGTACAGTCACTATAGATATAAAACAACAAAGTTTCAGATTCTGGTATTTGACTTTAGTTTCAAAAATTTGGATGCACGATTTATTTCATATGCTTCTGACTACGAATATGTACTAATAACGAATACGGTGTATACGTATTTTGAGATAGTAGGCCTATATATTTATGCAACTGACTGTACATATTCCATCTGATCTCAAAAACAGTTAACCAGATTCAATTTATAAATGTATTAACTTTCGCCCTCGACACCGTCCGCCTGGCATTAAAAAAAGCCTGTGTTCTTCCAGACTGTTCTCTGCATCTATGCCAAATTTAATCGAGATTCCATCCGCAGTTTAGACTACAAACTCTAATAAACATCCATATAAACTTTCGCATTTACGTTAAGTACATTATCATCACCAGCTCACTATACGTCCCCACCGAGTGGCTCTGAGCCTACCCTAATACGGGGTGACTAAGCCATAGTCAACCACGCTGGCCAAGTGCGGGTTGGTTGACTTCACACATATCTTTGAATTTCTTCGCCGATATGTGCAGGTTGCATCACTATGTTTTCCTTCACCGTAAGAACGTCGGGTAAATTATGTATATATGAAAATTTGAAAAATCGAAAATCACATTGGTACATGGCGGGATTCGAACCCAAGATCTGTAGATTACAAGTCAAGTGTTCAAACCACTGAGCCACCGACGCTCTTAATAAGTACGATTAGTGTCAAATATGTTACGATAAGGGAGTAAAATAAAACACATTGTTACTTATATTAAAAGTTGTTATACATTAACGTATTATAAAAGGCCTTCCATTTCCTTCATGAATTGCATATAAGCGTCATCTTTGGTAGGAGCCTTGGGTATGTCGGGCTGGCGCAGCGCGCCGGGCCGCGCGGGCCGGGCGGCGCGCCCGCGGCGGTCCTCCCGCTTCACGCGCAACGCGGACGGCACGAACCGCGTCACATCCGCAGATAAATTGCGGATCTGAGGCTTCGCACTTATTGTTGCTCCTAAAGTCGAAATTAAATATAAAGTCTTTCGACTAACATCAGGTAATATCGGGTGATTTATGACATTTTCTTGTAGGCGTGGTACAAATTTAAACAAAATAGTTGTCTTAATAGTTGGTGTACTGGTAATTTCACAATTCATATTTCCACTAAATAAATATAGATCGTAACGATATGTTTCGATTAAGATATTGAATTGACGTCTAAATTGTATTGACGTCCATCGAGCACATGGTCGCGTACGCACTCCATCGCGACTCAAATCGAACTGACGAATGACAAAATGGCCGCCCTACCAGTGCTCGGTGTTCACCATGGGCATAGAGTAAGCCTACAAATAGATTTATTATAACATGGTTTAATGTGAAATTCGATAGCACCGACCAGTTTCCGACCCGTCGGGGATCATTCGTCAGGATGAATTCACTAGTAGTATATCTCAAGAAAGTTTTAATGAGTTAATTATTAAAATGTATTGCCATCGGTGTTCAAACTCTATTGATTAATCTCAAAGTGTTTCATTTTAATATTTGAAATATCGATATAAAAACATCAGTATTATACATATTTTATACAAGTGGAAACCAGATACGAAGTGTCTTGATATTTTATATGCTTTTTAAAAGAAGTCAGTAATAATATAAATTTAAGTTAGATGTAAAGCAAAATATGTATTTACCTTGAGGAGTATCTTTCTTCTGTATAAGTTGTGGCGCGGCGCTGAGCACGGAGAGCTGGGGCGGGGGCGGGCCGTGCGGGGCGTGTGGGGCGAGGGGGCCGTGTGGGGCGTGAGGGGGAGGTGGAGCGTGCGGGTGATGTGGGGCGTGTGGGGCATGCGGGGGATGCGGGGCGTGTGGGGCGAGCGGGCGCAGCAGGCGTGGCGGGGCGCCGGGCGGGGGGCCGGGCGGGCGCAGCGCCCCGCGCGGCGGCAGGCCGGGCGGCGGGCCCGGGGGAGCGCCCGTCAGGCCCAGCACCGCCGCGCCGGGGGGCAGCCCGGGCGGGGCCGCCGGCATACGGATTGCCGGTCTCATACCTGACATTAAATTAATTAAATTACAATACTCCCAATAAAAAACAAACAGGAAAAAGACACAATAAATATATTTAAATGTACTACATTAATAAGATCTCACTATTCGCGGCTGTTACATTCCGAAGGTAGTCTCGTAGGAATCCGCGTGTAAAAAAACAACTTGTATAAAAAGCTTACATTTAAGATTTCGGAAAAAAATCATTTGAGAGAGTATGCAAGTACAATCGAAGAAACTGAGGGTGTTCAACTTTTCTAGCTAAAATCGTTTAAATATATCAGTACGAGAAAAAAGTCTAAGTTATACACGTTTTCCTTTTATCATTATACGTCCTTTCATTTGCATCTAATTAGTCATTTGTAGAAAATTTCGTTAATTGAATAAGGCAATTCCTGAAGGAAACATCGCGGATTTCCACGACTGTACTTAAAAGCTATCATTTTTCTGTAAAAAAAACAGTATAGGAACATATACCGGGCGGCAGCAGCGGCGGCGGCATGTGGCGCAGCTCGGCGCCGGGCGGCTCCAGCGCGAGGTCCGCGTGGTGCGCGTGCGCGTGCGCGTGCGCGTGGTGCGCGTCCGTGTCGCTGTCAGAGTCACTATCCCGCCCCCCAGCACGCTTCAACGCGCTTAGTCTGAAATCATTTAAATAGATTAAGGACATGTCCCACCAAATAGTAAATTGTCTTATAACAACGTGTAAAATATGTAATGAAAATATCTGATATTGTTTGCCTCTATCAGATAGTGGTGGGACTGGCCCACAAAACTAAAAAGTGAAAGGTTAACATAGTATGAGGGATGAATCGCATCCAACAAGGAGGACGTTAGTTATGAGTGTGGGGGTACACCGGTAGAGGTAAACGTACAAAGAGATGAATGAATTGCATGTAAGGTGACATTATGAGGGAGTGATGATTGAGATGACGGATGATAGTTATAAGGAGGGCGAAAACTCGGAGGAGTAGGATAAGGTAGGGGACATGTTTAAAAAGTGAAAAAAAAACACATAATTTAGTACTAATCATTGCAAATTAACAAATTTACAAAATAATTATAGCAATTTGTAAAAACTACCCTCTACTATAAAATACCTCGCATTCAAATCGGCAGCTCTATCCCTTTCCCTCTTCTTGTGGACCTCTTCCATCTCTTTCATGAAGTCGTCAATATTCTGTCCGGAGAGGGCCAGCATTCTCTTCTGCAAGGAGGTAGGTTTGTGCGCCTGCGCCGCGGACGGCGACGCGGGATGCTCCTCGTCTATGGCCTCTCCGTCTAAGTCTTCGTGCGCGGATTTGCTCACTTTAGCTTCTAAAGTGACCGCGGTGTTCTAAGAAAAAATTATAAATATTAAATTATCCCCAAATTGAACAAAGCACAAATTGTTTGCAACGTTTGGAGCGCCTGGATATAATAAAGCGGCAATCGTACAAATTGTTCTACTATGAAATGTTTAATTATAAGAGAAAATCCAAAAGTATAATAAAACAGAAGAATGACAATTATCTTCTTTAATAATATAATAAATACACTACTTAGTTATGTAGGATGTTAACAATCACAGCATATTTTTGAATAAACCTTTTTTAATAATAAACCCTACTTCTAAACATAAATAATGTAAACAATACATACAGTCTCTCCGGGCGGTCCTTCATCAGGGAAATCTGAGAAACGTAAGCTCTTCTTTTCCTTGTGCGAGTCATGTTTCATTGCATCGAATATTAACAGTGAGTAGTCTGGCGGGGGACCTGGCGGCACTCCGGGGGGCTCTATACCCACTGGTCTTTCCTGTAAACCATTATAGTATAGTATACCATTATACTAGAAACATATATAATCCTAATTTGAGGCCCTATAGAACCAAATTAAAAAAATTGCATGTCAAAGGCATCATATTCCACTTTCCTTTTCCACCCTTGTTATAAAGCAGCAATGGTTGAGAGAAGTGGATTTGAATAGAGGATGGGGAAATTTTCTCTTACTGTGCCCCTCTGTTGTATAAAAGGCATTTGCATTTACAATGCTTATTAGAAGTCGATTCGCTATTTCGACGAATTCAAGTGGCCGCTTGCTCTTTTGCCAATTAAATATTTAATATTAAAAATAAAATACATATTAAATGTGTTATATATGAAGGTTTTTCATAATGCCCACTTCGCGCATGAGAAATTAAAACATATAGCCTATGTTACTTATATATAGCTTTTTAATAGTGAAAGAATTTTGAAACCGGCCCAGTAGTTTTTGAGGTATTTCAATACATACAAAAAAACAAATCATTGCTCTTTATGAAACATACTTTGGAGGTCGAACACCCGGTCCACCGACCCTACGGGTGTAGGATAAGGTAGGGGAAATGATGATGATACTCTTTATGATGTTAAATATAATAATATAATAAATAAATAAATAATAGTAATAAGTAGTACTTACTCTATAAACTGAATCCTTCTTCAAAATTGGCTTTGGCAATGCCGGGTGAACAGTATCCAGTGGTAATGGGATTTGTGATGGAACATTACCGTATATTAAATTGTCAGGAACCTGTAGAAGACAGTGTTTTTATTATAAAATCTAAGATATATGTACTTACAAACACATAAATATAAATATTACTATCTTTTGTCCAAGCAGACACTAGTCTGTGCAAGTAAATTATCTGTTCTTCCAGACTGTGTTCTACATCTGTGCCAAATATAATTGAGATTCATTAAGCAGTTTAGGAGATAGCTAGTAGCAAAAGTCTTTTTACCAAAACTCACATAAATATTAATACAAAGCAACATTTTTTACCATCCTAACAGGAAATTGTGCAAACAGATACTTTTATTAAATTTAACACAGTCAAAGGTAATATGGAAAAATCCATAAAGCTACTTTTTTTTTTATAACAAAAGGTGGCAAACGAGCAAGCGGCCACCTGAATCCGTCAAAATGGCGAAGCAACCGCTGCCCATAGACATCCGCAATTGCAAATGCGTTGCCTACCCTTATCCGACAGATGAGGTGATGCACATAAAGAGGACATTTCCCCTTCCTATGTCCTCCTCCGTCAAATCCACTTTCCTTCCCATCCTGTCCTTATAAGAATAGGGTGGTAAAGAGCCAGGGACTTAAATTAGGCCTCCGGCACCACACTCATCAGATGAAACACGGAATTGTTTCCATTTCACGCCTGTCTTCTGTGTGGTTGTGGCATTACACCGGGCGTGCCGGCCCATTCATGCTAAGATGATAAAGCGGACTCTTCCACTGTACAAACTAATTAAAATTACAAAATATGTTATATTTAAATTATAGTATGCTCATTACCAATTACTTTAGATTAATTTGTTTACCTGTAGTGTAGGTAGTGGAATATCATCCACTTGTACAGATTGTGCATGTTTCACAGACTCATAATATGATATTAAATGTGCCCTTCTCTTTTCATACTCCATCTCCTGTCTTTTTAGTTCTACCCATTTTTCCGGATCATCTTTATCCTGAAAGAACATCAATATGAAAGTTTTACAAAAAAAAATTAACAGTTTAAAATGTATGTAAATCTTATTTTTAGAAAGAATACAAATAGAGAGATATACAAAATTTTGTATGGAATTTTATCCATGTGATATGTAATTAATATGTATATAATTACAAATCAAGATTTAATACTTACATACATCTTGAGAACTCGATCAAATGTTTCTTTTAATTTTTTCCTTTTCTCTTTTAAAACTTTTTCATTTAGTGGTGACGGCTGCAGCACATTGTATTCTTAAAATAATCAGCAATTAATGGAATCAGTACTACATTAGAATAAGAAGTAAAATAATATCATCCTTAGATAGGTTTATTATAAACACTGCAACTTATTAAGTGATACAAGAATGTTCTCTCATCATAAATATATGACCAAAGGAGTGGAATAAAGGCTCAACATAATAAAGAAAATAAGATTCCATACCCATTTCATCAATTTTCTGCAACTCTTCAAGAATCTGTGTTGGATCTTTCATTTTAAGCACGGCCGCTCTAACCAATTGTCTTTGCTTCTTATTCTTCTTCAACTCTTTCTTTCTGGCTTCCTTACCTAGTTCATGATTCGTAAAATTCAATTATTGATAAAGAGAAAAATTATATCATTTAAATATAAAAGAAATTGCAACCAATACTTACGTGCTTGATCAGTAGGATTCATGTATTTACCACTTTTAGTGGTATTTATTGACCGTCGCCCCATTTTTACTTCTTTATTTTAGCTAATTCTTAATATCAAAGTTATTTTTATTGTATAGTTTAAACTTATTTTTATTTAATACATTTGCCTAACCATAGCATTTTATATTGCTGCTTGATTTACAATTGACAACTGTGACAACTCTGACAGTGACAGCCAAAGGGTGTTTTCAAAGAGTAGCCAGGTATTTGACAGTTTTGAGTATAGATTGTATTTAAGGATGATTAATGTAGAAAAAATGTACTTTTCCTCTTATATAAGTAAAGACGTAAAGAGTTTATTCGTTGCTTTGAGTTAGTGTCTACATAATTTGCTTTTCTCTTTCATCATTTTTGGATAACATTGTATAGCTTAAAGCATATTTAAAGTGGTCAGTCAGTACTAGGCCCGAAAGGTCATAGATGCTAGGTAAAAGGCCCGTGGAAAAATCAAGTAGAATACACAAGGTGACTTTTTTCAACTGTAACATCGCCAACCAGGACACATATTTGATAGCATGGGAAATCAAAAAAATAATTTATATTGGAAGTAAAGGCATTGTAAAGTAATTAATTACACTTGTCTGTAGATAGCTACAAAAACTTGTTATTAAGCTATTTTTTTTAAAATATAATCTTAAAGATTATGCGTATTTTTATAACAAGTTACCCTACTAACGTTTTTCGGGCATATGTAAGATTTATGTAGGAATGGAGAATTTGAATGAATTTACGAAATCTATTGTAACGCCTAGAACTAATACGGCTGAACGAATTTTGACCATTGAACACCTCAATAATTAAATGATTTAATCCATCTTCTTCCCCGGAATGTCATAGGGTATATTATATGGACACAAAACCAGTATAATGCACAAGAGACATAAAATAGAAAACTACTTCAAATCTCGTTCGCTATAATTGTTTTATTGTAAATCTTTTCTGATGTCTTTGAAATATACAGTCGGGTTTTTGGGTTGTGAAAACTAAGGTTATTGAATACTTATGACAGGATTATAATTTAAACGTAAAAATCCTAAATTGTCAACTAGATTTTTAACTTCGTTAACTAGAACTACGTCAATGCAAAATAAAGCTCATGTTGTTCTTAATCAGAATGTTCAGACAGAATCAGGTATGTATTGGTAGACGTAGATAGGTAAGTATTCTTGAGACTATACATAAGTCTATTTAGTATTTACGCGAGACGGCGACGACCGGCGGCACTTGTATTACGTCGCTGCACGTACTACGCCATGCGCACACAAATAAAAGTTTTACGAGGCATCACTATACATTCTACACAATACCTATATCGTATATTTTACTACTCACAGATTTCATTCATGTACCGAAACTAGACCTCTCTTTCTATCTCATTCATCCTAATCGTTTTTGAATACGAGTGGGTGAAATAGCGAAATTTTCACGTATGTTCGGTGTTCGTCGTCTCGTTGAACCGAGCGTTCGCGTCGTTCGTGGGGTCGAAGTCTCGCTCGCTCCCTCGCCCGCGCGCAGTAGAGATCGCTCGTCGCGTTCGAAACGTGCGTTCGACTTTCGGGCGGCGACGTACGCTAGTAGCGTGTGTCTTCATTATTGATGCAAAAGTTCCACGATGGTAGATCATAACGAGAAATTGTTACAGGAGTTGCTAAAGAAAAGTGGAAATAATGTTTGTGCCGATTGTGGAAGCGAGGGTATGTTACAGTGTTTTTAACTTGTGATTTATCTTAACTCGTAAAACGTGGTATTTCTATGGGGTAGTGAACAGGCGGGGGGGCGTA
Organism: Papilio polytes; assembly: GCF_000836215.1. Lineage (NCBI taxonomy): Eukaryota > Metazoa > Arthropoda > Insecta > Lepidoptera > Papilionidae > Papilio > Papilio polytes. Next base: position 1,339,990 of record NW_013525694.1, read on the forward strand.
AGTGCGTCCATGCTCTGGAGTTCAGTGACCTCGACGTAAAATGCATTCAATCAAAACAAATAATCAACATTGAGCATAATAACATTGAATTGACAATTCCGTCATGTAGAGTCGTATATCTTATAAATATATCGGTTTAAGGTCTCTGTTTACAGAGCCTAAATAGGCAGGAGCTAATTGAGGATTGATTTTCTTTGACCGAAAGCATGCTATGGAAATTTTGAAATATCAGTGCTATATTTTTCAAGAAAACAACGACCCTGACTAAAATTACAAGTCTACTGCTCTGTTTTTTTCTTAATACGAGATGTGTTATTAATTACTAAGACTGCTCTTAAATTTGTTTTTTCGATATACATTACGTTCTTCGAAGTAAGATGTGAATGTAATCTAGTTGTGGGGCCTGGTACGGAACAATCAATGTCTGTACAACATATGAGTCACGTCGCAAGTTCCTTAGCTTGCGTCCTCTGTACTTCCAGGCATCTGTAAATACAAACATAACTAATACAATATGAAGTCTCTAAGCTATAAACTGAATCAATTTGTCAAAAGTATTAAAAGATTTAACATTATAATATTGATTATTTGTAAAAACCCGCGAAAATATTGTTTCCCTTGCTCTATATATCAATAGCTTTAATCATTGATGACTTTTTAAATTTAGAATTGTGTTTTTTTTTTTGTAATTGCGTCATGGAAACTATAGATATGTATGTGATGTTTAGAATTTTTAACTTTTTCTATTTTTATCAATAGTTTGTTCCCACTTTTAAAATTACCATTGCGTGAATAGTGTTCATTAGCTTTAATAAAAAGTATTTCAATGTTTTCGGCATTTTTTTATAATGTCTGCTGTAGACTGCTTTACACCAAATTTCATTGAAATCCGTTGAGCTGTTTAGGCGGTAAACTCAAACAAACTTCCATCCATACAAATCTAAACTTTCGCATTTATAAAGTAAGAAGTAAGATAATTGCCGTTATTGATTTATCAGTCGTTATAATTTGTTATTTCACAATTCTGATGGACATACAAGTGATGTTTTTATGGATTTTATGATAATTTCTGAACAATAATTAACTTGTTTATTAACTTAATTAGCTTGTTTATAAAACTTGTATTTATATTCTTAATTAGTGAATTAAGATTAGTAAATACTAAATACATACTTAAATATGTGATAAAATAGGTGCTTTTGTACTTTCATCTATACTAATGTAATAAAGAGAGAGAGAGAGATGTGTATTTTTGGATTTTTGTATGTATAAAAAACTCAAAAACTACTGAACTAGGCTATGTTTTTTTTTTAATTTCACGCGGGCGAAGTCGCGAGAAATTTGAAATATTTCTATTACTTACTTATGTCCTTTCTCGAAAAAAAAACAAATATTGTCTACTTCATTGCCTTGATTGTTTTTTTTTTTCAATTTACTTTCTAGTTATATTTGTGATGGTAGAGCTGGTATGCGCAATTAAATAATTTTAGTATCCTTCCTTCCTGATGACATGTCAAATGATTTATTAGAAATTGCTAATTTTATTTAGATACGTCATTTGTTTGCGATGTTTGCGGTTTTTGTGGTTTGATATTATCTTATAGCATTGGATTCAAATATCATATTGCCATATTGTTAACCTCTCATTTTGTCAAAACGTAAAATGTTACAAAATACGTTTTCTATATAAAGCATTTTGTAAAATATACATTTACTCTGTAAATGTAAGAGGTAAATCGAATTAATTTTACCTAAATCACAATAACACTAATAAAATATCAGTAATATTAAATACTAGCTGTTGCTCGCGACTTCGTCCGCGTTAAATTTAAAATAACACTCACAGATAAGTTACCTTTCTAACGATAAAAGAATATCAAACTCGGCCCCGGTAGTTATTACCAAAATGAAATACATACAATAATCCAAAAATACAAATCTTTCATCTTTGTAATACGACTATTAGTATAAATATAGATTAGGTACCTAAGTATGACAAAGCCATCCATAGATTATCAATGCTTATCCTTGAATCCATTGAAAGTAACACTTTTTTAGTAAATAGATCATCTACTCATTTACATTTGGTAACATGGTAAACTACAACTGTCCCACCACTGTCTGATAGAGCTCAGATATCTTAAAAATGACGTCACTGTCAGATAAGGGTACAAAATCCGATATTTCCCTCACATATTTTATACGTTGAATTGTTATCAGACAATCTACAATTTGGTGGGACAGTCCCTAAGTTTTTAACCCAGGTCGGGAAAGTCGTTGTTTGTCTTAACATAAGATAAATAATTTACGCTTTGGATTACGTCCACTTTTAGCTCATTTCTTGTTTTAATGTTATAAAAAGATGCTTTGCTGGAGAACCCTATTTATGTATTTGAAGTTCCCGCCTTCTTTATTCGGACATTGACCTTAAAAAAAGTCTGTTATTTATTATTCTGCCATTCGTTATGTAATTAATTTAATATTTGCTTTTTTAACACGTACCATATTCTAATTAACGGTATTGATTGTTCGCTCTGTTGCTTTCGAAATTCGGATTTAATTTTTAAAACAACTTTTTTCAATGACTGATGTTGAATCTGTTGCGATTATCCGAACTGACTGACGTTAATTACATTTTCACTTTTTACTTTTAATCGCCAATTATGAAGCCACAACAACCAATTAATATTTTTTTTTAATTACAATTCATTACCGATATTTCTGTAAATCACTTAAAAGTAATATTTATTTCGATGAAAGGTTATTATTTTCTTGCTGACAATTCTATACTAAAATTTGCTAATACCAAAATATTTCAGGAGAAAGTTTTACTAGACATTAGTATGAAAACAATTATTTTTTTTTCCTCTTCAAAGTAATCCCTCAAAAGTAAACTGCCGTTATATACAATAATATACTTTTGTCTTTATTAATGTTTTAAAACAAAACAAAAGCCTTGTTTTAATCTTTGTAGGTACTTCTTGTTAAGTAACAGGACCATATAACTTCTTCCCCTCTCACCTAATCTTTGACAAAAGACAATTTGGATAATAGTTAAAAGAAATACATACCTCCATGCAGGTATTCTGAGGCTTCTTGATATTGTAATGAATATTAGAATTACTAACAATAGTATATTGTAATGGAACAATCTAACTTTTATTTACATCAAATAATTGCGTTGCAGTGACCATGTTAAAAACATTTTTTTTCTCTTTATTTTTTATAGGGACTTTGGTTCCTTGGAACATGTCAGTCCCATAATGCCTTATACAAGACATACAAAAAAAGAAAATGAGAAACAATAAAGACTTCATATTTACAAATTATTATAATGCCTTTAATACCATGCTGATAGCGAGGATAAATAAAAAAAAATAGTACTTTTATTGCCACAAAAAGAAGCTACAAATGAGATCTTACGTACATCAACCTTAAAGCTAGTAAAGAAGAAATGTGGTAAAAGTTGACAAGCTCAGCTAATGCAGAGACGGCTCAGGTCGCTTCTGCGCTGGTTTTTAGCTGGCACCTTTACACACAGGTACTTACACAAGAAGGGTGACTTAACCTTGATAGATATTAAATAAAATCCGATCCGTAAGTGGCTCGGCCAATGCCGATAAGAATCCACCAACATGGTGTCTCAGCAGATTGTGCTTCTTAAATAGTGCTTCTCTCTCATTCTTGTTCTGGACTCCGCCAACACGTGTTGCACGTCTTAACACCGTAAGATTGACAATTAGGGGATTGAGGTTTTTTCATCATAAAGGCAAACTAGGTACGGAATGTGTCCAGAACGAAGAGTTTTAAAAATATGTTTATCGAGAGTACTTATCTAATAATTTATACTATGTTGTTATATCTGCTATGAGGTATTCTATGTTTATTTTATTACGATTATCGTGCATAAAGTTCAATGACCTTAAATATCGCTGCTATCATTAAATGTCGTATTTACCATACATTGATAATTACTGTTTTTTTATGTTGAATACACGTTATCGCTTTCCTGTACACCTGTATAACAATATATAGGCGTCTCTATTTTCTTGAACACAGTAAAAGGGATGGCATTATTGCTTGTAAACGTGTTCATGTAGTGCAAACTCGTGGTTGAAAGAGAAAAGTCAAAATCCGTAATTAGTTATGTCTTATTTAAAAAAAGTTTACTGTTAATTTATCAAGCATTTTGTTGAATTAAAAAAGTATCTTATCTTATTAGGTAAAGTTAGTCATTGACGTATAATGAAGGTCGTTTCCACAAGTATAATGACTGATAACGAAATGTCCGCTAAATTACGATACTAGAACGGAGTCTTTATATGTGCAAATTACAAATCGCAATTATATAGACAAAAATCAAAAACGCCCAAATATAATACGCATATTTGCTAAAAATTGTAATACATTACAAATAACATTGAAATATATCGCATAGAGCCAGGTTGTTTAGCTAAGAGTTTGTCATCAGCTCATGATTGTCCCCATCTGGGGGCTCAGTGCTTATATAAGTTAGGGTGCCTAATTTAGGGTAAGGGGACTATGTTACGAGCTAATCATATACATTTCGGAAGCTCAGCCCGTATAAAAGGTGAATATAACAATATTTTGTCATATAAAGTTTCATAATTTAATTTATTATATATAAATAGACGATTAGTAATTGTATTATTCATTTATTTATGATGCGAAACCTCAGCAATGCTTAGCGCTACTCGAACCTATAATAAAATTCCGTAATATAAACATTTTGTAACAAAATCGGGGACATATCGTAGTACTGGATACCCTTTTTTAACTCTACATCATTGTGAGATATTTTAACAACTGTTTGGTACCATTCCTAACTTGGACTTTAACAGGACAGAGGTGTCCATCTCTTCTTCTCTCCATCTGTACTTTCTTGTAACTTGGAGATGCGACTCGTAGTTGATCTGTACCGAGAGTTATTTTCACGCCGATGTTATCAAGACTCGTTATACGTGATGAGAGTCACTTTTTTAAGAATCAACATCTCAAAGCTGGTGTTAAAATTCGTGGCGATATCCGGTGACCGCGAACCCGGGTATTTGCGTCGTTAATGCACAACAATAACCATCCGCTACGACGGTCAAGTGGTTCAATAAATATGACGTACAATAACTGAAGTCAGGTCCACCACACAAAAGAAGGAGTAGCTCATTGGTTGTTTAGTTATCCGCGAAACACTCTTTGTTGCTCAAATCGTTTTGATTGAAACGTTTCTCATCGAAACCTGTTTAGGAACATACGCGAAGATCCACCCGCAACTATGACCAAAACATACCGTGTGTTATTTACGAACGTCGAGAGGCCGCTCTGTGTATGTGTGCATGTGACGTCGTGTCGGTGTGTACACACATGCAAACGCTTGTAAACATGAAACGAAGTGATGCAAGCACCTATATTTTGTTCAGGTATTCTAAATGATCTTCAATCGACTTTCGACATATTTATTTTTTCTCCAAAATTGTTAAAAACCTACATAATTTGTGTCACCGAGTCCACGAAAACTATTTAAATTTATTAAATGTGTTTTCTTTCGCGATATTTGTTATTCCGAACGTATCATGAAAAATAAAGTAACATAGGTTGTTTTGATAAGATAATATTATGTTCTACTTGCGTCACGAGGTACACTGTGCGCCTCGCTTTACTTTCACAAGACGATTGTGCGAATTCGACGAAATGTTAAGAGATTTTTTACGCAATTAAAAACTAAAATATTCAAATGGTTTCCGTTTTCAATAAAAAAAAAACCTGATACATTAACCGATAAAGTGATTCTTGTTGATTTGTACATGTTATTTATTATAGTGGGTTTGCTCTGCAAATGGCAAACCCACATAAAAAATTATGCAAAGATGCCTGTCATTTATTTTGTTTCTTTCCACAATCTCCTGAACGCACATTATTTCTTTATTAATTATCATAATAAACTTCTGATGGTCGAATTATTTATTTTAACAGCGTTAGGTTTCCTTATAGAACTTCGCGGGAGCTGAGAGCTTATTCTATTTTGATTCGGACCATCGCAACGAGCAGTTTTATCATTTCTTGCTCCGAGTTGGGCGTGTATATTTCATTCACATTTTAGTTATACGCAATGCCCACACCCATATCAATATTGGTCGACATTAGCGATGTTTTTTTATATTGTTATTTTAGACGCGTCATCTGTTTGCGGAGTGACGTCATCAAAATTTCCTGTTCTGTTGACAAAATGCGGCGCCCGTTATCGCGTCTAGATAAGCATAGATAGACCCTACTCGCTCACTCACAAACTACTTGTTATCGTCAATTACTTTACGACTTTGAAATACTTAACTCGGTGTAACAATTAAAATAACTGAACATAATTAAAATGTATAAAAAAACACAAATCTCTTAGATTTTTTTTTTTCAATAACTTAATTTCCCCTTATCATGAGTGTGTTGATAAATATTTACTTTAACATAACTTCTTATTTTAAACATTATGATAAACTAGCTGTTCCCATGCGACTTCATCCGCATGAAATTATAAAAAAATCATTTTATCGTTCAACATTTGTCAAATTATCAATTGCAAATTTCAAAATGATGTCATGATGTCAAACCATGGCAACCTTGCTTCCTTGATGTGGGCAACAACTTATGGTCTCTTTCCCACATTAGGGTTTTTATCCAAAACATTTAGCCCTAAGTTTAACGGCGTGAAAATATATAGTCTAAAGCGTGACGTAAGTATAGGGCTTTTTATTAAAAAAAGAGTTGTTCGAAAATATGCTGTGATTGCTGACATCTTAGGCAACAAAGAAGTGTGTGTTTACGCTTTATTATAATAGTGTAGATATAGATAGTATAGATAAGCGCTTCAAATCTAATGTTGTTTTTTTAATGTAGTCCAATTATGGATATTAGTTGATAATTTCAAATGTGGGTACATATTATTTACACTTAACGATGTTTTGTAGGTATATGAAAATGCATTCATTAAAGTACCAAGCAAAAGTGATTAAGAAAATAAATCTCATTTTTAACATCTATTTAAAAATAAAACATTAACATTGTGTCCCTCTGCAATGTATAGTGTAAAAATTACCTAGGTTTACATAGTGACCGTCTTTATACAGCACAGCACTCAAGTGTAGTGAAATCGTAGCAGTATCTTTTATGTCACAATTTCAGGATAGTCGCTTGTGATTATTAACCAACAATTTTTTATGTAACTATCTTAAACCGTAATAAGTCCTTTAATGTGTTCTCTTAATATATCTAAAAGGTGAATACGAAATCGGTAAGAACTTTATCTTTTTCCAGACCCGGACTGGGCGTCGTACAACTTGGGCATTTTCATCTGCATGCGATGTGCCAGTATCCACCGCAGTATGGGAGCGCATATCAGTAAAGTAAAACATCTTGAACTCGACCGCTGGGAGGATTCGCAGGTACAGCGTATGAAGGAAGTCGGGAACACAGCTGCAAAGAACAAATACGAAGAGAGAGTCCCACCCTGTTATCGAAGACCTACGAAGAACGACCCACAGTAAGTAAACAGAAATTAGTTAGCATATACAACTGTTATAAAGTATTTATTCTGTACAGTAGGGGACACTGGCGCTGTCCCAACTCAAAAGATACAATCGTTTGAACAATTTGAAACGAGACGCGGAACGAAAATCAATACAATGCAGCTTATAAATGTATCTGTCCGAAAAAAAGACTGGTAGATCACTACCAGTCTCTTACTATTATAAAAATAAACTAGTCGTGTGTCAACACAGCTAGTTTTTTTTTGTTAATACCCCTTCGTTTGAATCAACCTCTACTACCTAATGATTTGTAGGAAGAGGCGGAGTTTGTCTTGTTGCAATGAACAAGGATTTTTTCTTAAAGTGGAACACTGCGGATTTCCGAGACTGTACATAGGAGAGAGAGGAGATAAATGATCACTAACAGGCTATATTTGTCACTTTATGTTTATGTTTATTTCCGCGCGGATTAAGTCGCGGCCAAAAGCTAGTTTTAAGAAGTTTAAGGCAATAATTTGACACCAATGGAAATACTAATTTGTCCAATACAAGGTCTAATTAAAAAACCAGAAATGTTTACTGTTGTTAGTTAGACTAAAAGCAGACAAAAGTATTTGAAGTTGTCAGTTTTAAAAATGTTTACAAATCATCGAATAAATTAATGCTTTATGAACCGTAAATATGTATAATAGGGATATACTAAAAAACCGGTTAGTCTATTAAATATTTTAAATAGTTTCACACCTTGTTGGACTAGATTTTTTCATTCTTACTTTTATTTTACTTTCGGACTGCTTCATTCATGATTCACAAGAGAGAGTTTGGCGTGTTATAAAGGAGTAATATTTTTTATACCATTTACTTCGGAATGTGAATAATGTGGAACAGTTTTTATACAATGAGAGAAAGAAAAAAGTCAGCTAATTTTTTTTGACAACTTATTTTCGTCAGTTGCAATATAAAGTTAGAGTAATGTAATACATGAATATGCAAAACTTAATTTTTGTTACTATCTTTACCGAATAACTGTTTTTTAGAGACACGAATATTGTCGCGAACTTGACACACATTTATTCTATAATATCTATATCTATGCATTTAAAATTTGTGGATTACGTTTTTCATTATTTATAAATAAATGCTTAATAGAATTTTATAATTACTACATAATAGCATTTGTTACACATTCTTCTAAGTAATTTGATTTGTAAACACGCTATATATTACATCACTCGTATAATGTAAACAATAAAATATTCAATTGAGTAAATATCTCTACCTTTTTAACATTCTTATATATATATACTACATATTATTATGATGCTTTTCTTATTTTTTTTATAACAATATGAGTGAGAAAGTTCAAATTGCGTGAATTTTAACTTAACAAATTTTCTGTCCGTGTCAAAAACATAAGAATAATCGATGTTATAATTTAAAATATACAAGAGCCATTATCAATCAATTATTGTTCTACTAAACACTTCTAGATAATCTTTATACATTTCATGTATAGATGAAATAATTAAATAATTTCAGAGTATTAATCGAGCAATGGATACGTGCTAAATACGAGCGCGAAGAGTTCTGTCATCCTGAACGACAGACTTACCTGTCGGGCTACATGGAGGGATTCCTGATGAAGCGTGGCAAAGAGGACAGCCGTTACCAGCGAAGGAAGTTCGTTTTAAATGAAAACGAGGATACTTTGAAGTGAGTATTGATTATGTGAACAAACAACTAAGGCACATATCTTTTAACAGTGTTCAGTGTAACAGTACATCCATTACGATGCTGGTAATTTTTTTTGCTATCCTTCCGTTAAGCAAGGGTTTTTCATTCATCCGTAATAATAGTGAAATAGAAGCAAATGTTTAAACCTTTTACTGCATTTTAGCTTTTTTATATTTCAAAATAACATTAAATGCTTATAATATCATTATTAAGCTAACATTATGCTACCATTAACTTTATTGTTGTAAAGTTAACTGTAATGTTCTATCTAAACCCAACCATTTGTTAAATTAGAAGAAAAACAAAGTTCTAATTATTTTCGGTAATTAAACGTAACTGCTATTCTCATATTCTTGTCGAGACAAAATGAAACCGCATATTATCCTGTCGTCATTAATTTTAATTACGCATTTGCCTGTAATTATGTTTTTGTAATGTTGGATAATCCGTACACCTGCCTCGTTAAATATTACAGAAGCATAATGCCTCGCCTGTTATACACGTCTATATTTAGCAACAACAAATATTAATATAGAAATAAATGATTGTTTCTACTGTTTAAAATAGTATCAGACTGTACTCAACTGTTTAAAAGTATATCTTGATTAAATTTCGATGTACAGAAGCGATTAAAAATATTATGAAAAAGATTGACATTTTGGCGCGAAAGTAAGCGTCTGTTCGGCGAGTGACGTATTCTCCACGAAAACTTCCACACCTTCGTATTGAATTGAAGCACTACGTCAAGCTCATACAAATATTGACTAGCGACGTCAATATAAAATTAACAAATCGTTTGACGCAAAGATTATAAATACTTAACATGCTTAAGGAAATCTTTACTTGTATAAATGATTGCGTCATTAGTCTCCCAATAATTTCTTTTGCCATTATCCGATAGGAAGGTAAAAGTTTTTCACTGGTATAGACCGACGGGCATATCTGAAGCGGTGACTATAAGTCAAATTAAATTGTGACAGGTCACTAGCGCCCTTGACAATGCCAAAAAAGTCTTACAACTGTAATTTTCCACGCGGTTCACACTTGGCCAGCACAGTTGTACAGTTGCGACTGCAAGCGACACCCCTTGGCGCCTGTAAGCGTTCACATTCTGCCAGTTAATGACAGTCCAATCAGAGCGCTGTTGACCAACTGTACTGGCAAAGTGTAAACCGTGTATCAAGCGCGATAGATAGGAGAATATCAGCGACTTTTTCCTCGGCACCGATATCCTTGTTTTATATGAATCCACGTATTTTCCTTTTCGGTTGAGACGTCATTGATGACGTAATCCAAAATGACTAATAGAGGTTTGTATACTTATACAATCCGATTTTTCATATATATGCATTTATTTTTTATTGATTCACGTATACAGTACATCTTAATGATTATAACAAACACCCAATGTGGAGTTAACGATTTCTCGCGAAAATTATGTATTGTAAATTATTACTGTGACGTACTATTACGGTAATTTGTAAAACGGTTACCATGTCACGTTGTCTGATGAAGCAAAACGTTTAGTTACACACTTCGTGGACATCATTTTTAAATAGTGTTTAATTAAAAAGGCAGTGATGACTGAGATGACGGATGATAGTTATTTGGAGGACGAAATCCTGGTTCGCCGACCCTACGGAAGTAGGGGTGATGACGAGTGTTTAATTAAAAAATTGTCTATTTTATATTTATTCCAGAAAAAGTTTTGGTTACAGCTGTTGTTAATCGGTCAAGAAGTAATTCTGCAATGTATGACAGACTATTTAGTCTACTTTTAATATGCGGCGTAGAGCTTAAGTAGGTTTGATGTGTTAGTAAATCGTATCAGTCAACGCGATTATAGAAATACGCATTGAATGTAAACAACGTATTAAAAAGATTATCCCTGTCATATTATATGAATGTAAAGAAATAAAAAACATAATAAAAGTATTCCGTTATTTGTTAACTATGTAATACGGATAGAAAAATTAATCTGCAGTTTACGTGCCCTTGTCAAAAATTTCGTTATAAAGTCAAAATTAAATTGTCCTTAGTTTGGCTTAAATGTTATCGACCTGGTCTTTAGGTACCACCATCCTTGTGAGGACTGTGGCCGAGCCACGGGTCCTATCCGTCGCTTAATCGATCGTCTCCATCTCAAAAACTTTTCTCATTGGAGGTAAGAGCGTAAATTCAAACTACGGTTTAGCCCAAATGTGTATTCAATTATACAATAAATGCATTCCGGTTCGGTTACAAAATAGACTGAATAGGTAATAACTCTTATCGGTTTTTAATCTTGTTATTGTCGCGTATTGAAATAAACATGTTTTGTTAAAATGTATTTGGCGAGTGCTGACGCATCATTACATTGACGCTTTTTAAATTCCATCAACGCTCATTGATCATTATCCTCATATATGACGTCATCGATAATATGTACAAACAAAAATCTTAAATATACATAACATTGTATGTCATAGGTACCACGTTAAAGAGAATAAAGAACCTAAGGGGGTGCTTAGACTGTCGGAGTTGAACGTCGCGTTCGCGCCGGCCAAGATCGGACATATGAACTCCATGCAGCTAACCTTCATGAAAGACGGCTCAACGAGGCACATCTACGTGTATCATGAGGACCCAGAAGTCATTAACTACTGGTAAGTCTTTACAATATAGAGATACCATCTTTCGCCTGCGACTTCGTCCGCATATAATAAAAAAAAATAATAGGGAGTAGCCTATGTGTCCTTCCAGGCTATACTCTGCATCTATGCCAAATTCCATCGAGATCCGTTCAATGGTTTAGGTTACTAACAAACATCCATCCATCTATGATAAAATTTCGCATTTATAATGTTGTGAGACAAGCTTTCGACCGCTACTCCGTCCGCGTAGAATAATAAAAAACAAAAGTGAGCAGCCTATGTGCTCTTACACACTAACCTCCACATCTATACCAAATGTCATCGAAATCCGTTCAGCCGTTTAGGCTACAAACTCTAACAAACATTCATCCATTCATTATAATATTAGTAATAAGTCGTATTATTAAGAGGTAAGATTAATAATTTTCAACGAACTTTTTCTAACTACATCTCATAACATACATTTAGGTATATGGCGATCCGTTGCGCTAAACTGCACCTGCTTCAAGTGGCGTTTCCATCAACACCTCAGTCAGATCTCATCCTGCGGCTACCGAAGGACTTCGCCCGCGAAGGCTGGCTGTGGAAGACAGGACCAAGGTCCTCCGACGCGCACCGCCGCCGCTGGTTCACTCTCGACAACAGGAAACTCATGTACCACGATGAACCGCTCGATGCTTACCCCAAAGGAGAGATATTCATTGGTAAGTCAATGTCTTTTATATCAATGATAAAGCTTTTAACAGTGGTAGAGTCCGCTTTAATATCTTCGCACAAATAGGACGACTTGCCCGGGAAATACCACGACCACACAGAAGACAGGCAAATGGGAGCAATGCTGCGTTTCGTCTGATGACTGTGACACCGGAGGCCTAAATTTAGTCCCTCTTTCAACCCTTTTCCTATTATAAGGAAAAGATGGGAAGTAAAATAGATTTAATTGTGGACAAGCATAGGACGGGATATTATTGTTCTAAAGTGCGGCTTCTCTTGTGTCGGTTAAAGTTAGCTAACGCATCTGCAATTCGCCATTTTGTCGGATATAGGTGGTCGCTTACTCGTTTACCACCTCTAAAATTTTATAGTAAAGTTTAGTAAAAAACTGTTAAATTTCTACCTCAGAATGTGTTTCTCAACATTCTCAATGCTTAGAGTTAATTATGGTGGGTTTCCAGGTCACGAGTCCAACGGTTACTGCATCAAAGTGTCGAACACCGGCAACGGGTGCAAGGAGGCGCGCTTCCCCTTCCACGTGGTGACGCCGGAGCGCACGTACTCGCTGGCCGCCAGCTCGCACGAGGAGCGCGCCGCCTGGCTCGCCGTCATACAGCACGCCATCAAGCGGCCCCTCTCGCCGCAGGACTCCACCAGTAACTCCATATCTATACTTCTATCTTACTAATATTATAAATGCCAAAGTTTACATGGATGGATGTTTGTTAGCGTTTGTGGCCTAAACGGCTGAACGGATCTTCATGAAATTTGGCACAGGTTTAGAGCATAGTCTGGAAGAAAAGGGTACTTTTTATCCCGGGAATAGTTACGGTTCCTGTGGGATTCATTAATTTAGTTTTTTAATGTTTACTCGATCATTCTGCAACGGTTCAACATATCCTTTTGTAATTTGGCACAGATATAAAACAAATTCTGGAGTACACATGGGACGAGGTTCATCCCCGAGAAATGTCCGGTTCCCGAGGGATACGTATGTTTTCTAATATCACGCGGACGAAGTCGCGGGCAACAGCTCGTACTATTATAATAAAGCGTAAACACACACTTCTGTATTACCTAACATGTCAGCAATTACAGCACATGTTTAAATGATTCTTTTTTTTAATAAAAAGACTTACACTTACGTCACGCTTTAGGCTATATATTTTCACGCCATTAAACTTAGGGGGTAAATATTTTGAATAAAAACCCTAATGTGGGAAAGAGACCATAAGTTGCTGCCAACATCAAGGACGCAAGGTTGCCAAAGTTTTGTCATCGTTATGTCATCTTGACATTTGCAATTGATAAATTGACAAATGTAAACGATAAAATAAAGTTTTTATAATTACCTGCGGATGAAGTCGCATGGGAACAGCTAGTTTTACACATAAAAAAACTCTAGAATAGAATAGAATAGAAATAATTTTATTGCAAAACAAGAGATTAACAATCACAACAGTTATACCAACTAAAAGATAATTACAAATTGTGGTTAATATACGTTTAGGACATATAGGACAAAACACTTTGATATAATTCATAGAGACTCTCCTGAAATAATTACTTTGTTTAGGGAGACAGGGCCTTCTCTTATCTATTATCATATGTAAAGAGTAAGTTACTACTTTATAATGAAAGGTATAATATTATATACTAGTTTTCGCCCGCGATACGCCCGCCTAGTATAAAAAATGCCTTTGTGTTCTTCCACACTATCCTCTACATCTATGCCAAATTTCATCGAGGTCCGTTGAGCAGTTTAAGCTACAGATTATAACAAACATCCATCCATCCAACGAAATTAGTAAGATTAACGTTTACTGAATGTGTGTGTGTCTTCGCTTTTTCAGCGAATTCAGGCTGCTAGCATGTTTGCCACCTTTTCATGAAAAAAAGAAACATAAAGTCAGAATGAAAAACAATTGTTTACCCAAATAGGGCGTAACTAAATTTTATGTCATACAGAATGTTTCACCAATAATGTTTAATGTGTTGCAGCCACTGAATTCTATAAATAGACAGGATAAACCGTAATATTTTGTACCTATGTGGTTTTCCATTTTGGCGCTGACTGGTGCAGTTAGAAGTATTTAATTAGGAACTTCAACGAGCACGTTAGGAAGTAAAAACTGTCATATCCAAGCAACCTATCTATTTATAGAGATCAGTGTCCATAAAACAAGTATTAATTGTTACAAATTGTTTTATTTTCAGTTGAAGCCACCCTCGTACGTAAAAGAACGTCATCTAATTCCATCAGCATATTCTCCGGGAGGTAGTTCTGAAGCGGCTCTGAGACGTTTTTTATTCTGTAGTCTGTATTCAATATCGCTTTACGTTATCGAATCTTTTCGAATACAAGTAATACCGATATCCGATTAAAAAAAATATTTAATAACCACAGACATTTGAACAATATATAGACCAGACATAGTTAACATCTTCTCATCGGTACTATCTCTGAAAGGTACTATATAAGTTGTCAAGTTTAGTGCCCCATCTATAACATTTACGCGTAATAAAACGTTTTATAAAATAACATTAAGCTCCATCTTTTATTAAAAAATAAACTAACAGCGTTGTAAAAATATGAACATATAAAAGATAGCGTTAATGAGATTATGTGAAAAATGTTTCAAGTGTGTCGACTATGTCTCCTCTAAATATTTTTACGCTCTTTGTTAACAAGACATTAACAGTTCAAAGTTCTAACATGGCTAAATACACTTAAGTGTGAAAGCCAAGAAAAAAAAGTTGTAACAAATCAAGACCCGTCTTCCCCAATACATGCCCCGTCTTATATTTTTATAAAATTTCTCACAAATAAAATGTTACATATAATTTCGAATCGATTCGATGATTGCTTCAAGTTTTGCCAGATGAGAAAAAAAAATTAAATAAGTGATAATTTAATATTTAAATTATTTAAAAATGTTTTCTCTAACTTATACAAACGTAGTGTTGTAGTGAAAGGGACTGAATCTATAATTTATGTGAGTAAATTATTATTTTTTTAATTGAATTGTTTGGATGTTAGTGGTATGATTTATTTGATGTAAGTTTCAGTACTGAATTGTAATTTACAACTGAACCCAATAACCGATCTGAAGATTAAAGATCCGGGGATTAAATTACGTTTTCACTTATCCATTTTTATTATAGAATTGAAGAAAATAAAATAAAATGGTTCAAGATCGATCGATTATTGAGTCCTGTTATGTTGTCGATAGCACAAATCTGTTCTTTTACTAATAGTGGACAAAACGTAGAATTTTTATCGGAATATTTCAAAAAATTTTAATTATTCATTCGTCTACAGTAAGATTTAACCACAAATATAAAAAAAAAAACAAGACATGGTATTTTTCTTTCTACTTTGAACGTTATGTCCATTGTTATGTAATATTTATTGTATCCAGTCATATTACAGAATTGTATCCAGTCATATTTATCAGTATATAGATTATGGCATCATACAACAAAAATATGCTCTCTCATTCACATAAAGACATTCTACAGGGAATTCTCATATTACATAGATTTGAATATAAACAAAAAAGATTTAATGATGTTCAAAATTATCATAGCTAATAACAGACCATACAAAATCATTTCAATAGGGATGTCCAATTATTAATTTATCGATAATGTGAAAACAGTTAAAAATCCATTTTTTGAATAAAGCAACAAAATCGAATGTTTTTTGAAACATTAACTACATTGATACATCCCTTTATGTAAAGTTGCCATTTAAAAAAATTACAAAAACTTTTTAACACGAGTCATATAATCAACATAAATGTAACATTAAAGACATATAATTGTCTTATATTGTACACTTGATATATTATTAAAGTTTAGATACTTTGTAATTTTGTATTACGTAGAAAATGTAACTTTTTTATATTATCTCGCTAGGACAAGTCCAATCTATATTTATTCACGTAGCGATTTAAAGGTATTGTAGCTTTATATTAAGTTAAACAGGCTGAGTTAGTCAAAGAGTGAATGGATTTAAAAATTGTATGCTTTTTAAAATAAGGGAATACAAATAACGCAATAATTTAGCTCATTATGTGAACGTGAAGATATGGTATTGAAAAAACTTTACAGTTTCTTAGAATGACAGTCGCATCAACATTTATATGGCGTTAGCAATTTAACATAACGTCTAAAACAATCTATCAAGATTGGTAAATACAAATTAACAATATGCGTTTTTATAAATGCATGAAAATATCTTGCTAGTAAAGATTAAATACGAATAATGTCCAGTCTGATGGGTTCAAAAGTATTTGGACTGTGTGATCTATTAATCACAATTTCCCTCGAGGAGGACGCTAGTATTATTTGTTATACATTCGCTGATTCAGCATTACTCTATAACAATGGTTTGACGCAATGACATGACATTTCTATGTTACTCTATCATAGACAAATATATCTGACTTAACAGATAAAAAAGAAAAGAAAGATCGTAGTAAAAATAATTGAATTCATCAATATCCATGTAATGGACTTATGTAGCTGCCAAATATATTTTGTAACGTTAT
Organism: Papilio polytes; assembly: GCF_000836215.1. Classification (NCBI taxonomy): domain Eukaryota; kingdom Metazoa; phylum Arthropoda; class Insecta; order Lepidoptera; family Papilionidae; genus Papilio; species Papilio polytes. Next base: position 1,357,159 of record NW_013525694.1, read on the forward strand.
TTGCGGTAATATTTTATACGAGTAATTTTTCTTACGTAATGCTAGTTTATGGTATGTATGTGGAGCAATAATTATTTGCAAAATATGTATTCTAATTTGAATTGGTAATTTTTAGAAGATACAGGGATGGTTGCTAAACACTAATGGCAAAAAATAAAATTACAAAAAACAAATAAATAAATATGGATTAGAATTTCAAACGTAAAAATTAAGTAAATACTTCTTTTGCTCGTCAATATTCTTTTAATTATCGATATATTTGTATATATCGATAACTAAAAGATAAATCGATATAACTTTGAAAATTAGCAACAAAGAACATCCCTAGAAGTCATGTAATGGCGCCAAAATAATGGCTAATTTGTATGAAAAACAGATCACATTTTTAATGATTTTTACTGGTATTGTAGAATTTAATCATGCTATTTAATACAAGTAGATAATGAGCTTTAATTTTTAATATTTATTATGTAATGGATTATTTTAGTATAATGTAAACGATCTTAGAATAGCAGTATGTATATCACTTGCATATCGCATTATAAATCAAATTATTCAATTATCTAGCACAATTTCTCGTGGTAAAAAAAAACATTATTTTTACCACAGCACGGAAATACTGAGGTAATGATAGTATGTGTTTCAAAAAGCCAAGAGACGTGACTGGGGCACGATTTTCTAAATTACATTTTGTAAGTATTGTAAATGACAGCAGTAAGCAAAATAATCCCAAAATAGGCCTTAGGACGTATTTTTTTCTCTTCACTTTTGTCCTCTAAATTCAATATAGAGTATGCGTAATATGTCTAACTGAATTTTTAAATATGGAACAAAGAAATAGTAACTTCATGCTTTTCTTTGTATCAAACACAATTTACTAAATAACTCTAAACAAACAGAAAGGAATTTCATTAAACTATAACTGTCAATATTTAATAATTATGTAGTGTCTCTTATTTAACACAATAAATATGCAATTTAGTTTTAGTGATGGTTTGCTTTGTATCATAACTTCGATCAATAATGAACTAGACGAGTCAGTAACTAGTTAACCAACAGAAAATGTATGAAAACAGTCGCAGAAATATAGAGAAATGAAATCATAGAGAACTTTATAATCTGTACTAATGTTATAAAGAGGAAAACTTTGTTTGATTGTAATGAATAAGCTTAAAAACTACTTTGCCGATTTAAAAAATTCTTTTGCCTTTAGAATGGTCATATGTGAGTAAAATAGGATATATTTTTTCATTTCTTTATTATGATTTTTAAATTTCACGCGGACGGAGTCGCGGGCAAAAGCTAGTATAAAGTAAACTTAGCTACATTTTTGTATCTTTTTATAGTTTTAAATGTTTAATCAAATGGTTGTATTGGGATGCTTATAAATAACGGTTTTCAAGAATTTCATCCAATTCAAATTTCATCAAAGAAACATTTTAACAAAATTCGTTGAATCTCTGTCTCCTGAACTAATTATAACAGCTGTGAATTAGGAGGTAGGACCTTCTCTTATCTATTATCATATGAAGAGAAGTTTCTAGAAACTTTTCTTGCACTACTATTAAACTACTGCTCATCATCATTCACTTTCCCTTATCCCTTATGGAGGGTCAGCACAGTATGTGCTGCTCTTCCATACATCTCTATCAGCCGTCATATCTGAATCCACTCCTTTCTTAAGCATATCCTCTTTCACACAATCCATCCATACTTTCTTCGGTCTTCCTCTTCCTTTGTAGCCATCCACATTCAATCTTAACACTTTCTGGTTTATGTCCCCATCGGTTCGTCGCATAACATGTCCATACCACGCTAACCTTTTGCTTCTCGATTTCACCACTGGCGCTACTTTCAAACTTCCCCTAATGTATCTTAACTTTATCCATTCTTGTCACACCACATATCCATCTTAACATCGAGTATGTTATTATTATTAAACTTTTAAACTACTGATATACTATTAAATATTTTTCACGTTATTTGTGTCTGTTGCTAGTAATTGTTGATCGAAGATTATTTTGTACACGCATGAATGAATTGTAGCTTAAATATAAGTTAATTTATAAGAAGCTAGGAAACTACCAAAAACATGGTAGATAATATTTTATTATAATGTATACTGGATATTAAATTACAGGATTTCGGAAATATAAGATTGAAAAATGGCACTTTTTCTTATCTGTGAATGATATTTATAAATAAGTGAGATATTTTTCGCCTTAAGAATTTTTTTTTTTAGCTAAACGTGATTTATTACAGAAATTATAAAAAAACCTATCACTGTCCGTGTTAAAACCAAACACATTATCTGTATACGTATAATAAAATTGGAGTGTCTGTCTGTAATATCAAAAGAAAAATTCCAGATTTTGTTAAGATGATGTGTTTGTGTTGCCGGTAACGAAAATCGCATTTAATATATATTGTCTGTCTGTTTGTCCGCAAGCCGCGTTTGTTCCGGGTAATAAACGGCTGGGGCGATTTCGTCCGAACATACTCTGAATGGTAGCTGACATAGACAGGCATATTATAGGCTATTTTTTATCTTAATATTGCGCAGACGAAGTCGCGGGCAACAGCTAGTTTAACAATAAATTGCAACGTATTGAATACGATCAAAGTTCTCTAAACAAACGCGATTTCTACCATCAATCTTGTATTCATCTCTTAGCAATAAACGAAGTATATACACATTTTTTTTACCAATATTACCATACAGTTTTTTTACATTTTGTAATCGATTTTTTTTTTCGATTAATTTGATTAGATTTATCGATATCGATATAATTTATCAATCACTCGTAGGAAAATGTGTCATTAGGGCGGAATGAATTTGATTCGTCTGTCTGTATGTGTGAGTAAAATCAAACGATTTAGTATTAGAATAAAATTATTTCATTTTAATTTCAGTAATGCAGACACGATAGTCTACGCCAGTGATTCTCAACCTTTTTTTTTGTTGCGGCCCATATTTAACGATTTCAAAATTTGGCGGCACACAAGGAAAAAGATAAAAAATATTTACTTACAACACACTGCATAAGTAGTTTATGACAAAAATATGCAAAATTTGGCGGCACACAAAAGTGCAGCACAGTTGTTGAAAATCACTGGTCTATGCTATTGTCCAAACCTGAAGCGAATGTACAGCAAAATGCTATTTTAGCTATAATTTTATAAACTTAGTTTAATAAACAGTGTAATATTCGATTATTCACAAAAATCAATTTACGTTTCCTATGGTGTGTACAAGTATGTTTTTTTTCTTTTATACCTAAGTATAATACTGCCACATTAGAAAGTCAATAAAAATAAGTTCACAATTATCACCATTGCTTTAGTTTTTAATTATAAGTGTAATTAATTATTTAAATCAAATTTTACCAAAACGTTGCCTCGCTTAAGTTTAATTATAATTTGTTGTAAATAAACGAAAGAATGACTTTTTAGTGTGCTCTGGCATAATACATACCTACAATTTGATATTTATATATGCGTAATAAAGTTTTCAACAGCTGTTTCTATATTTTATTCAAAACCTCAAAAGTAGAATCTTCAAACGACACACTACAGTCTGAAAATTTAAAAATGGATAACTCAGTTTTGTAAGTTTTAGACTTATGGGGCGTTAACGTCGCTTCGCGACAAAGCCCCTGTAAAAATAAATAAATGACAAAATTAAAAATGTCAATTTAATAAAATTCAATGGAAATTAGAAAACATCAACACGTGTCACTGGCTGGTGATGTCATTTCTCATCTATACTAATATAATAAAGCGTAAACACACACTTCTTTGTTGCCTAAGATGTCAGCAATCACAGCATATTTTTGAATAATCCTTTTTTTTATAAAAAGCCCTACACTTACGTCACGCTTTAGACTACATATTTTCACGCTATCAAACTTAGGGGTAAATATTTTGGATAAAAACCCTAATGTGGGAAAGAGACCACAATTTGCTGCCAACATCAAGGAAGCAAGGTTGTCATCATGTCGTGTCATTTTAACATTTGCAATTGATAATTTGACAAATGTAAACAATAAAATAAATATTTTATAACTTCATTCGGATGAAATCGCACGGGAACAGCTAGTCTACTAATAAAATTGGGGTATCTGAATGTTTTCATAAGAAAAATTCCAGATTTTGGGAAGATTCGTATTTGCGATGCTGGTAATCAAAATCCCATTTAATTTTATTTGTCTGTCTGCGTAAGAGTTTGTTCCGCGTAATCTCCGAAACGGTGGACCAATTTTGACCAGACTGTCATCGGAGAGTAGCTGACATAGACGGGCATATTACAGGCTACTTTTTTATATTAATATTGCGTAGACGAAGTCACGGTCAACAGTTAGTCTTTGATATAATTATAAGTTAATGATTAAACGTGGCCGTTAGTCTTCTATTAGAGTCTTCTAAAGCTATAAATGTTTAAAAAAGATAGATTTAATAGAATTTGACTGCACAGTGTAGTAAATTTGATATTGTAAATTTTACAGTCAGAAATATAAATAAGATTAATCATTTTAAGTGTGCCGTTGACTTTTAGCACGTTATTTTTTGTTGGCAAATATGTTTGTTTTGTCAGATTCCGCGGAGTGTCAAAGCGGTTCTCGACTTTGTCAAACGATCCGGTTACCGACCGACACTCACATTGAACGGAGTTTAAAATCTTTCACATCTTATTTTACACAAACATATGAGATGCAACTTTCTTAAAACCTACATCAAAGAGGCGTGTAATTAAATAAAGGTACTTTTGGCTCTATTTCTTGTATTTTTTTCATATTTTCAAGATATAAAACTGCTTTTGGACTCTTAGGCTATATGCAGAGAGGGATTTCTGGATTCCGCCACTCAAGGTTATGTTAAACCAGTCGACCATAAACCGGTAATTTTGAAAAAAAAAACACAAATAGGTCAGTAAAATATTTATTAATATATCCTTTGGAATTACAATGGCCGTGTTAGTAAAACTATATATAATCTGTTCTCAATTACGCGTTATTCATAAGAGTATCACAATTATGCGAATTTCTCATTTCGTAATAACTTTCTTTATATCCGTAATTACAATATTGCATCGTGGTCGTTGAAGGTTCATTTACTTCGTCGTAACATCTTTCTTCGTAACCTCTTTCGTCGTAACCTCTTTCGTCATAACCTCTTTCGTCGTAGTCATTCTCTGAGTAATCTTGATTATAGTTATCATTATTAACGTTAGTAAGATTCTCCTGAACTTGCAGGTTATTATTTCGATGACTATCGCCGGCTCCGTCGTTAGACTGTGTATTTATACTCCATCTTTGTGATATAGCACAACTTAGAGTGCCACCATGTTGAAATGCAAATGGCCACGCCTGTTGAAAGAAAATACAATTAACAAAAAAGTGAATAAAAACTGTATTAATACTAATATAATGAGGAAATATTTGTATTTCTGTTTGTAAAGAATATACTAAAAATTACTAGGCGGATATTTAAAATTCATTCCCCATTCGCAAGCACCACCACTGTGATTCATAGGCAATATATTACTTGATTTTGTAATTCCGCGCGGGGAAAGTTGCAAGCAACAGCTAGCACAAAATGGTTACCCTTTTTACCTACTTCTTTATCGTTCTTTTATCTCATCACAAGTAAAATATCCTGATAATATTCCTAAATAAAATAAAAGTAAAACAGATTAGGTATGTCAAAATTGCCTAAGTTTTGTTATTGATTAGGAAGACCGCCCACAATGATTTTTTTTACCGCAGATTCTGAACAAGCAATTATGTTCTTGACCTATGTTTATGTTATCAGAAAACATTTTGAATATCCCAATATTGTGACCACCCATGTGCCCTAAAAAAACACATACACATCACATAAAGTTTTATGTGTGTAGATTTGAATATATAAAATCTAGTTCTATGAACCAGTAGACTTTTTTAAGTTACCTTTTTTAAAAAACAAACAAATTAAGATATCTGAAAATGATATTGTCGAAGTGAATTTGTCATGATTTTATTTAATAAGAGAAGGATAACGTTTGCATTTAACATTACAGCCTACGCACTGAGCTCTTAATTAAACATTAAAACAAAGGAATCGTGGAAACAATAAACCGGAGCATCTCTTTAACGTCCGGGGATAAATTTTATTTATACACACTCAACAGCTGCAAACTTTTGGTCAACGCGCGCTTCGGCAGTAAAACCGGTGCTGTTTATTGTTGTAACCTTTTTGTTTCTATCGCTTTAGCGCACTGATGACTTTTGTTTATTAAAGATCCAGAAACGCTTAGGCGAAGTATGCTCTTGCATAATTCCGACAAAAAAGGATTACTTTTTTGCGAACGGTCATAGAACACACACGATGACGGATAAAAAATAACCAAAAAGTTTAGTAACCAAAAGTCTAAATTTACATTGATTTAAGTTATTGAAACGAGGCCTTGATCTTTGTTTTTCTCAGGGACGTTCACATATTTTTGTAACTATATAAGTTTCGTCAGTTAATTTGGTAAATTGATAACTCGAGTGCCTCAAAACAAGAGACAACTTTACAACACCTATGAGTAATACTTGTGAGTAGCCTTTTAAATTCTTCTTAAAAGATGCTAAATATAATATAGAATCAAATATAATATATGTTGCACATTCAAAAAGGAAAGAATCGTCTATAGCAAGTTCAGTTTTTAACTCGTACTAATCCTGTGCCATAGATCACAAAGTCGGGCCTTCGCGGAACGTGGCTTCTAATCCGTCGACGACAGCATTTAGTCGTGGCGTTTGGCAAATGTCCTGAGCGGGCTCGTGCCTAACCCAAAGTATTAAGGGGATGACAAGTGTGACAGGTGATAAATTTGTGAGCAATTATCTTAACCGCGCCCGTGGGCGTTACCGACAATGTGTCAGCGGTCTCATGTTTTTCTGTTTGTGTTAATAACGTCGCGATTGATCTCTTACTTTTTTCTCTGCATGATTTTTTTTTGGTGAAGTTACGAGTAACATACATTCTATAGAATTGTAAATGAAACTTTGAAGGTATTTGTTAAAATGGCTGAGCTTACTAAGATCTTTACGTTTTTTATATTTAGAAAGAAAATCGGGACTGGTTTAATAAGAAAGTGTTGTACAGTAGTAATGAATCTAGTGTTAAATTAAGTAGTTTATTTCTCTCTTCTTTCTATATATATTAGTTGTACTAACCAGGCTGAGTGGGTGCGGCGGCGCGTGCGCAGAGCGCGGCGCGAGCAACGCGCGTAAGTGCGCGATGTACGAGGCAGCTAGACGAAGCGTATCCAACTTTGATAGCTTCGTGTCCGCAGGCACCCACGGCAACGTCGTCTTTAACCTGTAACCATCAATAACATGAATCATACTTTTACATTACGATGCTAACTACAAGACGAGGCTACGGAACACTGATGGGAAGTCTTTTTAAATGCTTGGCTATAAGTCTCCCATTGCTAACTGGGTCAGTGTCTATTGTAGAAAGAAGGTTGGCGTCCTTTAGAAGAAATTTAGGAAGGCCCATTTCTGATGATTCAAATGGTTCCAAGCAACTTTTCTTTTCTATCTCGGTTACTTTTCTTCGTTAGTATTAGCAATAAAGTCATGGACAATAATCGGTAACTATTGATTGACAGACCGATGATAAACTTGCTCGATTTAAAAATTCTTACATTGGTTTCCATAAAAATTGACAACCAATGACTATTACTAACTCTTTTCTAGAATGATTTTTAGACTAGTGATTCTACCTTTGTAACTCACAGAACGGCGTCATAGCCGGACACGGAGCGTACAGACCGGCCTAGAATAACAAAGTATAGACGGATATGGAACCAGCTGTACGATGTTTCTCTCAGAACGCACTCCGATTTATAAACGATTGTAATATTAAATACTTAGGTAAATACATTATTTATCTCTATTTCAGTACCCTGAAAGTCTAAAATAATTTGGCGCCAGATTATCTTTAATTCCACTATTATTAGAGCGTCGGTGGCTCAGTGGTTTAAGCACTTGACTTGTAATCTACAGTTCTTGGGTTCGAATCCCGCCATGTACCAATGTGATTTTCGATTTTTTCGAATTTTCATATGTACATAATTTACCCGTCGTTCTTACGGTGAAGGAAAACATCGCAACCTGCACATATCGGCGAAGAAATTCAAAGATATATGTGAAGTCAACCAACCCGCTGGGCCAGCGTGGTTGACTATGGCCTAGTCACCCTTACTTTAGGGTGGGCTCCGAGCCCCTCGGTGGGGACGTATAGTGAGCTGGTGATGATGATTATTAATTAATAATCCTAGTAATTTAAAAAGGTCGAATAAAGAGAAAATCTCACTAAAGTGAGTGACATTTTCTAAATTGTTAACTCGAGGCTTCGAGCGTGAGTGATAAAACCAACATTCCTAAAATAATTTGCGGAACTAAGTTCCTTATTTCATTCTCAGATGGTTTAAAAGTATATTAAGTTAATAATAAAAATGATGAATAGAATATAGCATATATAAATATAGCAATACCTGCAAAATGCTTTAGAGAGGACTCTCATTCTGGCCCGTTCCCGGGCGTTAGCCGCGTTCCTATGTTGAGGCTCGTGTGAACTCCGTCCTGTATATTTTTTATATTAATATTTAAACACTGGTTTTTGCCCGCGTCGAATTAAAAAGAAAACAATGGTACTGGTAATAACACATCTATGCCAAATTTCATTCAAATCCGTTTGGCAGTTTAGGCTACAAACTCTAACAAACATCCATCACAAATGGACGACATTCCGTATCAAATAGCCGAATGTCGCCCAAAAAAAGGATCAGTGATACACTCCACACCTTTTTGATCTAATTAGGTTAAAAAAAAACATCCATCCATCCCAACTTTCGCATTTGTATTATTAGTAAGATTAAGTAAATAGACAGCATTTAATAGATTAACAGCCTTACAAATAAACGCGGTATAAAGTTAGTCTTAGGATTAAACTAAGTTTAGGCAAAAATTTTACTAATATTTGTAAGGCCGTATGTCTTAAAGGAACGGTCGTTTCATTGTGCTATGTAGACTAATTTTAAACAGTAAACTCTGTAATGTCAGGGTGCAGTCAGTCGGCTTGTTGCTTATCAATTAACTAATTATTAATTTAATTTCGACAATACTTTAATTTAAGCAAGAACGACTTGATTAAATAGATACTAGATGTTAGCTGTCGCCCGTGACTCCGTCTGTGTGGAATTTAATAAAAAATGGGGAACCTGGGTGTTCTTCCAGCCTAAGCTCTAATTCTATGTTAAATTTATTGGAAATCGGTTCACTCGTTTTATAACAAACATCCATCGACCGATGTAACTAATTTTTCATTTATAATATTAGTAAAATATGTGATTTTCCAATTCAACATTTTTAAATCGTTTTGTTTTCATACTATCTCCGGATAGTTTACCCATGTCAGAAAATTGTTTTCATTTGAAATTAATTAAAAAAATATATATATATATATATATATATATATATATATTATACTAAAACGAATTATAGTTATTTTTTTATTTAAATTTAACTCTTAAATTTAGTACTTTAGTAAGTAAATTAAGATTAATTTATTACCAGAGCTAGATTGCGTATCGTCGAACAAGAAATCATCATCATCTTGTTCATCAGACCTTTTGTCAACGGGTGGTGATCTATTGACGCGTTTTCTAGGCATTGCACTGCACTTTAACTTTCCACTTCACTGTCCATATCAAACCGGCTATTACCGGAGGGTTGTTTGCCCTCTTGTCTGTCTGTACGACGTCTATCATTTGGGCTGCGCGCGCGCAAGGCGGGCGGCGTAAGTTGGGCGGCGCTACGAAACGCCCCACCCGGATTACAGAATTATCCCTCCGCAAATGAGATTCGTGCTCAGATTTATAAGGCTTTATCCATTTTGTTTGTTTAACAAATCTTTTAGACGAATATTTGAACAGGCAATACAGATAGGTAAATATTTGATTTTTTTTAATTATGATTGTGTAAGATTATTTTTTAAATGTTGTAACACTCAACAAAAATTGAATTAAACTCATGCTTATCCATTAATTAAATTAAAAAAAACTGTGTTCTAGTCAATTTTATTTCATTTGAAGAATTTACTTCGTTGCACAAATTGCAATTAAAAAACGTGTCTGAGATGTTTTTTTTCCTTCAATAGATGAGAAGCAATTAGGGATGTCAGGATGAAACAAAAAGACTGACAGCTCGGGTCGCGCTTCCGTTGTCATTTAATATTTTATTTATCTGTGGCACTACACGTGCTATGCACTCACAAACTTACACCCACTCGGTTATTATATTATATTATACTTTCGCCCGCGACTTCGTCCCTGAGGAATAAATAACTTAGTAGCCTATGTGTTCTTTCAGACCAATAAGATGTCTTTATACTTAGGTAAGGAAACTTCTCAGCTACGAAATAGCCAAAACATGACAAAACTTCACATCTAAGTAGGATTGTTATTTTATGTAAAGTAATGTTGTAAAGAGGAAATATTTGTAGTTTTGGATATATTGAAATAACTCAAAAACTACTGGACCGATAACAAAAATGTTTTCTCCATTAAAAAGCTACGATATCAATGAGAAACGTAAGCTATATTTTATTATTAATATTATTTTAATTTCCCGCAGACGAAGTCACGAGTAACAGCTATTTGTTGCATTTACATTAATTTTGTATTTCATGTTATTGCTACGTTATCATTACATGATATGTAAGCTTAGTTTTAACAAATTGCCACAAATATACATTATTATTTTAGAAAAATTAAGCAAATATTAATATATTTCATGTCAGCTAAACTTTTGTTTGAACTCGCTTGCGCCTAATTGTGGAAGTGATCAACTGCGGCGGATCCCAACCATGAGGTATCGGAGAGATTGCTGCAAATAGGATACGTTTAGGGTTGCCACAACTTTCTTAGAATTTTAATAGCCTATGTTGAAATCGGTCCTGTAGTTTTTGACTTCAATACATACAAAAATACAAGACTTTCCTGTTTTTAATATGACTAATTAATGTGTTGCGATTGCAACCAGATCTTCCAATGTTAGTGACAAACATTGAAAATGACCGAAAGTAAACCTGAAGGCTTTTTTATGTTTTATTTTTATGTATAACCTGACAGTATATCATTGTATCAGATACTATAAAAATAATTCTGCAATGGTACTTTAACCAAGTATAAAAATTGAGACAAAGGCTCTTGAAAAGCATTGTGTTTGCTATATAATTCTTATTTATAATGTTCAACTAGCTGATTATTTTAGTGTATTAATTATTGTGACAGCCCTATCTCATCCAGGTGGCGAATATCACCGCGTTCAGTTTAGCCGCTGACGAAGAGCTTCGTTTTAAGCGCCATCTACTGTGACTTACGGCATGGTGCCGGTTGTTTTCTCAACAAATATTATTCTTTTTCCCACTTACACGAATTCCATATTGAAAATAACTAATCTTTACGTAAGTAGTCATAATGATATTTATTTTGAGCTATTCATATACAATTTAATCTAGTACTGTACTTAATGTTACAAATTCCAAAACTACGATTTTGATTGATGAAATAACAACAAGCCATTGACTAATTTTACGATCTAGGACTACCTATTTTAAAAATTCATAATCATATCTCAAAACTTGATAGAAAAATAAAAAGAATTGCACGAAAATAATATTGGGTTGTGAATTGACATGATATTCCAGGAAACACAAATAAAAAAGGATGCGAAAGGAGGAGAGTACATTGGCAAAGACATTCACATTCGAAAAACGTTCGCATAGGAAATTACAAGAGCGAGGCCAGATAGTATATGTAGACTGATCTGGAAAGAACCGTACCAAACCAAGGCTCGCGAAGGCCTGTAGAACTAGAAGAAGAACGAGTATTGTCAGTTAGTAAAGTACATTAATCATAATGACTGTACTATTTAAAGATCATTTTTATTTACAACTAAATGAAGTGAAGCTCTGATATTTTTAAACTTCAGAAACAAAATAATTGAATCATTTCTGCATTTGTAGGTTTTTAAACGAATGTGTATTTCGAAACTCTGATCTGTCAAACTCACGTGTCATTGTCACTGTTACAGATTATATTTGTGTACATGAAACAATCGTGAAAATATTGATTATATCAATGTTATGAATTATATTCAAGTCACTAACATGTTTTGTAACGTTATCTAACAAACCAGCCTTCTTATGAAGATTCCGACTAGTTTCTAGGCGATCATAAAGTATCAATCCAATATTATGTTGTAAGTAGACAATATGCTTCCCGGAATAGGTGTATTTGGTACTGGATCAGTAGCTAAAGTACTAGTCCCTTTTCTAAGAGAAAAAGGATTTTCTGTGGAAGCGATATGGGGCACAACACTGCAAGAAGCCGAAGCAACTGCAAAGGAGCTAAAGATACCGTTTTTTACTAACAAAATTGATGACGTTTTGTTAAAGAAAAACGTCAACTTAGTTTTTATAGTTTGTGCGCCAAATCTTCATGCTCAGATCTCAGTAAAGGCTCTTGGTATCGGAAAACATGTTGTGTGTGACAAGCCTGCAGGGCTGTGCCAAGCTGAAGCTCTTAAAATGGTACGAGCCGCACAATACTACCCAACACTTATTTCAATTATAAACCATTCTTTACGATTCTTACCGGCTTTCAGCTATATGAGAAAGTCTATTGTAGATGGTTATTTAGGTAATCCAGAAGAGTTAACCCTAATTGATGTTCGTGTTCAAATGGGCTCTTTACTCAGTGACACTTATAACTGGTTGTGTGATGATACAATGGGTGGAGGAACTTTGACACTTGTTGGAAGTCATGTCATAGATCTGGTTACTTATTTGACAGGTCAGAAAGTTGTCAAAGTACATGGTGTTCTAAGAACATTTGTAGAAGAGACTGCTAAAGTAAATGGAATACGAAAAATCACCGCACCAGACTTTTGCACATTCCAATTGCAGATGGATAAAGGTTTATTAGTGACAGCAACATTGAATAACCACTTACCCGGTCCTTGCTTCAACCAAGAAATATATGTTTGTAGTAAAAAGGGATATTTGGTTGTAAGGGGTGGAGATTTACATGGGAAACTGCATAGAATCCATAAGACCATTCCTGAAGAAGAAAATAAGAGGGTACAAGATAAAGAAGAAGTAATATATGTTGATGTTGAAGACTTGAGTTGTACATCAAGTATTATTCCTAAACCGTATGTAAAAGGTTTGTGTAAAATGATAAGTGCTCTCAAAGAAGCATTTCTCCCTGTAAAGGAGCAAATGGATTGGATTAAAGAACCGGTGAGGGCAGCAGCTACATTTGAAGATGGTCAAAGAGTGCAAGCCACTATGGAAGCATTGAGAAAGTCTAGCGAGGATGGTTGTTGGACCACTGTGCAACTTTTGACAGAACCACCTGATCCAAACCCTGCATTATCAGCTGCTGTCAGACGTACTGCAATATCTTTACAGTAATTTGTTCTCAACATATTTTTACTTAATTATTCCGTAATTTACTTTAAATACTTTTATTGGATTTATAGCCTGACTAAAGTATTTTTTATCTTTATCCATAACTTAGTTATTTAGACACTGAGATTATTTACGAGCTATTAAAAAAAAGTTTAGAGGTACCTACATATTTGTTATGAAGGCACACAAGTTTCACATTCTTTAAATATGGCTAAAAAGACACATTACTCTCAATATTTGAGTTAATTCTTTCAAATGAATAAAGTTTGTATTATGAAGTATTTTAACACAGTATTCGTTTTTCAATATGTACCTATAGTTTGCCATAAAGAAAATAATTGTATTTTGAAATGTATTTTATTTTAATGAAAAATATTGCATTATTGATAAACTTATGTTAAGAATAAGAAGTATTTTACAGATCTGTTGAATAAATTAAAATAAGTGTATATGTATATGCATTCTAAGTTATATATGTTGCTTGCTTTATCTACCAGTAATATAAATTGTTAAAAAATTTGCTTGCCATGTAATTTAAAACATTTCAGATGAAAATTATTGTTTTTAAACTAACATTTTTTATATGCACAGTAACAAACAGAACCTTTAATGAAAAATATTTCACCAACATGAATGGCCATTAAACCATAGATGTGTTAAGATGATGCAACAATTATAAAAACTTATGCTTGTGTTCTGCAGTTTTAATTTCAAAGTCAATTTAAATGTTTTTACCTTATAACATAGGCAAAACAATGTTTTAAGTTTTACACCTAAAGATGATTACTTCTATGTTCTGTATACTTGTAATCTATGAATATAGACTGGCTTCCTCCACCTGTCTTTTAGAAATTGATCTATGAATAACACAATTCTCATTCAGAAGATGAAAGCAAAGCAACAAGATTACCAAACTATTGGTATAATTTATTACTCTAATGCGTCGCCTGACATCTTACAAAGTGAATTCAAGACATCTATGTAATAAAACATGTAAATTAGCTGATAAAAATAGCTTACACTTTTTTATTTTGCCAGTCATTAATAAAACTGCCACAAAATCCAACAAATACAAATTACAATTTCAGAAAAATATATTTTACGTAACAAAGTACAACTTTGAGGTTATGTTCACTTGATAATGAACCGGATAAGGGTAATTTATTGGGGACTGTAAATGATAAACAACATTTATAACAATATTATAATAAATGGAAATAACATAACTTTATACCCCACAGCAGCGGCAATTACACAATCACATTGACATACATAACTACTTCTAAAGTCTGAACCAATTCGAATCCCGCAAAACTAAAACTAGCACTAAAATTAATTCTGAATCTTTGCTAAAATATCCGATTCCCTGAAGAGGTGATACTCCTTATCATCATTATCAAGGGAGACTTTGGTGCCGCCGTATTCTGGAAGAAGAACTTTATCTCCAACCTTCACTAGTACGGGAATGAACTCGCCATTTTCCTTTCTTGCTCCAGGGCCAACTGCAATTACTTCACCATGTAGCACCTTGGATTGAGCCTTTTCTGGAATAACGATTCCTCCAGCAGTTTTGGTTATAGCTTCAGCTCGTTTAATTAAAACTCTGTCGAGCAGGGGAATTAGGTTTTTTAACGCGTTTGCCATTATTTTCTCTTTTTAGATAAACAACTGCGTAACGACAGATTGAAAATAAGTCCGACGTTCAAGAAACTCCTTTCGTACAGTCTAGAATATTCGTAATTCAAATTTCGACGATGCCGGGAGATGAAATTGGCGAACAAAATCCATGCGTTATCTGTGTTGCCATTTTGTACCTGAGAAGTGTAGAAATATAATGTACCAGTTTCGATTTTTTTCAAAAGATATTGATGTAACTTAATTAAACAATAATTCTAGGAAGGCATATAAAAACTACATTTTCTACATCAAAATTATTTTTAAATAAAATTAAGGTACCGATGTTGCGACATCTAGCGTTGAGTAGTTTTGATTTTAAAATTGGAGATTTTTAAATACATGATAATAGATGGCGTTACTTTTACAGATTTCCGTACAAAATGGTAATTAAAAATGTAATCTACCAGAACAATTACAATATTATCAACACTCAATTTTGTAATGTATTATAGACTTGTTGTCAGAAATTATCACTATAAGACTTTATTGTGCAATAAGCAGATCTATGAGGGCCCTTCTGCCTAGTCATGGGCAGTAGTCCAGCTGTGCTTGAAAACTATGCCACTTGGAACTGGAGATTCAATTAGTACAACAATAATTCCTACTGCTTTTGGTATTTAATAATACCTACTGATCACACAGAAAAATTAGAAAAGCAAATACTTTTACAGTTTGAATAAAAACGCAGTATCTATTTAGGAATGTTTTGGCAGTTGTATGGTATTCCTTTTAGGTTTGTCTGCAGCAAGCACGCGGAATACTCGACGCTGTGACCGCCGGAGGAATGCGATTGGCGCCAGCCAGTCTCGGGCACACCTGCGTCTGCGCAGCGCGAACAATGCGAATTGCGAACACGCACGCCGCCCACTAGCGCCAAATCACGTTCATTTTGTTACTAGAGGGTACATCATGGTTTCATGCAGCGCTTTATATTTCAATATAAAATGTATAAGCGTAGAGAGAATAGAAATATGCCAGAAAACTGAGATATTGCACATATATATTTGGCAATGAATCCCCAAAACCTCAATAATATATTAAGAATGTAATTATTTATTCTACCTAATTAGTTGTATGGTTCGTTTAAGTGGAATATACGGTTTCTTTATAATCGTTTATTGTTATTTCGTTAATACTTATTGATATAACGAGTACAGCTCTTTAGATTGGCATATGCAAAGTTAAAATATATGCATTCAGCGATATAATTGGCTATCAACATATGGGCGTCGGTCCAAACGTCCCAGCCACATCACTCGAGGGATGTTACGCCATTATTTCTTTCATCAATCTACTGACAGACCATGTTTATCGATTTAAATACATTCTATGTTTTCTATATTCATGAGTCCGAGCTTTACTACGGCTATAATAGTAAGACATTAAAGTGGTAATAATCGTAGCAAGAATTTACCCTTACTGCTAAATTCATAGTCAATCACGTTTAGTGCGTCCTTTAGGATAGATTAAGCACGAGTTTCTGAACTAAAGTACTATCTTTTAACATATTTTAAGCACTAATATAGGCACTTTACAGTGGTAGTGCCCGCTTTAACATCTTAGCACGAATGGGCCGGCACGCCCGGTGTTATACCACGACCACACAGAAGACAGGCGTGAACTGGAAGCAATTCCGTGTTTCGTCTGATGAGTGTGGTGCCGGAGGCCTAATTTAAGTTCCTTTCTCTCTACCATCCTTTTCTTATAAGCAGAGGATGGGAAGGGAAGTGGATTTGACGGTGGAGGAGATGCATAGGAAGGGGCAATCCTCTTTATGTGCGTCTCCTCCTCCGTCGAATAAAGGTAGGCAACGCATCTGCGATCGCGGATGTCTATGGGCAGCGGTCGCTTCGCCATTTTGGCGGATTCAGGTGGCCGCTTGCTCGTTTGCCACCTTATGTTATAAAAAAATAAAAACTAATATATAGGCATAATTCATACAATCAATCAAGATATCTAAAAAAAATTGGCTAATAGGTTTTACTATTACGTCAAACAATATTTTTTTTTCTACTAAAAGGGTCCTCCATTTTTGTTACCTTCAAAGCATTTTGCAATTCTCATAAAAAGAATTCAACTTTAAAGTGGAAAAATGTTAAAGGGATCTCAGCCCACAGGTTCACACGGACAAATGCGAAACGAATTTTGCAAACGACTCACGTGTGTTCATAGGGTGACCAAAGATTAAGTATTTACCGGATTTAGCTTCTAGTGATTTTAATATTACAAGAAATAAAATCCTAAAGAAGATGAAATAAAAAACCTTATCTACTCTACTAACAGTGAATTTTTGATTTTATTTACGGCAAGCGGTAATTATAAAACATTTAAAACCTTTTCATGATTATACGAAAAATTTAACAAAAACATGTGAATGAGTATTGTTTAATATTTTATTAATGATAATAAAAAGGTACATTAAAAAAGAATTTCCTTTTATTATTTGGAAAACATTTTAAATTCAAACAATACTATATACTGTATAGTACTTTTTATATATTTTATCCTTACAAGCTATTTGGAATCTAAACATTTTCTTTATTTTATTATCGAGTTTTGTGTACAAAATATCTTGAATATTTAATTAACGTGGTTACATATCGAATAACAAAAAGTTGCGGTAATTGTCCTACGCGGATGTTCGAAGCGTACAAAATAACAACAGACCTCACTTTGTAAAGCTTTAATACAGTGCAAATTCAGTTTTGATGACAAATAAATTATATTACATCTTATGAAGTGGTGTTTAAGTCGACAATTAGATGAACTATTCATTTCTGATTGCCTTAAGCTGCTAATTCACTTCTAAATTATACATTTCGCCTGTGTCAAGTTTTACTAGCCATGTGTATTTTGGAATTAAATCTATTATTGGTAATGAGAAGTGTAATTTAAAATTGGCGATTGCTTTTCTCATTTTATAATTGTGTTGTAAATATTAGTAAGATTACAAACTGATTGTTTTCGCGATCTGTCGATGACGCGGAGGCTGTCAGAGATGTCGGTTCTCACGGCATGGCGGGTCGCAGCTCGCGGCGCGCACAGGTGTGCATCCGGCTATCTCATTGCTGAGTTTGAATCGGTTTGATGGAACTCGGTACGCTCTCATTGTGTCGATAAAAACAACGAAAAATTGTGAATATTTTACCCTGTAAAATTATGATTTTTTTTACATGTTGCTGCTGTTCCTTTGGTGATGTCCATGGTATTCGGATGAAAAGTTATTCAATACCTTGCTCTTTGCAACCTATTGCTATAAAAACTTAGTTTACGTTATATTTCTTTCGCTAATTTAAACAAGTTATGGTTTAGTTTTTAATTATTTTCTGCTGACTTCTTATTTTTTTGAAAGTTGTCTTTCTGAACTGTAAATGACTTAATTTTAATGAATTTTGTCGTTTTAATTCAGCGCCAGTCAAAACAGTAGTCGAGTACAAACACACACAATATATGAACATTGTGCGTGTAAATTGTAAATTATAATTAATACGCGAACCTAAATAAAAATAAGAATTATGAAATAAAATAAGTTAAAAAGTTACATCGAATTATTTTTCATATTTTTCAAAAATTTCTTCAAAAATCTTCATTCTTTTTGGTTCATAATTATTCAGTAATTTAATTTTCTTATCGATTTTCAACGAAACAGGATTACTTATTGTGAACACGGGCCATTCAGTCAAAGTATTCAATCTATCTTCTGGAGTAGGGGAACTGAAAATAAAAATAATATTAGAAGTCATGTTAACATGTGTAAAGTTTAAAAAAAAAACCTAAAAAAACATCGCGGGAAAACTCCGCCTGCCTTTTAATTTTGTGGTGTGAGAACTTCTATTGAAGTACTTACGACGATTTAGCAAAATTAGTCCACATCTTGGTCATGACGTTTTGCATAATTAAATCCTGTCCGGTAGCTGCTTCCAAGAATTGATGACAAAACAAGTAACTTTCATCGTCAGTATGTGTCGCACCTTTACTCTTTATATTACAAAGTCGTTTGAAATAGTTGATCTTTCCATCATAACAAAACTCATAGAAACGTACAGGTACACCATGACCAGCTATCAGTTTTCCACTAATCCAAATGCCAGAGATGAATTCGGAATCAGATATGAAATCAATTGCAAGTGTATCATAATCATCTTCTGGTGTAATGTCTTCTAAATAAGCTTGAGTCAGCTGAGCGTTGTATTTAATTCTTTCCTCAACATCAATATCGATTGACCAACGATCAGTAAACATTTTCTTTTCCAGAAGCCGTGTTATTGTTTCTTGACTCACAATACGCATTAAATAACCCTCTTTTTGGCAAAAACCTTTGATAACAGGTACTCGGTTGAAATTACCTTGTTTTAATAATCGATATGGTTTTTCAGTTAAAAAAGCATCACCATTGCCAAAATCTTTTTCGATAATAGGAACAAATCCAAAGAAAAGCCCATCAGCCGTCCAATTTTCGGCTATCAGAGTAGCCGACGTGGTCAGCGCTGTTCCAGGAATATTTAAAAGGAAGTTATTGAGATCGATTTTATTTTCCAGTGATCCTTTATATCCCAAATTTTCGGCGAGCAGATTTACTAATTTCATTGAATCGTTATTAAGCGTCCAGTAATTAAGACAGGAGCCCGATTGAAGAATAGCTTTATGGAATAGACCCTTAGATTTTGGTGATAAAATATGATAATCAACACAAGCTGAGCCTGCACTCATCCCAAATAAAGTAATGTTATTTTTGTTACCACCAAAATTTATTATGTTATTTTGGACCCACTCAAGAGCCTTAACTTGATCTTTTAAACCCATATTACCGGCTGCTTCAGGAATATCCAAGGATAAAAATCCTAGGACAGAAAGCCTATAGTTGATTGTGACAATAACTACATTATGTTCGATGAGAAATTCAGGTCCATATTGTGTTTTTAAAATTCCATTGCCTCGGATAAAACCACCACCGTGTATATAGACCATTACTGGTAATGTTCCAGATTTGTCCACTGGTATTTTAGGAGTATAGACGTTCAAGTAGAGACAGTCTTCGCTTCCCACAACTCGACCAGTAATTAAGTCTAATTGAATTGACACTTTGTTCTTGTCAACCACTATTGCATCTCTCACGCCATTCCAATTTTCTGGAGATTGAGGACTCTAAAACGGAACTATGTATTTAATTTGAAAAGTAAATTGGTTTACAAATGAGATTAAATAGAGTCGTCATTAAATTTGTTGAACAGGATTAGAGTAAAGAAAGAAAAATTAAATTACGTGTTAAAGATTTAATTTGGAGTTCAACATTTAAAAAAAAATCCTTTTCTTATGCCACCTTTACAACGAGCATCATTGAATGATCGTATCTTTCACTAAAATCTCTTATATAATCGACTAAAACTAAAAAAAAAACTTTTTAAATCAATATCATACCTTAAATCTCAGTTGACCCAGCGGCGGCTTGGCATATGGAATACCCAAAAACTCATAGAACACAAATCCATTGTCAGTTTTTGATTTTATGCCTCGCAGCATCCCTTGCTCCGTGGAAACCGTAGGCATATTCAAATTTTTAATGATAATGGCAAATTTTAACCTATAGTTGTTCTTTAGTACCACCTAACAGAGTCACGTATATTGTAACTTGATATTCATTCTTCTTGTAAATATAAATATGAAATGGGTGTGTTTTTTGTTACAGGTCGACAATAGTGTGAAAATTACGAGTATTTTAACAAAGTTAATGTCTCGTCACGTGTGAGAATTTACGTCCTCTAAAGTCACAGTTCGCTGATTATTGTAAAAGAACAACCTTGCTGATTAATTTTAGCGCTGCATCGATAAAAATCATTTATGCACTTAATCTATAGACTTTAATGCGAAAACATCACAAGCTATTATGTTTTGGCTTGAGAACAAGGAAATAAATGCAATTTGATCTCAGATTTGTCTGAGTAATAAAATTAAATAGGATTCAGTTTAACCAGGACTCAAAAATACGAAGACGTGTTTGTGAATAGTGTATGTAATAGAATGTTCACTTTCATAACACCTTCATTAGTCCTTTATTATTTCCCTTTTTTTGCATTTGAAAATTGCGACAAAGTAGGATTGTCATCCAGCAAAAAAAATTGTAGCCGGCAAAATATCCACAATTCTTAAATAATTGTTTTGTATTTTACTTTTTCTCATCAATAGATAGCAATGCCTTTTCAAACATTTATCTTAAATATTATGTACATAACTGTGTTTAGATTACTTTAACACTCCTTGGAAAGTCGATTTTTTAAAGGCGATAGTGTACCGTGGAAAGGAACGTAAATATAAAAAATGACAAGTTGACACTTGACACTTGCTTGACAAGGACAAATAGACATTCCATTTCCAGTGATTTCTAGGCTTTACATATCTTCTATTTCACACATACAAGGATAATTTGGGAACAAACAATTAAATTAAGATTTTCGTCATATCATAGAAGCATAAAATTTACAATTATAATATTCGTCTAATTTATTCGATCACGAAAACGGAAAAACAATCTGAGTTCCAGAAAAAAATATTTTTGTCATCCTTAAAATATATTACAAAAGTAAAAGGAAATTAAAAATACATTGACATTTAGGTATTTAAAATGTCTGCACCAGAAGTTACGGTGACCGACGGTAAATTGAGGGGAAAAGTTTGTCAAAGTTTAAATGGAGTAAAGTTTTATACATATAAGGGAATACCTTACGCTAAACCACCTGTAGGCGAGTTAAGGTTTTGTGTGAGTATAAAGTTGTATTTTATATTCATTAAATTCATGACATTATTTTTTTATAGATTTTCATTGTTTTCTTTACATTTATTATTACATTAAACATTGTTTTCTTTTAGATTCCCGAACCACCAGAGCCTTGGGAAGGTGTGAAAGATGCAACAAAGGACTGTAACATTTGTGCACAATATGATAGGGCCACTGGAACAGTTATTGGTGATGAAGATTGTCTTTACTTGAATGTGTACACACCGCATCTTCCTGAGGAAGGTCCCAAGCTCCCAGTGATGGTGTTCATACACGGAGGTGGATTTCTATTTGGTAATGGTACTGATGATTCATTACATGGTCCAGACTATTTGATTGAAAAAGAAGTTGTTGTAGTCAGTTTGAATTATAGATTAGGCATACTGGGATTCTTATCCTTGGGCCAAAAATGTGCTAGTGGTAATATGGGCTTAAAAGATCAGGTATTAGCACTTAAATGGGTACAAAATAATATAGCTCAGTTTGGTGGTGATCCAAAAAATGTGACTATATTTGGAGTAAGTGCTGGTGGAGCATCTGTTGAATATCTGCTTTTGTCTCCTACAACCAAGGGTTTATTCCACAAAGCTATTGCCCAATCTGGTTCAACTCTTCTGCCCTGGGCACAAAATAATGCAATTGAAAAATTGGCCTACAAAATACCAATGATTAAGAAGATGTTTCCACAAAACAATGATGATTTGTTGAAATGTTTAAAGGAAATGCCCATAAAAGAATTAATACAATCTTCTATGATCGCTCTTGCAATGGGTAGTCACCGTGGAGGAATTACCTTTGGCTTTGTACCCACTATAGAAAAATCCGAAGACTGGGAACAGTTTGTAAATAAATCCACTTATGATATGTTATCCAATAGTGAGTTTGCTAAAGTCCCCTTTATGAGTGGATTCTGTACACGTGAAGGACTTGTAATGATTCCATTTAATCCTCAGAAAATAGAAAATATATCAAATACTAAATCATTTGTATCGGAACTGCCTTTCAACTTTGATAGTATGGAGCAGGATGAGGTTGATAAGAAGCTAAAGCAAGTATATTTAGAAGATGAAAAAACACACAAAGATGTTGATTATTATGCTATAGATTTTTTAACTGATGTAGATTTTCTTGGGGGTGTGTATGTTGCGACTTCATTGATTGCTAAGAATAATTCCCCTGTGTATTTCTATGAGTTTTCCTACGATGGTAATTTGAATTACTTTAAGAAGACTAGAAACATTGATAGAGAAGGAGCTTGTCATGGCGATGATGGTGGTTATTTGATTAAATGTGATATTTTTAAGGAAGATGAAATTACTGAAACTGATAAATTGGTACGCAATAGAATGTGCACTATGTGGACGAATTTCGCTAAATTCGGGTAAGTTTCACATTCCCATTTCTTTATGCTATGACATTACTTGACACTGAGTACTTAAATGAATTTTTGCACCAAAATGTGTCAAGGGAAGTACTTCTATCTTATAGGGTAGGTGGAGGATGTGTTACATTAGCTTCTGAATCCTCAAGTGCTCATTTCAAATAGGTTTTTCTCAAAAGGTCATTTGAGATGTCAGATCAAGGCCATTGATATATAATTTTATATCGAACATGTATATTTTAAGTCCTGCAGGGTTACTACATCCTAAGTAGTAGTAGTATTAGGGGCTACAGTTTCCCCTAATACTACATCCTAAGTAGTAGTAGTTTTAGGGGCTACAGTTTCCCCAACTCCACATCTAGCACATATTTTTACTACTTTATTATTATTACTGATTATTACTACATCCTATTACTACAGCCTATTACGACATCCTAAACTAACTACTGAGCAATTTATGTACATACAATTTAATTTATTTACCTTTATTTTAGCGATCCAACACCAAAAGTGGATGACATTATCACTATGAAGTGGGAACCTGTTACTGATAAAATGAATTACTTATTCATTGATGATAAACTGACTATGAAAGAGAATCCTTACCCGAAAAGAACTAAATTATATGAAGAATTATACAAGAAGTACTATTAATAAGTACCTAATTTATAATTTTGTACTCAAAATTCTATGTGGATGAAATTAATATATGGATAGAAATTATACACATGTTATGTTCATAGTTACTGTGTACATCATTTTTTTATGAAAAATTTAAATATAATAAAGATATGTTTATGAAATGTTTATTTTGGTATAATTTATTTCTGAAACCTACTAATATAAAGATGAAAGATTTACTCATGTAAGTGATAAATTCAAAAACTATTTGGCGGATTTCAAAAATTCTTTCATCATTAGAATACTACATAATGCATAGACTATATTTTTTACTAGATTTTTTAAATTGTACACTGATGAAATTTTTAGCACTAGCTTTCAGTTATTTACAAATAAAAAGATTGTGTTCACATTTTCCATTCTAATGTAACACTGCTTTGGGTATGGTTTTTATAATAAAAAATCTTGCTTAATATCTGGAAATTCAGCTATCGCGCTGATTATTTTTCATACTTCTCATAAATATCTTCAAAAATAGCCATTCTTTGTGGTTCATAGTTTCTGTGTACCTCAATTTTTTTGTCAATCCTTAAATATACGGGATTGTTTTCCGTATACACAGGCCATTCCACTAAATTATTTAAACTGTCTTGCGGAGTTGGGCAACTGAAAAATTAAAAACAGTAAATTACATAAACGTAATAGTAAATATTATATATTTTTAAACGGACGTTTTGAATAAATGGCTTTTTAATTTTGTTATGCTCATTAGATTTTTTTTTTAATCTAGCATTACTATGCAATATGGTTATTATAAAAGAATTATTTTTGATCCCGAAGTTTCAGTCATAAGTTATAGTTATTTACTAAGAAAAGTTACGTACCTCGTTTTGGCAAAATTGGTCCACATTTGACTCATTGTATTTCGTATAATGAGGTCAAGGCCATGAGCTTTTTTTGTTGAATCTTCACATATAATGTAAGAATGGTCATCAGCGTGACCTGCACCATTCCTCTTGATACCAAATAACATTTTAAGGTAGTTTATTTTACCATCATAAGAGAATTCATAAAAGCGAACAGGCACTCCTTTTCGAGCCATTAGCTTTCCACTTATCCAAATACCTGATACAAAGTCTAAGTCACTAAAGAAGTCAATTGCTATTTTATCATGGTCATCTCCAGGTTGTATATTCCTTGTATAAGCGAGTAACGTCTTCGTTTTCCTGCTGTATTTGATTTTATCATCTGTGTCCAGTTCAAATGGCCAATGATCAACAAAGTTTTTATTCTGTAACACATCTAATATTCCCTTGGGATTAACAGCGTTCATTAAGTAACCCTCCTTGTTACAGAATCCTTTAATAACTGGTACTTGATTGAAAATACCTTCTTTCAGTAAGCGATATGGATGGTCTGTTAGGAAAGCTTCTCCATTGCCGAAATCTTTTTCAATTGTTGGAACAAATCCAAATAAAAGATGTTTATCTGTACATGTTTGACAAATATTATAGGCAGTCTCTGTTAGATCCGATCCTGGAATACTTAACAGAAATTCTTTTAAAGCATTGACATCTTCTAAAGATCCTTTGTATCCCAATTTTTCGGCTACTTTATACGCTAACTTCTTCGGCTCATAGTTAACGGCCCAATGATTTAAGCAAGAGCCTGAATGGAGGATGGCTTTATGAAAAAGTCCTTTCGCTTTTGGTGAAACGATAAGATAGTCTACGGACGCAGCACCGGCGCTTGTGCCAAATATGGTGACATTATTTTTGTCACCACCAAAATGTATTATGTTATTTTGCACCCACTCAAGAGCTTTGACCTGATCTTTCAAACCCATATTTCCAGCTACTTCTGGGATGTCTAAAGACAGAAATCCTAAAATGGATACTCTATAATTGATTACGACTATAACCGTATTGTGTTCGATGAGATAATCTGGACCATTGTCTTTCTTTAGGATGCCATTTCCATGCACAAATCCACCTCCATGTATAAAGAACATTACTGGAAGCAATTCTGACTCGTTTTCAGTTATTTTTGGAGTATAAACGTTGAGGTAGAGACAGTCTTCACTTCCCCCAATTCCAGAACTCTCGATCAAATCCATTTGTAACGCTGTATTTTCTTTGCTTGAGATTGTCGCATCTCTTTCACCGTCCCATTTTTCTGCCGGTTGAGGACTCTGAAAGGATTGTTATGTAGTTGGAGGTAAAAGTCATTTGGATATGGAAATCTTTGTCGTACAAAAACAATTGACACATTCATCGGCGACTATCTCCTAACGTATCTGGTAGATAGCCACAGAACTTTGACAATTCCTTTCGTTTTAAGCATGATTATTGTTATTAGATCTTATCATGCATTTTAAATCTTTCCTTTTCCGACGACTAATAGCAGTAGAAGGCTAAGTGCCTGACCCACCAAATTGTAAATTATCTGATAACAATCCAACGTGTAAATTATGTGATGGAAATACCGGATTTTGTTCCCTTATCTGACAGTGACATAATTTTTAAGCTATCTGTGCCTATATCAGCCAGTGGGGGACATGCCCTAAATATTCGATTAATTATTGTTTGTGACAAGTGCTTCGAGCTAAATAGAAACATTAAATCCAAGGTGCAAGGTTAAGAACAAAATTCAAAAGAATATATATTATTTCCATGCTAGCATTAATACGGTTAAAACTTGTCAGTGCATATTAGGTCAAAAACCTTTAAATACTAATGTCGATAACTCGATGTTTCTACTCCAATTGTATTGAGTTTCAACATTAAATATTCAGTATCTGTCAACAGGATATAGTACAAAGATAAAAGGTTTTTATATCGTTTTGTAAATCATATATGATAATAAATAACGATTAATACATAGTCATCAAATAGTGTTAAAACATATAATACTAAGAGCGGGCGTACAAGTTTGAATAAACTATAGCACAACTATAGTCAATTTTTTCGCAGCCAATCCAACTTTTTAGTTGCACAACTAAAAATCGAGTAATTTCCGCACCTCGATATAAGCTCATAGGAATCAAAGCGAGACAATGGGCTAGCAGAGTAACGACCCGAGCCAAGGCTCCTGAGGGAGCTCTCAAGCTTAGTTACTCATAAACGAGGTATAGGCTAAGGGTCATCTGCGCTCGGCCACCTCAAGCCCGGTGAATCTGTAAATGCCTCTTGAAGGCAAACAGTGGCCATTCAGACACAAAACAAAAAAAAACGATACAACAGTTCTGCGATAATTCAATCAAAGGTGTGTGCCCGCTCTAAATCGTACCTTAAATCTTAAGTCTCCAACAGGCGGCTTTGCGTATGGTATTCCCAAAAACTCAAAATACTCAAATCCATTGTTTGTTGTTGATTTGCCGCCTCTTAGTAAACCTTGTTCTATGGACAATGTGGCCATCTTCAATGAGCTTCCTTAACCGACTGACACCGTGCACATTATCGTATATAATTTTTTATACACCGATAAAATTATAATTTGCTATTTTCATTTCAATCTAAAGTTGTTGATAATTTTATTATCTCTATGTAATTACCGTGTAATGCTAAACTCGACTTAAAAAAATAAAAATGTCATACTAGACTATGTGTAAAAATTTTAGTAAAAATCCAGAATTTTTAGTTTTGTACGAATAGATTGTGTTTCGTAAACCTTCTGCGGCGTTCTTAGAGCTGTGTCCATGTTTCAGTACAATCTGAGTTTAGGCATGGATATAGGCCGAACAAATAACTCTTGTTCATTGATATGGAACTTATTTTTGTAAATTCAAGAATCTAGCATATAACCGTGACATTCCGAATAGGTTGTCTTAAGATGGTTGCACAATTTTTTTCATTAATAATGACACCATTAACTTATTTTTTGTTAATATTTTCTCAATGAGGCATCCTTGTGAGTTTTATTCAAACCATTCCGTTAAAATGTTAAGCGATTTCATGATTATCTTAAAATAAAAATACTGTAATCATTATTAATATACATACATATAGGCATAGAAAAACCAATAACAATAGTTTGTTACACATTTTATCATTACGTAAAGATGCTGTAATAAACATTTATATTTTTTTCTATCCCGCCATTATAATGTGATTACTGCATTACATATAATTGTTATAGGTTATTTTTCATATTTTCCGTAAATTTCTTCAAATATTGACATTTTAATCGGGTCGTAGTTTCTTAGTACTTCGATGTTTTTATCAATTGACAGATATGCAGGCTGATCTTCCTTGTACATGGGCCATTCGACTAGCTCTCCCACATTGTCAGCCAGTGTAGGACAACTGAAAATTAAAACGTTATTATATACTTTCTAAAATCCAGAACTAAATATTTAGTTATGCTAGAAACCACTTTAGTATCTATAGCTGTTTTTTTTCCCTCTGCCTCGGTTTGAATCTTTATAATATGGAACATATTTATAGTCATAAAAAATAAATAATGAATGTAATAGCCAGGTAGTATGCAATCAATGTATGTAGTAATGAATAATCAATGCAATAATTATTACAAAGGAGTTTTTAAAATTAAAAAAAATACCTAGATTTAGCAAAATTAGTCCACATCCGGCACATAGCGTTTCGTATAACTAAATCACTTTCGTGTGCTTCCTTTGCGATCTCATGACACAAGACGTATGTATGGTCATCGCCGTGGGCTGTTCCAGATCTTTCTATATTAAAGAGTAGTTTGAAAAAGTTAATTTTTCCTTCATAAGAAAATTCATAAAATCGCACCGGCACCCCTTGTCGAGCCATTAGCTTGCCACTGGTCCAAATTCCAGATACAAAATCAAAATCACTGAAGAAATCTATTCCAATTTTGTCTTCGTCGTCTCCAGGTTTAATGCTCTTCAAATAACTCTTCTTCATCTGTTCTTTATATTTAATTTTGTCATCTAAATCTAATTCAAATGACCAATAGTCAGTAAAGTTTTTATTCTCTTGGATATCTGATATTGCTTTAGGCTTAAGCACATAGGTTAAATAACCCTCTCTGTTACAGAATCCTTTGATAACGGGAACTTTAATAAAATTACCTTGTTTTAGTAAGCGATACGGATGATCTGTAAGAAATGCATCTCCGTTCGCAAAATCTTTTTCGACAGTTGGTACAAAACCGAAGAAAATCCCGCCTGTTTCTGCATTTTCGTACACTTGTGTCGCAGATGCTGTTAGATCTGGTCCTGGGATAGTCATTAGAAATTCTTTTAAAGCTTTCGCATCTTCTGAAGTATCTTTGTAACCTAGATTTGCGGCCAGTTGATTTGCTAGCTTCTTTGGTTCATAATTAACTGCCCAATGATTAAGGCTGGAGCCAGAATGTAAAATCTCTTTATGGAATAGACCTTTGGCTTTGGGTGACACCATATGATATTCAACAGATGCAGCACCAGCGCTTATTCCAAATATAGTAACGTTATCTTTGTTGCCTCCAAAATTTACTATGTTATCTTTCACCCATTCGAGAGCTTTGACTTGATCTTTCAATCCCATATTACCAGCTGCTTCAGGTATATCTAAACACAAAAAGCCTAAAACGGACAATCTGTAGTTGATTGTAACTATGACTGTATTGTGTTCTATAAGAAAATCTGGTCCATTTACATTATCTAAAATACCATTTCCAACTACGAAACCCCCACCATGTATGTATACCATTACGGGGAGTAATTCGGATTCTCCATCAGGTATCTTGGGAGTATATACGTTAAGATACAGACAGTCTTCGCTTCCGACAATCTTATTGTTGCTCATATCAAGTTGCAGTGATATGTTGTTTTCATTAACCACTGTAGCGTCTCTTTCTCCGACCCATTTTTCGGGAGATTGTGGACTCTTAAATAAAAAAAGTAAAGTTAAATTGTGTTTGTAATTATGTATTTAGCTTCTAGTATATTATATTGAGAATTGAATCGTAAGCATGAAATGCATTTTTTGTTATCTCGTAGCATTGGTTTTTGTAAAATATTAATTTACCTCACTGCTTCTTGTATTTATCGACTGCTTATTTGGAAAATAAATGATATGAAGCTATAGAAATATTTATTATATAAACAAATAACAAATATGTTCATGTTTAATTTGAATAGTTATTGTAAACAGATAGGTATGATGCGTCCCACAGATATTGTATAATACGAGTGTTATGAATCTTTATAGTCGCTCGATCAAGTCGAAATTGTAATTCATAAACTTCATAGTATGAGTTGATTTGCATATGTGCATATTAACATAATAAAATTATACAAAATTTTCATTACCTTAAATCTGAGTTCTCCTACTGGTGGTTTTGCATAGGGTATTCCCAAAAACTCATAATACTCAAATCCATTGTTATTCTGTGATTTCTTTCCTCGAAGTTTGCCTTGATGTATTAAAACTGTCGCCATCCTTGACTTATTTGCAAATAAACCACTATTTTTTTTTTGACGATACAAAGTTTTAGACAATAAAGTTTTATTAACTGTTCGTGAGTACGTAGTTATTCCAAGCTGGAATGAGAGTGCAACAATATACATGTAACAAAACATATATACTCGTTTAATATCAATTGACTCAGAAACTTGACAATCATCATGACTTTGAATTATAAGTTAATTGAGCCAACCATTTACGAGTATAATTAGCTGTAATTATGCTCGCTGTTCAAGTCGGTGTAAAGATGTGATAATTTTTAAAGTTTTCTTGCATATTTTAAGTATGTCATGTCTAATGACGAGATGTTGAGGTCTGTGGGCGGCTTGGGGTCAAGCTGTAGGGCGTACGGCGCCGGCGAGTCGCTCCGTGAAATACTCAGGTGCATCCTAACCTGCCTACGGATTTATACAGTGCGTTCCATTATACGAATGGAAATGTTTAACTATAAAAACCATTCGCTTTAAGGAAGGTCAGATTGCTATTGTTTCTTTACAAAGAAGATTTGATTTCTACTATAAATAAGAACGTTTAAATGTAGCGATGGATGTTTTTTAACTGATCTATTAAACAGAGATTACATAAAATCTCTAGGCAAGAAAATATTGGAATTAAATTATGTAAGATAGATATTTTTAAGGCTATTTTATTTGTAGTAATTGTAATAACTATTGTGGCAGGACATTGTTATCATAGTATTTACACTTTGATATCATTCTATTTGTAATCTTTGAGATACGTTGCGATACGTATTTCACACCACTCTTTCTTTCTCTTTTCTAATCTCTTATTGTAAAACTATTTGATCGTTGCAAAGACAAAGAATCGTATCAATCAAGGTATCGTAAATGTTGAATGTTTACTTTTTATTGGCAATCTAACGAATAATGTGTCTATTTGTATAGAATGTTACAAGATATGAAATAATAGGGATCCCCTTAGTTATAAATTGATGTAATTTGGAGTAACAATGTGACACAGGAATACGCTCGTTTGTATAGATTGACTGGACAACTGACGTCAATTGGACTTCCTGTGATATACTGCTATTTTTAAGTACTTTTAAAATCTATTATTATGAAACAATCATTTGTAAATGTTGTAAGAAGATAAAACCAGAATAACTTCCATGTCATTATAGAAAAATTCGCTTCGAATCACAGCTCATTTGAATATCGAAAAAACTATAATATATCGTGTACTATACAATTTGAAAGTATTTTTTTACTGTTATCTACTCTAAGTATTTTCGTCTATCTGTCCCTGCTTAAAAGATACTGGCAAATTTGTTTTCCAATATTTGCAAGGCGCTCGACGTTAATAACACAGAGTAATCAAAGGTGGAAAATAAATATTTCTATCATACTTTACTCTAATATTATAAATGCGAAAGTTTAGATGGATGGATGGATGGATGGATGGATGGATGGATGGATGGATGGATGGATGGATAGATCGATGTTTGTTAGAGTTTGTAGCCGAAACGATTAATCGGATTTCGATGAAATTTGATAGAGATGTAAGAACACATAGGCACTTTTATTTTTTTTAATCCCACGCGGACGGAGTCGCGAGCCAAAGCTAGTAATGTATAATGTAAAATTTTTATTGTTAATCATTTCATTTAAATAAATTAAGTTTTATTGTGTTTTTAATTAGCTAAGAATGTTTCTTGCTAAAATTGATATTTTATTCAAAGCTGTATGTTTTAATTACGAATCGATATTTTAATATAATAAAGTTCATGCATTCAATAAACATAGCTTTGAAATGCGCAAGATATAAATATAAGAATAATTATAAAACGTAAATATGATAATCGATCCTAATTTAATAATGAATGGAGTTCATCCCTTTTCAGCACAATTCATATTCATTTTGGCAAAAAAGATCGTGAGAAGTCTTAGTCTTAGCTTAATGAAAACGTATCCCAAATTACGTCGGCGTTCCAAAGCAAGTGATTGTGCGGCGTGAGATCCGATGCTGAATGCCCCGCCGGGCCGGCCGCGCTCATCTGACGCTGTGTAGGCGACGAGGAATGCGGGCTTATACTAGGATGACCATACAAATATAAGACTTTATCCCCTTCGAAGACAAACTTAAGAGTCCACGGTTAAGTTCTAAAAATGTCAAGGATTAGCGGTCCCAATTACTAGGACAGCCAGACTCGAAGTATAAAAAACTTGCGATTTTATCTTTTGTTTTCCACTTCTTCAATTATTTGCATATTGTTTCTGTTTTAACGTAAAGCGCTTCTTACATTTAAGAAATAAATTACAATATCATACTAATATTATAAATGCAAAGTTTAGATGGATGGATGTTTGTTAAAGTTTGTAGCCTAAACGGCTGAACGGATCTCAATGAAATTTGGCATAGCCTTACAGGATGGTCTCGAAGAACACATAAGCTACTCACTTTTGTTTTTTATAATTCCACGCGGATGGAGTCGCGGGCGAAAGCTAGTATGTTATAGTTTGTTAAGGGGAGCGTGATTGTGTTAACGTTTTAAAATTTGCTATGACACATTGCTAATTAATTTCTGAACACAGGTCCTGTTTTTGAGTACGTAATGGTCACTGTACAATATATCGGTGTTGTACCGTAGAATGTGTCCGCGCAGGTGCGTGCCCGTGGGAATGATGCTCGGATTGTCTTCTCTGTTACTTGTTCCGTACCTACGCCCGCGCGGTAATGGCTCGCATTTCAACAAATTATCCTTTTTACAATGAATTATTTGACACAATGTATGTACGACATGGAATACAACTTAAGCTAACAACGATTTATGGTAATTACCTATTAGTTATATTTTTTTTGTATTGGTTTTACATGTTTTGGTTGCTAGTTTCCGATACTAAGAACGAATTTTATCTGATTAATTTAATGTAATTCAACACCGACACATACGTATTTCGTTTCTATTTGCCACAAAAATATGAGTAAATCATGCTTAAAAATGTTGCAATTAGTACTGAAAAGTTTATGTAGATTAGCTAGTGCCGAGTAGAGTCTTCTTATTTACAATAGATTCAATATTTGCCATGCTCGTCGATTTTGCACACGGTTTTCAACCGCCATGTTTATTTATTACATTACAATATTTGCAATATCCGTGGAGTTTTCCCATTGCATGGTTTTCTAAATATGTTTGTTTTTTATTATCATAACTCCAAAGTCAATAAGTATAGATTGTTATTTAATTAACACTTCTCAGTTCTAACGAAGAAGAATTTACAAAGGAATTGGAGTGTTTATTAAGTTATTTTTATTCATGTATTTAAACTTTTCTATTAAGATTAAGTTTTGTCAAAAAAATTGTAAGATTGTATGTTAAGTTTCTTAATTGTTTGTAAGGTGTATTAGTATAGATATCTAATGATAACACAACCAATAATATACGAGGAGAATAAGAGCATAAAACTTCACAATAGATAAGGCGTTAAAGCTACTGGGTGGTAGATACCATTTCAATAATTATAATGTAGGAAACTCGACATTAATGGTCGTCAAACATTAAACTTTTAAAACTAGTAAGTATATCTAAGAAGCAGTCACGAAAACTTTCGTCAGGTATATTTGGTTGCATTTAATTCGATTTGTTTGTAAGTAAAAAATGTAAAAACCAATAAGTAGTTGAAATTGGTATGTTACAATTATATTTTAAACATCATATTGGTGCTTTTCACCGATGAACACCCCAATTATCAAATAGCTGACATTTGGCCTGTTCAGCCTCCTCACCGTCGCTAAATACAATAATGTAAAGCATTGTTCACAATTGTACCCATATTTGTTAACAATAGACCGGCTTCGTATTGACATCTGGTGGGTCTTCTGTGCACATTAACAAGGCTACTAGAACAAATCTATTTGTCTGATTCTTAAAAATTGCACTTTAACAAAATTGCAGAGAGTTTATTTTTGTTTGAGTCTATAAGAATTGAATTTGGCAGGGATATGAATAAAAATAAACCGTGTTCTCGTTGCAATAAAACACATTTTAGCTATGTAAATGTACTTGAATGTCTGAATCAAAATAGCAGAATGTCAAACATCTCTGAATTGCCACTTGTGACATAATCGCCCGCTGCCGAGGGGTGGCCAGACATTTGCACTTTTTGTGTGTTTTGCCAGTTGGTGCAAACATAATGTAATTTGTTGACATGTATGTCTTTAGTTTAGAAATGAAACGCACGATCTAATAAACAATTCTTGATGTTCCTATCACACATACATACTATACGTTGGTCACGTAGCATACGATCATAATGACTACGCGATATTTTATGTATAGGTACTACCTGTTTCCCGCAACTTTTGGTGTTTAAAAATATTAAAACATGTAGTTACCGATACACCTAAAAGTTTTCGTGTCAATTTTCAAATAATTCTGCTGAAGAAATAACATACCACCGTTTGGACCGTTAGTGTATGAACTTGTGAATTCCTTTCTTATTGCTTCCCCACGTACACAGAAATCCATATACAAGATTCGAAATACTATCAATATTCAATCAATCATTTATGTAATAGTAATATGCAAGCTATAGCTATAGATAGCATGAATATTGAAGATTAACTATAGATAATCTTATCGGAGACATATATAAAATACTCAAACAAACCCAGTACACTCCGCTTTAAATTTGTCTCAGCATTACTTCTATTTATTTTGCGCCTTTAAAGTTTTTGGCGACTCCACGGATTTACGTGCACTCTCATCGTCGTTCGTGGGCTGCATTAATTTAAAGAAACATAGGTGTTGACATGCATCAGTTTGATTTGACACACGACTAACTTTACTATTACTAAAAGTATTAAAAACGTTTTATATATGATGGCAGCTATTAACGGTGCGAATGGTGTTAACAGAGGGATCAGTGAAAACGGTGTCACAAACGAAATCAAAGCATCAGCCCTAGACCTCATTGGTGAAACTCCGATTGTCGCCCTTGACAGATTGTACACGGGTCCTGGTCGTATTCTGGCAAAGTGTGAGTTCATGAATCCAGGCGCGTCAATTAAATGCCGCTCATCATTGTACATGATACGGAAGGCGCTCGAAAACGGACAGCTAAAACCTGGCGGACCCGTCCTGGAAGTGACTTCTGGCAACCAAGGCTGCGGTCTCGCGGTAGTATGCGCTGTGCTCGGTCATCCACTCACACTTGCCATGTCCGAAGGTAACAGTGCTCAACGAGCGATACATATGGAAGCCTTGGGCGCTAAATGCGTCCGGGTTCCTCAAGTCGAAGGCACATATGGTAAAGTAACATTCGCTGATGTTATGGAAGTCATAGCGGAGGGAACGCGGCTAGTTGATGAGCTGGGAGCATACTATGTAAACCAGCTTTGTAATGAAGCAAACGTGGAGGCTCATTACGAGACGACGGGACCTGAAATTTGGCGGCAAACAGGACACCACGTAGATGTTTTCGTAGCTACCGTAGGAACGGCCGGTACATTCACGGGAACCTCAAAGTATTTGAAAGAAATGAATCCAAACTTACTATCTTTTGTAGTGGAACCAGATGGGTCCGAGCCTATCAAAGGAAAGGAGATCACGAAGCCATTGCATTTACTTCAAGGATCTGGATATGGATGTGTACCGAATCTATTTGAATTTGAGTATATGGATGGCACAGTTAGTATCACAGACGAAGAGGCCATAAAGTACAAAAAATTAATTGGTGAGAAAGAAGGTTTGTACGTGGGGTACACGAGTGGAGCTAACGTGGCCGCCGCTGTACACCTCCTGCAGTCAGGAAAGGTGCCAAAAGACGCGTGGGTGGTGACTACATTGAACGACACGGGACTAAAATACTCCCCTGTACCCGAGGAAACTGCGTAATCCAGATAATAGGTTATAATGTGATCCTTGTATAATGCATTGTAATATTATTCTTGTAAAAGTAGTGATTGGGCTAATTTTTTTCTTGATATTCTTATTTTTTTTAAATGTTGTATAAATTGTTATTCATAACTGATTTTTAATATCGATTTATCGAGGTTGTTTAACTCTAATTTACAATTTTTCAAGGTAGAGTTATTATTTTGAAAGTGATTTAAAATTGAACAATACGCGTAGATTTTTAAAAAAGAATTAAAACAATGCAATTAGAATTATACGTCAGAAAAAGGAATTAACTATATATCGATTTAATAAAGTATGTGGTATATTTAAATGTAAAAAAAATTTTATCATTTTCGTGCCACTTAAGCGCGGCCGGCTTCTGTGACGTCATTGACAACCGTATCCGCTCATGTCACTTCGGTGTGAACATCAGTGTTTGATTGGTGATGACCTATGTAATAAATAAACGAAACATTTCAATAGTGAATTTATCAAAAAAAAAATAATTACAGTAGATATGTACTTTGTATTGGCAACACAGCGTCAAAAGGACAACGTGGACCTTCCACTAATAGCTTTATGTTTTAGCACATGGCCACCAAAAGTAAAAAAAATAAAACAGATACTTATAATAATTAAATTTCATTATTTAATCGTAATAATATTTAGAAAAAAGTGTAAATCTTATATGTTTTATAGCAATAATATATGCCAAAAGACATGTCCATATTCCCTATTCCGGCCATAAATATAACGACAGTATTTAAAAGGGATAATTAACGGTCCAATATGGCTTTGTGATTCGTATTATGTAATTATTTTATTATTTAAAACCTATTAGATGTAAAACTTGACAAGTAATGAATCCGTCACAAGTGGAAAACATTATTTATGTTAATTTGGACAGAAACAACATATTTTAGGCAGTGAAAAACCCTTGGTTAAATAATATTCCAATTTACTAATTACTAGTACTTACTAGTAGTACTTAGTACTTAAAACTACTTACTAGTACTTTTTATTGCGTGACAAAAAACTGACGGATCGATAGGTATATCTGGGCCACTTAGATTAAAGGTAGGCAACGCATCTATAGGCATCGATCGCTTTGACATTTCGTAAAATTCAGTTGGCAGCTTGTTCGTTCGGACTGGCTAAGAGTTTGTTTTTAATTGTTATCAAGAATAGATGTGAAACGGTTACGTCGCGAACGTACGTAATGACGACGAGATAATATTATGAGTATGTATATTAATTAACAAATTGTTTTGTATTGCCGTAATCGCCACTATTCTTATCGGAGTCATAAAATATATCCATTGTACACTCCGCTTTAAATTGGCTCAGTATTGCTTCAGCTTATTTTGCGCCCGAGTGTAGTTACGACTCCACGGAACCGTGTGCACTCTCGTCGACCTTCGTGGCCCGTTTTGATTTAAACAAACACATGTGTTAGCAACTATCAGTTTGATTTGAGACACGTTCGAGTAATTTACTATTACTAAACAATTTATTATATACAGTCTTACAAATGATGGCAGCTGTTAACGGTGTTAATGGAGTGATCAGTGAAAACGGTGTCACTAACGAAATCAAAGCATCAGCCCTAGAC
Source organism: Papilio polytes (assembly GCF_000836215.1). Lineage (NCBI taxonomy): Eukaryota > Metazoa > Arthropoda > Insecta > Lepidoptera > Papilionidae > Papilio > Papilio polytes. The sequence goes on from NW_013525694.1 coordinate 1,395,028, forward strand.
CTCATCGGCGAAACTCCGATTGTCGCTCTTGACAGATTGTACCCGGGTCCTGGTCGTATTCTGGCAAAATGCGAGTTTATGAATCCGGGCGCGTCAATTAAATGCCGCTCATCATTGTACATGATACGGAAGGCGCTAGAAAGCGGACAGCTAAAACCCGGCGGATCCGTCCTGGAAGTGACTTCTGGTAACCAAGGCTGCGGACTTGCGGTAGTATGCGCTGTGCTCGGTCATCCTCTTACACTCACCATGTCCAAAGGTAACAGTGCTCAACGAGCGATACATATGGAAGCCTTGGGCGCAAAGTGCGTCCGGGTTCCTCAAGTGGAAGGCACATACGGTAATGTCACTTTAGCTGATGTCAAACAAGCCGAAGCAGAGGGGATGAGGCTAGTCGATGAGCTCGGAGCCTACTTTGTAAACCAGTTTAATAATGAAGCTAATGCAGATGCACATTACGCGACGACGGGACCTGAAATTTGGCGGCAAACAGGACACCACGTAGATGTTTTCGTAGCTACCGTAGGAACCGCCGGTACATTCACGGGCACCTCAAAGTATTTGAAAGAAAAGAATCCAAATTTACTATCTTTTGTAGTGGAACCAGCCGGCTCGGAGCCTATCAAAGGAAAGGAAATCACGAAACCATTGCATTTACTTCAAGGATCTGGTTACGGGTGTGTACCAAATCTCTTTAAATTTGACTATATGGATGGCACAGTTAGCGTTACAGACGAAGAGGTCATAAAGTACAAGAACTTAATTGGTGAGAAAGAAGGTTTGTACGTCGGTTACACGAGTGGTGCTAACGTGGCCGCCGCTGTGCATCTTCTGCAGTCAGGAAAGGTACCAAAAGACGCGTGGGTGGTGACTACGTTAAACGACACAGGATTAAAATATACCCCTGTACCCGCTGAATGTGTATAGAGGTTTGAAGGACAGATTATACGGTTTAATACTAATTTAATCAATAGAGTATATTATTATAATTATAAAATGTTATTTATTATTATTCCAGTAATGTTTTTAGACTATTCATTTTTTTAATGTTTAATTAATGTTATTTAAATGTTGTTATCTAATACTTATTTTTTTTTATAATATCTATTTGTATCTTATTTTACCCTGATTATAATTGCAATGTGCAATAATCATTTTGAAGAGTGATTTAAAGTTGACTAAGATATGTAGAATACATCAAATTTATCATACGATATGATATATACGTCTGAAAAGATTGTATACATTTCTGTAATAACCGATATATGTGTGGTGTAGACAATATTGGACTTACATACACAAAGGTGTCAATTTATGTTAATTCTATAATACGATAACAAGTTCTGAATTAACCTCAACGGCTCAGTTGCAAACTACAAATAAATAACCACTTACATCAAAAGGCGATTTAAAAACTTTTGTTGGGTTAAAAAGTTCTAAGGTTCTAATGCTTTTCGCAGAAATCTAATTAAGAAAACATCCCACACCTGCCTATATTTGTTGCGATCTCATCGCGTCAGTCAATTCCCGACATAAGAAGGTTTCACGACGGTTTATTTAAATGGGATAATTAGAGTATTATAATGCCAATTACGAGTATGTGATTCGTATCATGTGATTATTTTTATATTAGGAACCTATTAAAGATCAAAATTGACAAGTGATGAATCCATTTCAATAAGCGATAAGTATTTTTTGTTATATTTTGAGTATTATTAATACGTTTTGTATTATTTTAGGCAGTGAAAACTCAGGGTTAAGTTAATTTTTTTTAGCGCGACAAAAAAAGTGACGGATCGACAGGTAAATCTGGGCCACGGTTGTCGAAAACGACCTTGGCATCGCGGTGTAGTTGTTGAATTAATCGAATTGAGAATTGTTTCAATTAGTTTTTTTAGGTTTGATTCCCCCTTTAAAGAGATATAATAGTTATCAGCAGGACAAATGTTAATTTTTTTTAACGAAAAAAAAAGAAAATTATTTGGAGTAGTTTTTTTTTGCTATTTATTATTCATAGTGTGACAACCCTAAGCATACCATATAAATTGGGTTTGAAATAAAACAAATATATTAAAAATTAGATAGAAATAACTAACGTGCCTAAAATTATACACTCTAAACACAATGCGAACGAGCCGGACGTTTGAAAAGGATTCCGACAGAGACTAAAGTGGTTCCGATATGTAATTTAGCAACATTGATTTCACAACAAGCCATTAGAGATGTCCATGCGGAATCGTAAAAAACCGATCTATTCGCAGCTGTTCACTAAACGATATCCGCTTGTTAGTTGGGCGTTCCTTTAAAAAATTTACGACCTAAAGATATTTTAGTAAACGATGCCAATTTTAAATCTTCGCCATTTTTATTAATATTCTAAGGGTTGGTGTTGAATTGTTATCATGTTGAATTAATTGTGAAATAGTTCACAATATTTAATTGTGGTAAGGTCAATATTTCAGGCGCTGTTTATTAAAAAACGTGAAAATTGTGATAGAAGTAAAATCAAGAAATACACACTGAACTTTCATAATTCATGACTCATTAAGAAAGAGGTTTTTATGAATTTTATCAATCCTTATCTTAATGTTACATTGATTAAATAAATTCGTTAACAAAATTAAAACTAATAGAATGTACACATTCATTTACGAAATACATAATAAGTATAATTCCTTGTATTTGAACAGATCGTCCTTCCATCGATATTTGCGAGCTCGTGCCTCGAGACTCTTTGGGGAGGTTAGTGAAACCAATCTTTGATAATCTATTTGATTTTCTACTTACGATTATTGGCGTTGAATCCCATACGTTTAGAGTAAATCACATACAGACGTTCATATTATCGTATAACTAATATGTTACAAGGGACTGGTAACGTTATTTTAATTCCTTAGTCTATAACAAAATAGAAATGGAACTTATTTTTTATTAAAATACAATTATGTGGTACTAGCTGGTTCCATGCGACTTCATCCGCATAGAATTGTAAATATTTCATTTTAATGTTCACATTTGTCAAATTATCATTGCAAATGTCAAAATGACATGACATGACGTCAGACCTTGGCAACCTTGCTTCCTTGATGTTGGCAACAACTTATGGTCTCTTTCCTACATTATGGTTTTTATCCAAAATATTTACTCCTAAGTTTAATGGTGTGAAAATGTATAGCCTAAAGCGTGACCTAAGTGTAGGGCTTTTTATTAAAAAAATAATTATTCAGAAATATGCTGTGATTGCTGACATCTTAGGGAACAAAGAAGTGTGTGTTTACGCTTTATTATATTATGGTATAGAAGTATAGATTAGATAGATAGTGATCCTTAAATTGTAAAGCATGCCGTTATCTTATTTCAATAAGGAAAAACTAAAATATATGTTTTTCACCTTCGCTTAACTTATATTTATTTATTGTTTAATGAACCATAATATTCACTATTATTAAAAGAACAATAAACACTAGGGCTATTAAAGTACTATCGATTTTATCAAGAAAACAATTTTTTTATAGTTTCAGGAGTGTAAAACACTATCTCAATTATGACGGTAATGCATATCAGTATGTCGTAAAATTTATTTTTGTTTAATTTTATTATGATGTATAAAATAGGACTTGATAAAAGGGTGAAGAAAACTTTTCGAAATTAACTCTTCCTAGGTCCCAGGATGATCGACAAGGGCTCTATGTATAATTATTATTTAGGATAAGTATAGCACTAATCATGTTAAGTGTAGTATTACGAACTATTTTATATAATACAAGCTTTCGTCCGAGATTTCGTCCGCGTGGAATAAAAAAAACATAAGTAAGTAGTCTTTGTGTTCTTCCATACTATCCTCTACATCTATGCTAAATTTCATCGAGATCCGTTCAGCGATTTAGGCAAACTAACAAACATCAATCAATTATTTAATTTGGGTATTTAAAAACATGCAGTCGAGTTGAAACTTTTAAAATCGGTTTTAAAGGTATTTAAACAAGAATAGTATTATTGATTTAAGAATGTCACAATGGACACCTGTGCCTAGTTTAGTTTTTTATTTGGTTTTCGATAATCTGTGCGTGGGCGCGTTAACGGTGCGCTTCCTCCTCGGACAGGTCTGTGACGTGAGATAGCGAGCATCCATGGAATTGATTTAATCTGTGTCAATATTGACGCGGAGGCGTTGTGGGAATCACAAAGTGTGCACAGGTGGCCCCTGACTTCTTCTCATATAGAGCATGATCTGTAATTCCATTGTGTTTTGTTTTAATCGCAAAAATGTTTTTACTAACATCTATTTTTTGTATATATATCATTAGTGAAATTGATTACCTTCACGTGACGCTGAAAGTAGACCTTGCCAATGAATCGTCAGAAATAATTGGCAGTTACTCAACACTATTAATAAATCGATCCACCGCGTGTCAATAAACTTAGATATCCCTATGTATAAGATATTTTGTTAAAATAATTTCATTAAAATATGATATGATATACTGCTCAGCACAGTTCACAAAATTTCATTTCGCAAACGAAAATAAAAATATTATTTAATAGAATGTGAATTAATAATAGTTATTATTTTCAAAATCATGTAAACTAACGAGCAACCTGTATATGGTGGCCGTTTAAAAGTTTAAAACTAAAATAAATATGTAACGCACACGAAAGTTTATTGGCCACTTACAAGGAACACCTGCAAACACTTGTACCTAATGTGTTTGTGACAAATCTCCCATTAAACTGACGGACTATTGTTAGATTTGCTTTCCGGAATGCGAAAAATCAATTAGAGTTTTGCGCTTAACATATTTATCCATCATTGTTACCCCTACTGAGAAGAAGGTTTTTACTAAGGATAATCGGTCGTGAAGAGATGTGCTTCTAGAATTCGATCCTATTAACAAACTTGCATTCAAGCCTCATGAAGTTCTTTGATTAGACAGGTTTTTCTTTAGACACTGACCTTAATAGAGTTCCCTCATTTAACAAAACAATCATCTTGAATTAATACAAGTCATATCCTACTTTTCCAACGTAGACCAAACGCCTGTGTTGTAAGATATTCTTAGCCCTTGGCTACGGGGGCTTAATTACGAATACGATTTAACAATTTCATCATTGTTATCCCACGCGTACGGTACTTTACTTTGTAGTTTATAATTCAACTAGATACGCCCCGCGGCGCCGCGCGTGTCACTCCTCCACATTTTGTAATCGAGCATCGATCTGTATCAATCTCTCCAACTTTCATTGTTAATGGTCACGTATCGCCCGCGGGTTTTAATATCTCACGTTGCGCTGCTATCGTATTATTTTAATGTATGCAACTTGCATACCTCATGGTAATTGAAGCCGCGAGCTTTGGTTGCATACAATTTAACGCTTTTATCGATGCTTCAACTACATTTCTCTGTGTTATTATTTTTATATTGCCCTAAACTATTTTTAAGTACAATAAACATGTGTTGATCTGATAGATGAAGTGGGTGGCTCACCAAATAATCAGATAAATGGCTTTAAATAAGTCTTCAAAAATTATGTTTACAGATATTTCACTTCACTTTCTAGTAATATGAAAAGCTAAATAAGAGAAGAAATGAAATGGCATTAAATGGACTATTAGGTATTACGGAGACGATACATTTCTCTGATCCCTGACATTTTTATCTGCTACTGATAGTCACAGGTCTATCTATTCTTTGAAAGAAATTGGTTTATTCTGTAATCTGTGTAGGGATCACAAGCAATAATTTTTTTCTCGTTACACCGATATTCACGTCGGTTTTAATGCGTCAGACGCACTTGAATTATATTTCTCTCGATCTAAGCCGCAGGCTGCGGGCATTTCTCCGCGCCGAGAAAATTGTCATTTTCCTGACATAGGCAGGTGTTCGGTGGGCATTTTCTGTCTGTGATACGAACAGCTGTCGACCGAGCGACGTACTGTGTTCATTTTGCATTAGTTTTTGCAACGTCATTCAATGATTTCCTGGTTAAACCAAACTTATTTTATGAATTTGATTGTTCGTGATATGTTAAATGCGTAGATTGTGAAGTGCACAAAACATGTAATAGTAAAAATGATGTTCATAATGGATTCATCTAATAATAATTATCATCATAAATGAGTCAATAAAAGAAATACTGTATGTAACACAACATTTCAACAGTCGTATATTTTTGTATAAAAACAGTATAAAAACAATACAAAATCATTACATCAAGTCACATTGTAAAAGTTATAAAATTAAAATTAAAATAAAGGAGTGGTTTTCTCTGCGTAAGATGATCCTTCTTAATGTCGCACGATAAAACATCTTTGGTGTCACCAAAAACATTAAAATGGTTACCACGTGTCATGCATTTCTCATTGGTTTTGCTTAAATTTGGCTTTAGACGTCTGATATTACCTTCACATCTAACTACCCCATTAGAGTTATACGATTGTGAAGAGGTTTTGTTTACAAATATATGTTTCTTAATGTTTTCCATGATGGAATCCCCAGTGCTTATGGTCCTCATGACCTCCTTTCTTGCCATGACCTTCATGATGGTGTCCATGACCTTCATGACCGTGATGGCCCTTATGGTCATGATGATCTTCGCCGTAATGATGCTTATCATGATGGCCATGTTTGCCATGGTGACCCTCGTGGTGTCCGGAGTGATGGTGACCACCCTTCTTGTGGTGACCGCCATGATCTTCGTGGTGTCCGTGGTGGTGACCGTGCTTGTGGTGTTTGCCTTCATCGTGGTGTCCGTCATGGAAGTGATGGTCCTTGTGGAAGTGGTCCTTGTGGTACTTCTTGTGGTAGCCGTCGGTGTGCTCACCCTTGTCGTGATGTTCGTGGTGACCGTGCTTGCCACCCTTGTGGTGATGTCCGTGCTCGTGGTGCTCACCGTGGTGGTCGTGCTCGTCCCAGTGCTTCTTGTGGCCGCCACCATGCTCGTGATGGTGTCCTTCGTGGTGATGTTTGCCGTGGTGACCGGCGTCTCCCTTGTGGTGGTGGTGGTGGCCGTGGTGGCCTTTTCCCCCTTTACCACCGTGCTCGTGGTGATGATGCGCGTGGTGGTGATGTCCACCACCCTCTTCGTGGTGGTGGCCCTTGGTCTCGGCCACGGCCATGTCGGACTCAGCTTGCTCAGCATAGCAAGCCGCCACGAGGCAGACAACTCCTAACACCAACAAACCCCTCATTTTGTGAGTAGACTTCCTTGGTTGTTTACAATCGGAAGTCCGGTTGTGACTGACTTCAGCTTGAAAATTGTCTAATTTATATTAGTTAGTTGATAGATTTTCAGGCGATGTAGAAATATAATGCCGCAATGGACGCCTGCACCAGTTCACGGACAGTTAACAAAAAGTCTCAGTATCGTTGCATTACAAGTTGATGTTTCCAAAATGTTTCACTTTTGCTTTGTTGTACTTTTGTAGTTACCGTCGTTTGTAATGATTTCTATTATTTGAACAGTTAACACATAAGTTATTTAGGCTTTGATCTAAAGTATTTAGTTACATTGTACTTATTCAGATATATTTCTTTAACCTTGCGGTGTTATTACGATTATAGCTTACTATGTAAACATGTTTAAAAATCTCTCTCGATAACAATCTCCGCCAATCAACAATCTTTTCACCGAATACATTACGACTTACTTAAATTAGTTTTTTAGTTCTTAATAGGCAATATTTGCTACTAAGAAAGCAATTTATGAAACATCAATTTGTTCTTCGTAGATACAATTTTTTGTTACGCCATAAAGCAAGTTGGTACGTGGTTTAATAATAAATTCGTTAGTGACAGTGTAACAATGGAGCTTCATTTAAACTGTAGGTGTTGTATCAGAGTCGGTGCGTGATTGGAGGAGTCGGGCAGGTGGCCTGCGCCGCGCGTTTCCTATTAGAATCTTGTTAGAGAGTCCATTCCGTGATCATTAGAGGCTGGCAGGTGCGAGGCGCCCACGTATAAGTACATTTATCTATTGACACGCAACTAACGGGCCAAGAACGCTTTGTACCACCGAATGTTCAGAGATAGGGAATTTGTAGATGCTTGTTGTGTTAAATACACTATCGAACGGAATACACAATGAGATTTTAAATTAATAATTTATTTGAATATGTCTTTAGCAGAAAAGTTCCATTTTTTATCTATGCAAATTAGTGATTGTAGTTTTTATCAGTTTTAATTATTTTTTCGTTGTTATCGAGTCGTGCTGAGATTTCTAACTTTAATAAGATATGATAAGTACATACAAGTGGTCAAGGGCTTTATCGTATTAGTTGAAATTTAAGTATCAGAAGCTTAGAATTTAATCTAACTAATTAAGTAAAATAGAAAATAGTTGTGACTGATTAAATAAAATGGATTGGAATAGATAATATTTGATATGGAATAAATATTTGTATCAGAATATTTAAACCGTGGTGTTGATATGGCTTGTTCGGGGGGTGTGTCTTGTTGGTAGTTTATTTTCTCCAGAAGCAGATAACATACGGACCAGGGAAATCACAGATAACAAATTTAACCTGGTACGAGCTTTATACGTCAAAGGAGAGTTCATTAACATGGTTGCATGTAGAAAGGAAATAAAACAGTAATAGATAAATAGGTGTTGGTAGTACGAGTTAAACTTAGACGCCTTTAACTCAATATAATAGTTATTATCGGCTCCTGAACACGTATGGATGGCTTCTAATGCATCACTAATTCAATACAAATCCTAGAGCGAGCCCAACGAAGCCAGTTCGCTAAGCCTAACGCTTTTCTAACAGCCGGCCACCTGTCGCGGCACTTTTTAATCGTCTTACTTACCATACCATATACGTAGCCGTCTAGAATTACGTTGAACACCATAGATTGTAGAAAGTTACAGACAGATAATTTTAAGTATTAATTTAAGTAGTAATTATTAATTTAAGTAGACATTTAGTTTAATTTTGACGCACTACCATTTCAAGTCAGGAGGCAAAGGTTCCACACTTCTCTCCTGTCGCTTAACAGACATTTAAGCAATAATTTTAGTTGTGTTATTTCTTCTTTTTGTTTTTTTGAACTGATCTGTGTATTTTAGATTACACACTTACCAAATGTCAGGTGTATCCGGTGGTAAAAGTAGGGTTTGTTTAACGGACACGTAAAAAGATACTATGTAAGTGCAATTGAGATCAATAAAGTTATATTTATATTCTATTTATTGTGAAATATAGTTTTAATTTCCTCACATTCCTTTGTTGTAAGTGTACTACATTTTTATCAGGTATGAAATTGATTCGTTACACAAGTGTGAATAGGATTGTTGCATATTTTATAAAATGAAATATTTTTTTAATTTGATACGATACCGATAAGCCGGTTTTTAAGATCTGGAAGAATCTACGTATGCATTTTTAATAGTATTCATGTCATTTCACCAGCATTTAAATGCAATGTGACAGTATTATTGCAACTCGTCCTTCGAAGACGTAACGTTTAGACTTTCCCTTTTTTGTCCATTCATTGATCGATTCAATTTCAGATTCGCGATTCACTCGAAATTATATCAATACAATAAATTAAATTGCCAAAAAGCAAGTTAATTGTCATAAATACAAGGTTGTATTTATTATTTTCTGCTAGCAACATTTTACAAAATCAATTGAATGGTCATTCGTGACCTTCTTAAGTCTATGGTCGGTCATAGTCCTGCGGTTAGAAGTGATTTGAACGTTCTGAGGCAAAGCTTGTTCCTACCTCACCTGCTGCATTCCTGGCCGTGATTGCCACACCTGTGCATCTCCTGCTATCGCATCGAGGATGTAATGAATGTTTGCTACGACTTTTATCGAAGTGAAACGATGCCGCGTTATAAATTTTATTACACGTCATCAGTAATTGCATTTCGGTTCGTATACCGGATGTCTTCTAAGGCATGGAGGCGGAGAAAGGATATAATTATTACTTTAATAAATACTCTCCCCTAAGTGTCTCTGGAAGGCACACTACACTACATAAAAGAAACTATTAAATTCAGGAAACAAGGGCAACACATATCTTACTAATATGTATTATAATTGCGAAAGTTAAGATGGATGCATTGTTAGAGTTTGTAGTCTAAACTGCTGAACGGATCTCAATGAATGTTGTCATGGACGTAGAGAATAGTCTGGAATAACACACTTTAGTTAACTTTAGGAATGCCATTACTTTAATATTTCTTTTTTTGTTTCCCCACTTTTATATGCGACTTTCTGTAATTAAGCAAAGGCTTTAAATATGTGACAAGATATTTAATTTAAAATTAAACAACTTATTGCGGTTGCGTCTTGATTTTCCTTACTATCATGTTATCTATATTTTGGAAAAATGCTCGTAACATACAAAAACAGATATTACCTGATAAGTATTTCAAGAGCTACATAAAATCGCTAATATGTTTTTTTTTCAGGTGTCAGGTTTCGTCAAACATCGACTTATCTAGGAATTATACTAATTATCTTGATTTTACTTATTGATATTCGATGAACAGTTGTTATAATTTTTTTTAATTTTCTTTCGCGCGCGACTCCTTACGCGTAGAATTAAAAAAAAAAACAAAAGAAGTAGTTTATGTGTTCCAGACTACACTCAATGACCAATTTAATCAAGATGACTTCAGTTTAGGCCACAAAAACTCCACTAAACATCCATCCATCCGTCCATCTAAGATATCACATTTATTGTATTTATTAAGATATAAAATCTACATTTTATATTAAGTAAACACTATTTAATACGTTAGTGGCGATTACTCTATTTTAGTATTTTACTGAAAACTTTATAATATTGTAGGTATAGCAAAAAATGTTGTAAATACGCCGAGAAGTTTTTAGCCAAAAAGCTACATTATCATTGAGTACGACAGGCTATTAAATTACTAAAAAAAATGTGCTGACGAATTCGCGGACAAAGGGTAGTTAGTGTCTGTTACTCTTAGAGCGCGCGCACACCTGAAACTAACCTATTGCTCAACTATTTATTCTCGCTTTGATTCCTATGATCATGTATAGAGGTGTGGAAATTACTCGACTTTTAGTTGTACAACTAAACAGTTGAATTTGCTACGAAACAATTGACAATCGCACAACAATCATTTAGTCAAAGGTGCGTCCGCTCTTTCCATAATTATATCTCTGTGCGATACACGACAAAGGTCTCTATGGTTATATTGACCTTTGTCTCTAACCGTTCGACAATTAACCAATTGTATCTATCCGTTGTCGCGATAACATTTAACTCTTTAGCAAACGATAATCTTTAACCTTAAAAATGAACGTTCTAACGAGTTATTGACCGATAATAGAACTATTTTTTAAAGTATAAGAAATCGGGTTATGTAATGATGGCGTAAGTTACAACTTTATTTGCGGTTTTTAAGTTAGACAAAGGATGGGTTTTATTTAGATAATGGTGAAAGTAGAATAAGCAAGCCGTATCTAATCGTCACACAAACATATACTACTCAACATTTTATTTTATGCCAGTCTGCCGCACTTGTAAACATTAAAACACTTTTTTTACAGTTTTCTTTATCTATAACATTTTCCAGGTTCTTTTTTGGCACATATTTTTTTGGTAACGCTGGCAAAACACCAGGAGGCGACTCATAGACAAGACTGAAAATCTTAAGGCTAAGGGCCTGTCTCACCAAATTATAAATTGTCTGATAACAATCCAACGTTTAAAATATGTGAGGTAAGTATCGTCTTTTGTTACCTCTTATGACAGTGATGTCATTTTTAAGCTATCTGAGCCTCTATCAGTCAGTGGTGGGACAGGCTCTAAAATACCATTCCTTGTAAAAAGTGTAAACTTCTTCTTTGTCGCTTGAGTCTTTACAGACTCGTCGTGGTTATCACGTATCAATGACCCGCTTCACAAGACGCCGCCACTCCTCCCTGTATGCTGCTTTTTTCGCACATTGATGCAAGGGTACGTCCATAGCCGTTCTAATCAGGTCGGTCCATCTCATAGGCGATCTTCCTCTAGGTCACATTTTGTTGTGTAATTATTGCATAATTTGATATCAATAGATTGTCATTACAGAGTTGGTACTCAGGTTGCAGTGATGGCAACTACCTCTGTCGAGTGGTACTCGACTGCGCCACATCCTGACGCCGGTCGACGCGTAATCTTGCAAACTGAATTTTAAACGAACACTTTAGGTTTGAAGTAATATAGAGCTGAATATTTGACTGTGCATATATTTCTGCTGAAGCAAGCCGTAAAAAAGGAAGATTTATTAAACATGTAGAAAATACAGGTTAAAGAAAACACTTCTAAATATTTCTATTAAGATCCGTTATCCGTCGAATAAACTAATTTAGGGACTTATTTGGAATTAACATTATCGGTGGTAATATCAACTCTGTATTGATTTCTTTCTATACTTGATTTCACTCACGTAATTCTATGTAAAGCGTAATTATACCTTCATTTGAATATTCATCGTGACGATGTCAACGGCGTTTGCGCTAAACACCGACATCCGCACTCTCCAGTTCTGTTTAATTGAGACTAGTCTGTGGCAACAGCAACAATCCGGTGAAGCCTGTTGCCACGTACTAAAGCATTAAGACGTTATTTATGGACAATTTAGTCGCTTCCAGGAGACATGTTTTTTAACTTAATCACTGTTTACACATTCCAAGATGGCCGCCCACGTATTTTTTGGATTCGTCGTGTCAAAGGGCAAGGGCCCGGTCGAGGCGAATGCTTCCAATGAATGTACTTTATTGCCGTGTTTATTATGCAGCTGATTTCTATTTATGTAAAATCACAACCTTAGTATATAGACATTTAGTAGATAAAAAATACAAAATTATTGCTCCCCATATTCCTGCAAAATTAACCGTGTATTTTTATTGGTGAGTTTTTTTAAATCATGAATTTTATTTGAACACACAAATAAATAGTGTTGTGGGAGCTTCACCGGACTGGATCAAAATCTATACGTCCACGTTTGATTTCCCCCTTGTATTCGATTATTGAATTTCGTATGCACATTTATCCGACGTAATCACGTATAGTTGAAGAAAACATCGTCACAACCTGCTTATATCGACGAAGTAATTCAAAGATATGTGTGAAATCGACTCGCTCTAGTCCAGCGTGGTTATCTATGTCCTAGATACCCCTAACTTTGCAATTAGCCCCTCAGCGTGGACATAGACATTTCATATCTGTTCACTAATATGTGCGTTGCTACTAAATATTACAGTTTGCCTCAACTTGATAAGAGTAGAAGTAAATACAGGAATTCATTTGCGATGCATAGTAAATGCATATTTTCTTATCTATTTGTTCTTTTAATGTACGTTGTGAATATCAAATGAACAAATATGGTATTATTCTTGAACATGTATATAAGTGTAAATTGTATTGACGTATGTTATCTAAAGAAATAATCATATTAGCGTAAAAACCTATCTAAATGTGCAAATCATTAAAGAATTTGGACGTCCATATTCGACTGACGTTAGTTCTGATAGATTTTCGGTTGAAATATGAAATGAGTTATTTATTAGATGTGAAAATTATTATTAAAAATTAAGGTATCATTTCAGACATAAGACGTCCTTTTTGTATAAACAAAATAAATTTCAGATTTTCTTTTGAAACTGCGTATATGTGTGACATCACAAAAAACTTGTTTATCTTATAGATTACTAACTTTCGCCCTGGACTCCACTCGCATAGAATTTAAAGAAACAAAAGAAAGTAATATATGTGATCCAAAATATCCTCTACATCTATGCCAAATTTCATCATGATCCATTCAGCAGTTTAGGCTTCAAACTCTAACATCCATCTATCCATCTAAACTTTCGCATTTAGTAAGATTAGATAGGTGTCAACGACCATTTCCGTCACTCATCATCATCATCACCAGCTCACTATACGTCCCCACCGAGGGGCTCGGAGCCTACCCTAAGTAAGGGTGACTAGGCCATAGTCAACCACGCTGGCCAAGTGCCGGTTGGTCGACTTCACACATATCTTTGAATTTCTTCGCCGATATGTGCAGGTTGCATCACGATGTTTTCCTTCACCGTAAGAACGTCGGTTAATTTATGTACATATGAAAATTCGAAAAATCGAAAATCACATTGGTACATGGCGGGATTCGAACCCAAGACCTGTAGATTACAGGTCAAGTGCTTAAACCACTGAGCCACCGACGCTCTCATATCATTTCCGTCACGATAAAAATTAACTACAATTTTTAAATACAAACATCGACCAGTTAAATATAAATAGTAAATTAACGCAATCATTAATTAAAACTAACCTAAAAATGGTAAAGTTAGAAGGCCGTTACTCATTTATAAGGAACTGGCAATTTATAATGCATCGATGCAAATCTTTAAAAAATGTTTAGTTCGCAAACAGAGTATTGAAATATTTTAGTATAAATGTTTAAGATTATACCTATGAGTTATTTTTGTCTAATTGCACTTTTGTACATTATATTTGTTTATCTGTATTTTAATTAAAGAACAAACTGATAACGTAATCTAATTAATAAATAGATTATAATTACGATAAGGTTTTATCACAATGTACATCTTATTTAAATAATTGATAAATGGGCATAAAAAATATTTTCAATTGAAATATACAATTGTATAAAAATCTTTGGAAGAATTTTGTATTGATCTTTATTTCTTCTTTGTTATTATTAAGCAAACTTAAAAAACTAATGAAAAAAATTATAGAAATCTATGTATAATGTAGATTAATTATATGAGCCGTGTGACAACATTTAAATCTTTGAATACGATTTCATACTACTGCCATATTATGCATTTATATCAAAATTCACTATCATTACAGACAAACTAATCCACCACGTTAATGTTGTCAGTTTTATCATATGGCATTATCTTTTTTATAAAAATTATTTATGATAGTATTTATTTATACGGATTTCAATGACCGTGAAATGTGACCTATTGAAAAAAAACATTTTTTTTATATCTTACATCTTTGACTTTTAAAAGAAAAATGAATGATGGTATTTTTGCACGTATGTTTCGGTAAAAAAAATTCAACCAGAAAACAGTTAATGACGACAAGAGGTACGAATCATTGAAATAATTTAATACCCAGGATGTCATTCACTTATCCTTAATTTAATGTTAATTTGAAATTGAAGCTATCTCTTCGGCAACGTGGGTGGTCTCAAAATGCCTGAACAAAACAAAATGATCTGGAAGGTTCGTCCACCGCGTTCATCGAATGATAATTTTAATGCTCTCCGCTGTTCGAGACATTTTATCTTTCTATATTTTAATGAGCCATTATTTCGTCAGATATTTATGTTAATTGGATCAAAGCGATATATAAGCTTCATATTTTATTAACGGTATTTAATTTTCTAGTTTATTATAAAAATTAAATATATTTATTTTATTACATCTTATTTCAATTCAGCATATAGTGGAAACAAAACAATAAACTCAGTGTTATCCAAATTAATAATGTCATAAATAATATATGCAAATCTTTTAAGTCATTCTAACCTTTTTTACTATAGACCCTTTGTTACTTAACTTACTAGATTTCTATTACTAAACTAATAAATGATATAACGCCTGTCAAAAATTAATAGCAATAATTTAATCACTAAGAATGGAAACACTTTTTACTTGACTTTCTTGGTCGACTGTAACACAACTGTAAAGCGTTACTAGTTTTAACATAAAAAATGATTTGATCTATAGAAAGGATGTGACTGTGCGTTATCTAGGAGATAAGTGAACAGGTTTACTGTAAAGAAAATTAAAAAAAAGGAACACACTAACAGCCTACAGTTTTGTTTATTAATTTTATTTGACCTTTTTTTGCATATACCTCATTCACAGTTAACAGTCCTCATCATAATTTATGGCTTTGTGATTATGAAATGAATAACTGCAAACTCGTGTTGATGTTGTTATAGATGGCGTTGGTATCGTTGTGATGAAAACTGGTGACAGAAACAGGAAACGGAAAACTGTAAGAACTCCTTAATAGCAGATGATTTAATATTTTTAAATCCGGCGTTATGTTTTTAACATCAAGATATAGCTTTGTTAGCTTATAAATTTGCTATACAGTAAACCATGTAATAGTAACCGTGTTACGCAACTTAAATTTGAAGTACATAAAAAAATAATAGCCATAAGAGATAATCAGTTCCGAGACTACTTCGCCTTTCACCGTACAAAGTGAGGTGAATGAGAATACGAAAGATTTGCACTGATATTGGCGTCATCGGTGTCGCGCGGATAGCGGTGTCTCGCTCGGCGCAAGCAAATTAATAAATGAATACCATATCCGAGAGTAGAGCTGCGGCGACGATCTGGCGGCCGAACACCTGCGTCTGCGCATCTCGATACAAACAAGCTAAAATACACTTTATTGTAATGACGTAAGGTTGTAAATCACTTGTGTTTTAAATAACATTCTCATTACTGATCACGGATGTAACAAACAAACTATTCAAAACTCTGTACCTTGAACAGCAAAGTTGGGTTTTACGCTTGTCACGGCCGCTGAGATTCCTTAGACGGGAGAGTTATGGCCTTTATTGTTACTTTTTATGTTTTTCTTATTCGTCAGGTAAAAGCAAACAAGAAATTGTATAAAATAAACACAAGAAGGTTTCGCTGTTGTTTTTTTAACTTTTATTTACCGTGACCAATGACCTTACGATAAAGATGAAGTGACTTTTCATTATTTAAATCACACGACAATTGCATTCCATTTGAGCATTATTTTTATAATTAAAAAAAGTCTTCAAATGTAAATAAATATAACAACGTTACTTGAATCATAATTAAGTAGACTTTTTGTATTTTGCAACTCACATATTAAATTATCTTCTACAAGAAATGTTCATTTACAAATTGTTTTTATCAATAATTTTTTTTAGTTTATTAATCTTGCTCCGTTGTCTTAAAAGTTATTTAGAAATACATCGCAACGAGATGGAAACCTAAGAACATCTTTGTACGAAATTCAAACTGATTTTCTAATTTTACTTGCAATTATTTTATCGTAATACATAAACAATATGACATGAATATAAAAATGTAAATAAAAAAAACATTATTAGTTTCAAATTCATACTAAAAAATTAATCCAACGCGAAGTACATCGTGACGAATCATTTTTTATTGAGTTTTAGTGTTGCTTTAAGAGATGGCGCTGTAATATTCTGATTCATAACATTCTCAAAAACTCACGATATTTAAAACACACAATTATGTCATATTTATTTTTTAATTTCAGTGTAATTTAAAATATTTAAGGCCTAAAATAAACAAATAGTTGTTAATGTTAAAAACAAAAATATATTAAAACTTGATAATGGTTCTAAATCACGATATTAAAGTTTTTGTTACAGTCAAGCATATATACGACGGTTAGGACAAAGTGTTTATTGGGTTCCGACCAGTACAATTATCGGGATTACATGCAGAACCTTCATGGTTCCTTCATCCTGTGGAAAGTCCCCGGAGATAGGACGGAAAGCGTCGTATTGTGATGGATTTAGGCCGGGTTCGGTGCCATAGGGGAGGTTTTCGACCTGTTTGGTATCGACCCTAAGCGTTGCTCAGAGCAAAGAAGATGTTGTTAGAGATTCAAAATCTTAACAAAATGGGGCTCACTCGGTTGGAACCTTTCTTTTTTTTGTTAAAAATTTAATTAAATTTATGACATTTTATTACTTTAATATTAACAGACATAAAATTACTTTTACATTACGACTCGTTTGCATTTATTACGATTTCTTTTTATCTATTGTTCTAAATTACAATTAAAAAAAATTGTTTCAAATACAAATCAAAGTAATCGAATTTTAAAATAAGTTTTCATTCGTAAGGACGTAAATATTATTTTTAATTAGTAAACATGGAAAAAAAGAAACAAAAAACATGTTTGAAATTGCCCCCAGAGAGATTTGAACTCTCGACCCCTGGTTTACAAGACCAGTGCTCTAACCCCTGAGCTATGGAGGCCACGCTTAGCAACGTCAGAAAATATAGTTCAAATAGTTGATAGTCATAGTATGAGTAGTAGACTTACTTAAATAAGCGATTTAAATTGTTATATCTATACTAATAATAATAAAGCGTACACACACACTACTTTGTGGCGTAGGATGTCAGCAATCACAGTATATTTTTGAATAATTCTATCTTTAATAAGAAAACAAAACCCAAACAATTACGACACTCTTTAGGCTATATATTTTACGCTATTAGGGGCTAAACAAATCAGAAAAAATCTTCATGTGGGAATGGGACCATAAATTACAAGCTGCCAATATCAAGGAAGAAAATTGCCATCGTTGTCATTTGTGCATTTGAAATTTTCAATTGAAAATTTGACAAATGAAATAAAGTCTTTATAGTTTCATGCGGATGAAGCCGCACGGGAACAGTTAGTCAAATAGTAAACCGATGCCATACTTTGGAGTACATTTTAAACGTAACGTGAGTAATGCTTTTTACTGTGATCAATGTTGCTATGCTTTAATTTGAATAATTTATTGATAAGCGTTATCTCTAACAAAGTTTATTATAGCTATGCTAATAAGTCTGCGAAAATAATGCCGAATAAAAACATGCTACGAAATGACGACATCTTGGGGAAACCCAATGTGACATGAATGTATAAGTTTAAATTTCTTTTAAAACTAGTTTTAGTGTCGCCAAGGACTTAAATAATTCTTATCTTAATGTATTCGAATGTTTGGATGGTTACATGGTTAACGACTGGAAGGATCGGAATGAAATTGGAACAATTATATCATTGGAATAAGCTAAAATCTACTAACTTCGTTTATGTAATTTTGTAAAAAAAAACTTAAAGACACATATGTTTATAATACTTTATTTACATACGTTTCTCTTACTAACTCGTCTCGTCCTAATGACATTTCTTTTCTCCTCGACAACTGACACGCGGGTCGAGGTTTTCGCCTGCCAGATACATCGCCACAAACTTTAGGTAAATAAGACTATTCCAGAAAGTATAACTAACTTAATATTCGCCACACGATTGGTGTTGGTGATAAATCTAGTATAACGTAATCCTGATGCGCTTACGCAACATGGCCAGATGTGCAGCGCTCCTTCAGTAAAATACGCACGTAATGTTGACTAACAAGTTGTTGTACAACATGCTAATGTCCACTAGTGACAACATGTTTTATTGCAAACTCTAAACTGAATGGGTATGAATGAACGCTGGAATCACATATAGGATATGTAACACGGGTTTTACATTCGTATTCCATTCTCGAGGATAATCTGGTGCTTTAATGTGTTGTCCTTAAATATTAAGTTTAAGTTGTGTTAGTAATCGTAATAATAGGTGTGAATTTTAGATTATGTTATATAGAAGAATACTTCATTGTTTTTTCTATATCATTTATCAGTAGCTTGCGTAAAACCGGATTAGTTTATCCAAAACGATATTACTAAAACAAGTTTGGATCATGTTACGATAAAGTATAGGATATTAAGTAACATGGCGCATGGGCCAAGACAGATGTCGACTGGACACGGCCCAAAAGCGTAGACTGGCGCTATTTTGCATGCCTCAACCCAAAATGGGAACCAAGCGCCAAACCCAAGCACAGCTATATAGGGTGTTCGTGGGTTGACATAATCGATATTGAGAGAGTTCAATACGGACATTGCATATAACTTTGAAATTGATTTGTTCATTTTAAAAGTTGAACTTTCGGAGGTTACCATTATGGTTTATCGCCAGTTTACTGTGTTGTTGTGGGAATGTTCTAATCTCGTATCTTTAAACTTTACGCGGCTGTAAGATTATGCCAGCTCTTTTCTCTCTTTCTTAAACAATAAGAGTAGCATGAACATTGGATAAACATATCTTTTCAAAGACAAAATTCCCCTTCTTCTAATGAACATTTTAAAAAATCATTGATCTCCAAAAAAAGAGTAAAGCATACTTTTATCTATGTTGATAATAAAACATGTATGATGAGTGTAGTTTGCTTCTACTCTAGTTTAATGTTTTAACGGAACTTTTTATGCGATGAACATTAAACACAATTTGTCTTTAAAATAATGTATCATTGATAATAGTTGTAAATGAAACATTTGATAGATGAAAAAACATTTAAATGTTAACGGTAGCTATTAAAATTACGATCGCAATCGTAAATCGACTATAAAATAGAAATAATTGTAATGGATTTAATTCAGTTACCAGCAATTACGAGCGTCTACCGTTATTGAAGTGGATATTTCGTTATTGCGTATTTACTTCCGACAGCGTAACTATAACAAAAATGTTAAATGATTTCCCCTGAGATATGGTCCGTTAATACGGACGTTGGTACGTTTTGTAATCAAAACGTACTAAGACAGCTTGCTACTTTCCCCACTTTGCGCAAGTTTGCTTGAATAGTAATATATCTATACTAATATTATAAAGAGGAAAAGTTTGTTTGATTGTTATAAATAGGCTCACAAAGTACTGGGCCGATTTCAAAAATTCTTTCACCTTTAAAAAGGAAATTTATCTGTGCGTAACATGGACTATGTTTTTTCATTTCTTTATTTTTATATGTCATGCGGACAGAGTCGCGGGCAAAAATTAGTCTTTGTTATTTGTGCGTCTCTTATTTGCGATCTCTTTCCTTGTAATGACAAGTATTCAATTGTTTCTATATTCAATAATGCTTTTTGGCTAATCGGTCTATTTTTTAGTACACAACGTAGCCTTCATAGCTCAGGGGTTAGAGCACTGGTCTTGTAAACCAGGGGTCGAGAGTTCAAATCTCTCTGGAGGCAAATCGAATCTTAATTGTTTAAATACTTTTGCACGTCAACAAATTAGTTTTATTCTTTTGAGGCAATAGGTAACAAGAACTACGCGTATATTCTCATTTTCAAAAATACCAATAAAGAAGAATTCGCTTCCAAAGCGAGGTAAATTCAGGATAAGATCGTTGTTCTGTTGGCAGAATTACCATACATTGATCTCAACATCTATGCATGTCCGAAATTATCGATGATTACTGGTACGGCACCAGTTATGGCGCCGGTACAGCGCCGCCGGCGCTCTATACTGCAAACCGATAATTTACCGTACCGGTAATGTTCTTGTTACCTTTTTAAATTTATTTTAAGGCCGATCGACCGGCCTTAATTGGTACAGCATGTGGGCGATTGGTACGTCACGCGCTACCCGCATACGTAACTGTAACTGTAACTGTACCCAGTTTTTTTTTTTAATTTACCTAGCTGTTTCGCGGCTTCGTATTTATTATCTGCATAAAATTATACTGGCCAGTGTTATTTTTTCTTTTTAATAGTTTTATATTAAAGTCTTGAAATAAACAACATATTTTTGTTCGTATATTACTGTAACTAATTAAATAAATTCTAAATTGAAAAATTGTTTTGTCAAACGTTTTATTAAGTTGTTGCATCTAATTATAGTGGTCATTGCAGTGGCACAGGAAGAAGACAGTCCAGTTAATGAGGAAGCAATTAGTAACGTTTTGTCTGCTGGCGGTACTCTGTACAGACGAGTGGGTTTCAACGAACGACTCGTGTCCACTTTGCATGACATTATTTCTTTTACATCATTATTCAGCGAGAAAGTAACTAGAGTTAAAAGTACAAACATTCCTTCGTTAACTTTACTTTTTGTTCAAGTACCACATACCACAGATGTGATTCACAATTCACAAGTGCGTAGGCCCGAAGGTACATTAAATAGCTAGGACATATTTCAGGGAACAATATCCACATAACGCAGCCTGTCCCACGCTAATCTTTCAGTCATAAAGCATAGTGCACACCACGCTCCAGTTGCAGCGTCGCTATATCAGCGCGTATAACTGACAGGCCCGATAGCCAGTTCTGACTTGCAATTAATTTAACTCGACTTTGACCATACCTCATTTTGCTACTGGCAGCACTATCGATACAGATAATAGCTTTTGCATTATAAAAGTATGGGCGATTGGTCGTTTTTGTCTTTTTCATTTTTTGTGCTACTGATCTTTATCTGGTTAAGCCGGTGTAGCCAGTATTATGTATGTTACATATACACTTTTAAGACGACTGTTTTTGCTAACTTTTTTTATTGTCTATTAGTGATGTTTATGTGGGAACTATTTAGTTTCTGGTATTAATCTAAATCAGCGTTTTCCTCGCTTTAAGGTAAAGATAAATATTTTTTCATAGGCTTGTCACGAGCTCGGCATGTGCTCAGCCAAGCGCAGCCAGTGCGCCGTGAGCGAGGCCGCGCGGGGTTCAGCTGACGTCGTATCCGATGTCCACGCCTCGCATGTGACCGATCAAAGAGCGGCATATTGCGTGTGTACACGTCCTAATTTCATCCTTCATTTCTTCTGGAGGTTTAACACAAATCTGCATTGTTAAATAAAGGTAAAAGTGTTTTAGTTGAAAATATAATTATAATTTTTTATTTAATTAAATACGAGGTTCGTAAAGCGATCAAGTTCTTGAGGTAAACTTTACTAAAAACACGAAAGGTAAGTTACGTA
Organism: Papilio polytes; assembly: GCF_000836215.1. NCBI lineage: Eukaryota > Metazoa > Arthropoda > Insecta > Lepidoptera > Papilionidae > Papilio > Papilio polytes. Next base: position 1,417,588 of record NW_013525694.1, read on the forward strand.
GTCACACAGTGAAATGAAATGGTAAAAAGAGAAGGGATGTTTTCAACATTCAAAAAGACACAAACAATTTTATTTATTTGTTTTGTTATGAGAAGGGATGAATAGTATGTAACGAGAAGGACGTTAGTTATGAATGTGGAGGGGTACACCGGTAGAGGTAGACCTAGAAAGAGATGGATGGTTTGTGTGAAAGGTGACATGATCAAGAAGGGAGTGATGACTGAGATGACGGATGATAGAGTTATTCGGAGCACGAAAACTCGGTGCGCCGACCCCACAGGAGTAGGATAAGGCAGGGGAAATGATGATGATGAATTCTATCTATACACAATTAATTACAAATTTAAAAACATACACTAGTTAGCCATTTAAAGTAAATACCATACTTTGTATTACGTATGATAAAATACATAAAATACATAGCAAATACACGTCCTTCGAGTGTTGTAATCAATTATGAATCATGGTTGCATTGTTTATATAAATTGTAATTGTCACACTAATTGCATCTTGCGGTCACGAGCAACGCAGCGCCGCCAAGCGGTCATTAGTTATGTTACTGATTAATGTATTATTTATATCGTTATAATTATATAAAAAAACATTATTCATTAAATAAAAAAATAGCCATATACGCATACAGGGATAATTTATCTTAATCATCTTATAAATATTAACAACAATGGAATATTGTACCTATAAATATCATTAAAAAAGTCACTTCTGCACATAAAGAAAATGAATGAATCCAAACAATTTCAACCAACGGGAAGCGAGCAAAATAATCGGATGTAATTACTAATTTTAGCCCGCGACTAGGTTCACGCGGAATTAAGAAAAAGTAGCCTATGTGTTTTTCCACAGTATGCTCTACATCTATGCTAAATTTTATCGAGATATGTTTAGCAGTGTAGGCTGCAAGCTAACAAATATCCATCCATCTATCTAAATTTTCGCATTTATACGACATTATAAGAAGTATGATTAACTAAACGCACAAAGTAACTGATGATCATGATCTGAGTTTACGGGAATTTCGCATTAACTTTATAATCATGGTATATTTAACTTCAATTAACACCGCTTGCGTCAAAGTTAGAATAAATTACACGCATCACTGACACTTCCGCGGGTGCGCCGATAGAGGGCACCCCCGCTTATGGCGAGTCATGGGACTGATTTTATGGTAATTTGTAAATCAGGGTGAATTTAATTCATTACAAAATTTTATTTGTTTGTGTGTCACAATGGAGCACAAGTTTCCGTTTTGAAAAACCGTGAGAGTTTTATCGATATTTCGTTTGAAATTACAGAGACATATGATTCCTGATTACAGAACAACCATGAGATTTCGCTGTTAACTGAGAAAAATAAACACTTTAAATAAGTCGTACATGGAGTAAATGTAATGTATTTCAAAGACAACATTTAGTCCTAAATATTGTCTTTATAATATTTAAAAAAATAGCGCTAAGTTTCTTGCCCCTTTATGAATACCCTTACGGGTTATATCCCTCTATCCGCAGTTCTTGACTACACCCTGTGTTTAAGGTGTATATTACCAGATGGCGCTTATCAAAATCAATATTGACGGCATCAATCAGTATCTATTTCAGTCTCCTAGATCTTAGTCTACTTGTTGTATTTAAACCTGTTAAGATGTCTGTATTTTTTGTACAGAGTTGCATTAACGGCATTTACGCGGTCGTTCTGGTGGGGAACTGGTTTGCGATTGTCGTGGAGGCGTGAGAAGGGCGACTGTTGGGATATTCTCATGAGTGACGTCAGCACGCACCTGCATCGAAACATACAAAAGGACGATGTCGCCGAAGTGGTCCAATGCGGTTTACATGTCCAGACAAGTTCCGATCTCAAGGTTTCTCCTTTTACCGCATATGCAGATTGATGAACTGATGATCTGTTAAACTTAACATCAAATTGCTTTGTAAACCATTATTATACAAATTCTCTTAATATGAAGACAAGAACAATCTAGACAATCGAGAGCTCGTTCCTAATTAGCACGTACAGCTTCACTAGTGTTAAACACGTTATTATGGGCTGTCTCTTAATATAAGTCTTGATAAAATTAAAACAAAGACAAAAAATCGATTGGGCTTGTCTTATCTCATTAATCCTGTTACATTGTTGCAAGCACAAGTAAGAGCAAATTACACCCCAACGTAGTATTGCAGGGCACAGAATAATCATGAACACTTTTGTAAAACATAACCTTACTTAGTAATTTCATGAAGCGTGTCATTACATCAGTTGTTATCTGAAATGTCTTGTAAACTCATTTTCGGACCACAGAAGAAACTAATTGCAGGAAATGTAAGAAACCACGGATTCACAATTACTATGGTTGAAAGAAAATTACGCTAAATTAAAATTTTAGATACTGTCATATTTGTGCTAATAATTTGCATAGTGTCATAATAAAGTCCTCCAAGTATCCCTTTACAATCTAATTATTGTTTCTTATTTTAAGACCTTAAAGTCTGTGTATTCTAACCACTTAATTAAAGTCGCCTTCTTCACTTATTGTCCTAAAAAAACCGTACAGCAACTCGAAGAGTACGGTAGCTAATTACATTTATTTCTTTTAAAAAATATGAATACTCGATAAACCAGTCCGCGTTTACGGTACAAGTTAACGGATACGAGAGAATAAAAAAAATAGCATTAAAGTACGTGTATGCTAAATAATTGAAAAAACACGTCTTGCGACTGTTTTTGCGTAATTTTTTCTGTATAGCGAATTCCAAAGCAGCGATAATGGCGTATAAACCAGTAATTGATATTGTGGCTGTAATTGTTCGTTTATTTATTTAAAAGCAATACGTATGGTAAGGTAAAATATATCTTTTTGATTAGCGAAAAAGTAAAAAAGAGTCTTACTTCGTTATGACTTTTTCATAAAAATCTGCTTATAAAAACTTAAGCAAAAAGAACCAAAGTAAGGAAGGCGGATGTCAACAGAGCGTTGTACTGACACCCGGGTGCTCAGTGGCCGCTGACCGGCGTGGGAACATCGCGCAGGTGTGCCGGATTCGAATCCGCGCCGATCGTCCACATTAAATACATTACCGCGTTATTTTAACGGCCGTACGCATTAATAAGACCACCTTAAGACGGAACTTGATCTGTTATCGCTTTAATATGTAATAAGAGAATTTTAATTAATATATTTGAGGCCTTCATTTTATGTCTTAAAATATATGTGACAAAAATCTGTATGTTATTGAACCATTCTAATTAACTATCGACTGGATTTTGGGAAACAATCATAAATTGCCCACAAAAAGCGCTACCAGCAGCAGCATCTATAAGTTGCCATGATTCAAAGTTAAAAAAAAAACATACAGACGAATTGAAAGTCTACTGCTTTTTAAAGTCGGTTGAAAATCAATTGCAGTCGCATAGAATAATCTATACAAATATAATAAAGACGATTAATTTGTAATTTTGTAATTATTGAAATAACTCAAAAACTATGGAGTCGATTTCAAAAATTCTTTCACCAATAAAAGCTACGTTATCAGTGAGTAACATTTGTGTTTTTTAATTATTTTTTTAACACTCGCGGGCGAGGTAGAAAGTAACAACTAGTTACATACAAAGTCCGGGATAGCATATGCAGTTCCTTTGGTATTGCGGATGTCTATGGTCGTCGATATTCATTTCGTTGTTCCCGAAAAAACATAGAAAAAGAAGGACTTACAAGGAATATGAATCAATAACGAAGTGTCGGATTATAAATAAATCATAGAGCAAATGAGTTGAGTCCGCGAACAGAAGCTGGTTGTGATTTGCGAAGTGGCGGCGTGGAGGCGCTAGCGGCGGCGCACCTGTCTCGCGTTCCCACACGTTTGTTACACAATATATGTGTTTTTTATTCATTGCCAATACATTAGAGCCTCCGCCAGGATGTTGATAATGTTCAATAAACTCAAGAATTTTAAGCTTTACGTTTAATATTTTATTTCTGTTTGATCGAATCAGCAATATACTTTTGATTGGTGTTTTGATACCTTGTGGCGATATTTTCCTTTTTGGATTCAAAAGTCTTTGAAATTTTGAATATTATGAAATATCAAACCATTAGGTTTATCTATACCAATATTATATGAGAAAGATTTGTATTCTTTGTATTATATGTATTTGATTCACGCAAAAACTACTAGGCAGATTTTAAAAATTCTTTTACCATTAGAAAGGTCATTTATCTGTGAGTAACAAAGGCTTTATTTTTTATTAAATGTTTTTCAATTATACGCGGGCGAAGTTGCGAGCAACAGCTAGTAATGAATATTATTCACGCGTTTAGTGAAATGGTTTCATTTCAGCGGGATATTCAAAACTTTAAGATTCCAATCGCTGCGCTGCGCTATAGAGACTGATATACCTTTAGTTTTACGTATTCATGTACAAAATGTAGATATTCTAATTATTGTTTCCCCCCTACAATTGTTGTTTCTTTGCCGTTCTTTGTATGTCATGAGGACAGGAATGGTGAAACATCAAAACGCGCGAACAATTCATAACATATCGATTTCCTAATGGTTTGTTTACATTTGATGTGAGAGAAATCTTTGATTCCCATAATTATCATTTAACAGTTACAAAAGAGAATAAATCGTGAGAACAAATGGCAGGTGCGCGCAGACAACTTCTAGATAATGTTAACCGTTTTTATTTATTCTCAACGTCGCAGGTTAATGCCAGCCGGTGTTACACATCGAAATTATACTGTTTTATTTTATTTATTTAATCTTATACTTTAACTGACTTAAATGCACTAACAACTCGTCAGAAAAGATGAATGTAGTGTTATGTAGAATGTTCTTTGATAATAAGCTTTTTAATTTATGACAGGTTTTATGATTTTGATACTCTTTGATTGTTACATAGAATAGGTTGCTATGGTTATTTTGATTTGTAAAGTCAGAACTGGAATTAATAAATATAGTTAAGAAGTTATCAAATCGTTTCAATTCGCAACAAATTATATATAGTTAGGTGAAATATTAAAAAGGCGCTGATTAGTAATTGTCAATCAAGAATCAAGATTATCAATCTCAACAATAAGGGTCTGTCCCACCAAATTGTAAACTGTCTAAAAACAATCCAATATGTAAAATGTGTGATGGAAATATCGGATTTTGTTACGTTATCTGACAGTGACGTTATTTTTATGCTATCTGAGCCTTTATCAGGCAGTGGTGGGACAGTCCCATAGAATTGCAAACTTGAATAGACATGTATAAGACTGAGAGAAATAAAATTGTTAACGTCGTTAATTATTAAATAACGTAAATTATTTTACGTCTTATTTAACATCTTACTTATTTTACGTCCTTATTCTATAATAATTTAGATGAAATTTCTAAATACATTTCGAAGAAATGCTGTTTTAACAATTACTATCAAAAGACAACAGAAATGACACATTAATCGTAAAAGGAAACTATATGGATTAAACAGGTAAAGTATATAAATCAGTCATCTCAGTAATAAAGAGATCCGTAGCGCCTCCATATCTATGTATAAAGTGAATCAGCGTGGGAAGGGGCGCAGGTGACGGCGCCTGCGCACACCATGTACAGTGCATATCAAACCGTGCACCTTATGATTTACTCATAGAGTATAAATTTAATCGTTAAAGTCGTAATTAACATTATTACAGTACCTAACATTACAAGTCGGAATGGCTATGTTTTATTGTTTCGCGTCTTGTTCATTTCTCATTCTTATATAGGTATTTTAATGAAAACAAGGATAATCTTAGAATGTAATTGTGCGCCCTGAGAATGTTTTGTGGTAAGATAATGGCGTTTAATAACTTCGTATTCTTACCACCGTATTACTCAATACTGAGTCATGTGCGTAGTTCTTAATAGTTACTTAATTTTAATAGCAATCTATTCTTAAGCTTTATAACCCTAATTAACATACCTGTACATAAGAAAGCTCCTTTCTTTCTTAATTTTACTAGCTGTTGCTCGTGACTTCATCCTCGTGAAATTAAAAAGTAATAAAATATGTAGCCTATGTTGCTCACAGATAAATTACCTTCTTTCTTCCTAATAGGGAAAGAATTTTGAAATTTTTTTGAGTTATTTCAATACATTCAAAAATACAAAATTACAAATCTTTCCACTTTATAGTATTTGTATACATTAACCTCTGTATTTAATTTATCCCTTGATTCAGTTCCTGCTTTTATCTTATTTTGTAAGACATGAAACGAAAAATAATACACGTGTATATGTTAAATGATTTTGTTTTAAACAAATATTAATTATTCACTCCGGCAACACAAGACTAATAAAAGATTTTAATTTATGTAACCGGATCTGTTGATTCGTGTTATCCTTTCACTAATTGTGATACGAAAATACATAAAATGCTACCCGTTTCGAATATTAGTGTTATATAAATATTTATTATTTTAATATTATTAAGACAAATCAATACTTAACACAATGAAATAGTTTAAATATAACGATGTCAATTTAAAGACGATAACATGACTAACGTTGTCAATTTAACGACGTTTTTAATATATAAAATTAAGAAAATAAGGAGATGCCTTTATGTATTGTATCGGTATTAGATGTTGTTCGCGACTTCGCCCACGTAAAATTAATAATAATATAAAACAGAGCCTATATTACTCACAGATAAATTACCTTTGTAATCATACTAATATTATAAATGCGAAAGTATAGATGGATGGATGTATGTTAGAGTTTGTAGCCTAAACGGATAAACGGATTTCCATGAAATTTGGTATAGATGTAGAGGATATACTGAAAGAACATATAGGGTACTTACTTTTGTTTTGTATTAATTCCAAGAGGATGGAGACGCGGGCGAAAGCTAGAGGTGAAATAATTTTGAAGTTCGGCTAAGTAGTTTTTGCGTCAAGTCTTTTTAGTCAATTGTAATCGCATTTAAGGAAGTCAAGTCATCAAAATTGGTCTTCGAATATCTGCAGGTTGTTTATAGCAGTGATATCGTTGTTCGAGTTATTTGACGTCAATAGTGAGTCGATTACATTTGCCCTGCCAACGCAACGGTCGCGGGATGTAAACTAACCTAATTGTAAATGCGCTAGGTAACATTTATCGACACGTTACGTGCCGTATTTACAATTAGACTTGCAAATAACGGTATGGCGCGGAATGCGTTTTACGTTATAACGTTTTATAATGGAACTGCTCGTTTTTATACATTACGTTTCGCGAACTTGATACAACCATTGTCTTGAAAATACTGTCAGAAATAACCCCGGACTTTCATTACCATTATGTTAAGATCTATTAGTATATTACAATGGAGATACTGGAAGGTTTAAAAAGTTATTTTTGTGCGAAAACTCCGTAGTGGAAAATCAAAATGTTGAACACATGAGGGGTATTAATCCCCGGTTTTGTAAATTGTCTGATAAAAATCGAACGTTTAAAATATACGATGTAAATATCGGATTTAATTACCTTACATTGACATCATTTTTAAGCTATCTGAGCCTCTATCAGCCAGTGGTAGAATAGGTCCTTAATTTTTTTGAAATTGTAGAAAACGTTACATACAATTACACGAAGAAATGATACGACCTTCTTGATTTATTTTCTTAAGTTGCTCAGTGTATCATTGATTTGTAGATCATTAATGATTTAAGTAAGGTGTATTATTATGGACCGGTATCATTAGTGTTTCAAGTACTCATTGATTTTGTTGATTGTACATCATTGGGCAGCAAGTCTCGGCCACACGCATTGCATGAGCACGCACAAACTGCTCGGACTGGGGCAATGCATTCGACTTTTGTTTCCTATACTATAAATACCTCACTTCACAGCAGATTTCCACGCCACAGCGCGGTGTGCGTCCGCGCTTAATTTCCACGCTAAAGGTGAGTGTTCACTGTTACCATACGTGAATGCTACTAGAAAATTTTATCATTTAAAATTAGAGTGTTTCGGAGCTATGATAGTGGTATGATATTTTTTTATACTCATTAGTGTAGTTACATAACTCTTGTAGTGAAGCATTAGTAATGACTTGATTGAATTAGGATTTAAAATCTGAATCATTAATAAAGTGGAGTATACTTTAACTATGACTTGCTGGAACACTAGCGGCTTTTAGGTATTTACCTTACTCACTTATTTAATTAATATCCTAACCTACAATTCTCTTCGCAATTTTCTTCACTATCTATACACCCTAACACTGTTAAACTGTTAGTACTGAAAATACATTTACGTTACAAGATGTTCGATTTAAACGCTTTAATGGAGTTGAAAAAATAACACTACGCGTACAATGGTAAAACATTCCCATTTATGTACTGTTACATGTGGTCTGATTGTTACACGCACAAACAATATGGTTACTGCAGCTTTTGTACCATTTGAAAAGCGACGAGTTAAATAAATATTGTAATGTTAGAGGCAACATAAGTTTGTTGAAATGTGTAGAAAGATAATGCGTAGGAATAAAGAAATTATTAGATGAGTCTAGACAAAATTGCATTGACCAGATTGGCGGGGTAATTGAAGGTCATACGCACCAGGATCTGCTGACTGTTTCATCCCAAATCGGTGCGATTTCTAGCATCAGGACACTTGGTTTCTATACCTTCACCGTGTTCCGGATCCGGATCAGACTGAGTTTAAAGCAATTGGGTGCCCGTCAATGTTTTCCAATAAGAAGATTCGAAATCTCGTTCTTCACGGGGTCTCACATGAATTAAGAAGTAAGAAATGAACTTAATAAAAACAGCAGGTAGCCAATTTATTGGTAATTTATTGTGAACGAGGCAATTACGCGGTTGAATGGTGACGTCATTAGACCGTGGTCCCGACCGGAGGCAATGAGTCGGTCGTCCGGCCGCGGACATCCTCTCCCGCGCCAAACAAAAACAACGTGAGAAAATTTGACTGTTTGAAATAACACAACAATGATGTTATTTATACTTAATCAAGCGTAGGCGTGCTCTAGATAGTGAACTAGTTGGCTTGTTAACAAACATCCCACACTCAAACTTTGCAAAAGTAAAACTAAAGATTGGATGATAAGTTTACGCAGAAGATAACCTAAATGAAAGAATTGTGAAGTCATCCCAAACCATAGAACAACTGCACCACGCACTGTTTTCCTGAGAAGTTTAAATTATATCATATCTTCCAGAAATTTAAACAACTTAATTTCTATAGAACTGTCTAGGTTTAGTTTTGTTTTTATTTAAGCTGTATCTGCTCCTACTTACAAAAGTGAGCAACTTCGTTTGTTTCCTACTTAGTTAGATCTAAACACCAACACGAATCCAAACTACAATTAGCACGCAACTTAATGTAAATATTTGTTCTCGAGCACTTAATCATAGTAAAAATCTTTTATAGTGCTCAACCACGCTGTCGAATTAGATAAGTCCAGCTTATTACTGTTACTTTGACTAATGTTCTGTTAAAACGGACATTTAGAAAGGGTGTAGCGTTACACAATGTAAACAAAGTAACGTCGGACGCAACAATACTGCGCTCCCAGATGTTACGCGTACGCACACAGCTGCCATATTTAGAGTTCGACATCATTAATTGTTTCGTCAATCTGTACTAAATGTATGAAAATCATACTAATATTATAAATGCGAAAGTTTAGATGGATGGATGGATGTTTGTTAGAGTTTGTAGCCTAAACGGCTGAACGGATTTCAATGAAATTTGGTATACATGTAAAGGATAGTCTGGAAGAACACATAGGCTACTTACTTTTGTTTTTTTTTTTAATTTCACGCGGACGGAGTCGCGGGCGAAAGCTAGTACAAAATATTTCAAAGTGAAATTAGCTAAAAATATTTAATCACAAGTTAAGTTTTAGCAGCGACATTAAGTTTTGATTAACATAATTATTACTCTAACAAAATATTCTTATATATGATAACCAATAAAAGTCTCTTAATGTGATAGGAATATTTACATAACTGTATTAAATCACTTTCGATGAATTAGCAGAACATTTGAATCAATCGAGAGTTTGAATATGTTAATAAACTCTGTTACTGTCAATGCTGTTACGTGAATTAAGATGTCAAAATCACCAAGTTAACCTAACAGTTTGCCAATTTTTTTGTATATTTTTAATTATGGTTAAAGCTTGTAAAAACAATGCAAACGTGAGTTCATTGCCATAATTAAAAATGTTTTAAATTACTGTAACTAATTAATGTTTCGCGAGTTATTTTTAACATAATCGATAAAGAATAAAATCAAAACGATAACAATGAAATCGATGTCAGCGGCAACGTATTTTAGCATCTGTCGGTAGCAGCCGCTGGTGACATGTGCGAGTAAAACAAAACCTACCCCTCATGCTCGAGGGGCGAAGGGCGAGATTTCCTCTGCCAGGTGAGAGGCAACACATATGTTGCCACGTGTGGGGAACCCCCCTACAGGTGTCCGCCGCATGAATGAAGTCTTTGTTGCCGCATCCATTGACAACTGCGAGCCATTTGGCGGGAAAAAATTGCCGCGAAAAATTTGGCGGGACAATTTTTAGTTATAATTAATTTTATCATATTCCTCAAGTAATTACAGCTCTATACTAATCTTTAGATTTTATTAAGATTGTCTTAATAAAATTTTAATACATCTAATGCTGGATGGATGTTGAAAGTATCTCAAAAACTTCTAAAGAATGTAAATGAAATTTGCCATCAGTAGCACATAATCAGGAAGAATTGCATAGACTATTCATTTCATACCTTTAATTTGGCGCATAAGAATTTGTGACCAAACACTGGTTTTCTTATTATATTAACCGGTTGTTTAAGTGTTAATTAAAAATTAAATCATCTACACTTAAACATCTAAGTACATCCTTGTCCCCGTTGTAATTGATTGTAAATACCGGAAATCATAATCATCATCAATCATAATATTTCCCGGAGAAAGTACCGTTTACGTGCAAATAAGTTCCCAATCTTTTATTACTTCAGTGAAAATATTGTAAACTCGATAGACATTTTAAGAAACTATAACAAAACAATATTCACATATGAGTGTTCATAGTTCAGTTGACTAAACATTCGCGGTGTCCCCTCATAATAAAATTTATTCCCATGATTAAGATTCCCCAAGGAACTCCGTAGTTCCCCTAAACAGGTGGTCCCTGATTAAGGTCAAGAAAGTCCCAGTGCAATGGGTCAATGGCTACGTCTACAAAGTTCCGCACTCGACAGACCATGGATGACCGTTGCCTTAGAAAAAATATGCATATTAATACAATCTTCTACTAATCATTTAATGATGTAACGGAAATTTAAAGAATTCTCTCACGCCTATAACTTGCAGGGTTATCATTAAGCTTGGTTCTAGCCGACTTCGGAATTTTAGAGATACCTACATCTCTGGAACAGATTTATCAGACAACATGTAGGTCTGTTTTCAGGATTTATCTCTGTTTCATCACGGCATTATGGATGTTATGGTTTACAGAATACGTTGTTAATACATTAGCCCCTTAGCGGTCAAATTAATTCAATGTGTCTATTAAATTTTCTTTACAAAAAAAATCATTGTGAACATTGAGAGAACAATCGCGTCATACTCGTAGTTCTTACAGTACACAAGTTTACCTAGAACATATCCCGCGAAGGCGACGTTCATAATAGCTGTTGAAGCAGGACATCGCAGTAACTACTTCCTCATTAGCCCGCTTCCGGTTGCCCGGACACTCAATGTTCACCCCACATCATTACAATTAATATAGACTGAGAAATGTATGGATTGTCTCTCATATGTTTAAAAAAAATATTGTGCTGTCTTAAATTAAGTGGTAACTACACTTGAGTGGTGACACAATAGTAATACCCACAAGTAATAGAGCCTATAAGACACGTGAATTAAAAAAAAAACTATAAATAAATTCTTTTATACTACGTAAACAAATATAAGCGTTTACATGCCTTTTATTTAAACGAAACCGTGGGTCCATAGTAAAGGGTTAAAATATAACAATAGCAATCGTCTATCAGATATATAAGTCAAATTAACGAGAGGAAAGATTCATACAATAAGCTCATAAACTAAGATAAGAACTATAACAGAAGCTTAATGTGGGCGCTGCGAAATATCGCAATTGACCCCGATAGATCAGTGGTAATAGCTTGTATCTTGCCTAGTAAGGACCTCAGTTCGTGACCACTTCCCCCGCGCCAGTTGCCCGACGACGACTAATTGACGGCCGAGACGCCTTCGCGTAATCGGACCTCATTTGTGGAAATTATACGATGATTGAATGTTTATAAGTCACGTGACACGCCAATTAATAAGCCATTTGAAATTAAACAGTTTATGTATTCTCTTAATAATAAAAAAATTATAAAACGATACATCTTTACGTTTTTTAAACGTTGCTTTACTGAAGAGAAGTATAAAAATTAAGCAACCGTCACGTTTCACAAGATGTTTTCCACAGGTGCTATTAAAACGATATCATATAGAACATCACCGGTCAAAGAAAATCTGTCGACCGTCCCGTGCCTAAGCACCATGAATCCTGCCATTCCCGCACCAACTCTCGGCGGTCATTCACCAAAAAGTACCGGAGCGTATCGGAGGTGTATGAATAAAAAAGGTGTGGCGAGGAATCACGGTGTGTAGACACCCTTTAGTCAAAGAAAATGATTCGCATAACGACCAGAGAGTTGTTAAGACGTTGGGGAAGGAACTCTGGTGTGTGCCCACCCTAACAGGATGTCTTAGTCGACTGATTGCTGCAATCAAGTTCGATTATCATAATATCTTAGTGGGCATAATGTCCACTATTATAACGCATTTAGTACCTACCATTCAAAGGATAATTCATTCTATGAAGATACTTTTACTTTTTATAAGAGTCGGCACTTTTAATTTAAAAATCATTTTGTGTCGTAAAGGAAGAATCAGAATTTTTTAAGATAAAACTAATGACTATAAACGGTAATGTTTACTCATCTTTTCGAAGTAAACAAGATAATATAATCTATAGCAGTGAAGATAATTTTGCAAATAAAAGGCACAAACTATTTACGTATTGTTCTGTAGAATGATATTTCACGACATTGCTCTTTGATGTTAAATTAAAGACTAGATTGTGGACAATTAAAACACAAATTACATTTAATGTTAACTTAAAATGTGCAATAATATCAAATCATTATCTCAATAAGGTGCGTAGATTATAACGCAGACCGGGTATGGTTTATCTGGGTATTATCTGTGCAGGGAGCCAGCGCGGATCGTTGGCGCGTAATTACGTTCAGAAACCCAACGCAACGCCTACCGTTTGGGTATGTAAAATGACAATCAACATTCAATTGCAAGTATTAAAAGTACGTTATCATTTCTATTTTAATAATGGTAATAAAATCAAGCAAAACTTAAAAAAAAACATGTATTTTTAAGGAATTAATCACTTGGTAATTGTATTTATGCCTGGTGATAATTCAATAACAAAAAAAGAGTACATATTTATGAAGAATATTGCAAAAAAAATATTCGCATGTATTGATGATTACAATAGCAAATAGTTTATTGCATTTGAAATTACTATTATTAGTGGTTGTAGAAAACATGACGCTTTGCTCGTAAACGTTGTCTGTTTTGTCTTTAGTCGTGTTTGTTTATTGCAGCCAATACCCGTCATTATAATCGCATTTGGCAGTGAAGCAACCGACGCAAGAAACCCAGCCATTGTGCCGGACATTGCAAGCGATCTGCGATTGCAACAGATAGAAAGGAAGTTTGTTATAGACAACATAGAGTTGCGGTAACACTAGATACTCGTATAAATACCAACTTAAAATTTGATAGCCTAATAAAATGTTGTTCTAAAACCACAAATGGTTAGCTTCACGCACCTGTGTATTTCTTGTTTCGTATAGAACAGAATTTGTAGAATTAACTTATTGCTGTAAAATTACTTTACTAATAATTAAACATTAAATATATCTTTGTGAAAATGATAAATAAGGTCACAAAAACGCACTAATAAATAAATCATTTAAACTGAGGTGAAATTGAAAGTTTTTTTATATAAACTAAAGCGAATATTAAAATAAACAAATGACATTTGTAGATATTTTTATTTTTTATTCATTTCTACTTTTAACAATAGCATTATCATAAACACATGTATTTACATAGCAATTTACACAACTCTTCCGTCGATGACAGCGATGTCAATTTCTTTCTTCACTTTCCTCTGAATGTAATTCTTGAAATCTCTTTGCAATTGTTTAAGAATGATCACGCCTAATGATAATAACACAACCACGACGATCACCACAATTACATCATACAAAATTAATTTCTCTAACATTATAGTTGTTTTATATATCCGATGTTGTTCAGCACAATATCGTTGCGAAACTACTGTTTACTGATGAGCGTATGCACAAAATGTAGAACACCAATTAAACGTGTCAATTTTCGTTGACGTTAGTGTTTAAAATTATAGAAAAGTCTTTGTTTGCTTGAACGTTATAATGTGATAGCATTTACTTGCGACTTCATTTGCGCGGAATCTAAAAAGGTAGTTTTTTGTGTTCAAAATGTATATAGTATGTACATACAAAATACAAATCTTTTATCTATAAATAATAGTGTGTCTTTCGGTTACTATTCACATTTTTAAAACATAATCGATTTCATAGCCTTATTAATGACATTGTTAGCTAATGTTAAATTTGCAATAATTTAACAACTGAAGTACCCATACAAATGTTTTATGCATACTAAATTATAGTTATCAAGGCACGTTAAGGTTGGAAACCAGTTTTCGAAGTCACCGCTGACTGTTGGTCAGCACTTTGGGAATGCAATAAGAATAAAATAAATGAGCTAAAAAGCGGCCCCGAGACTGTAAGTGGAAACAAAAGCCTTTGTTGGGTTCCACGTACGAGCCTCGGCTTCGCAGTGTAGGGTTACTATTCTATAACTAATCGAAACGCTCATTGTTTACAGAAATCTGATTAGGTCTCTTTTTATGCAAAGGCCATTGGTTTTCAGACTCTCGTCGCTATAAAAATATTCACGGCATACAGCGAATTTAAGTTTAAATAAACAAAAATCTCGGTTTATAACCTTTATAATTTAAGAAGGGGTTAACTTTAGTACACAGCAGTAACTAACAAACTCCAAAATAAACCACGATAACGTTTTTACTCTTGGTATCCTTCCAATATTACATTATGTTTCGCCATATATGGTAGTGGTTTCGGATCGTATTGAAGTTGTCTTATATACGACCTATGCGGAGGTCACTGCACCAATGTCAGGCGAGTAGTTGACCATTAATGTCGTATGATTGTCGAGGATACTTCCTCGTATATAAATTCCATACAAGAGACTATTTTACATTTCGCAACTGTAGGAATGGCTACCAATTGTAAAAATATCAGCTACTTACTACCTATTACTATAGCTTACTACTTATTACCTATAAGTTAGAATGCTGATAATTGTTTTTAAAGGTTAGAAATTATTAAAGTTTTTTGTACGCTGCCTTGAATGCATGTAGAAATAAGTCAAAATGATGTTTGCTAGAATGCGTTCAAATCGATTATATTCTATGAGTACATAGATACAGACGTAATAAAAGAGCAAGAGAGATAAAGTGAGCAATTAGTGGTAATCGTTGCGCGACACAAACAGCTGTTATATTGCAATAAAGCGATGAATGGAGCTGCGCCGAGGACGCTGGCGCCTCGCGGGTTATCGTAGGTCAGCCGCCGAGACGCTAGGCCGGGGACAATCCACATCTTATCGATATGACCATAAACTATCCAAGGAATTTATTAGTATCGATTGTTTATGGTCATACTTCAAAATTCCTGTCTATGACTGTAATGTTGTAAAGACTACAAAATGTTACTATTCTAAGTTGTCTAATTAACTGAGATACTGTCCTAAAATATAGCTACATAACGTAAACATACAAATGTACACATGAGATGTTGATGATCGGATTTCATTCATTCATATTTTGTTAATTTGACAAGTATCTCTGTTAGATATATACTAATTATTTTGTTACATTTTTTATCGACAAATTAGCATTAAGATAAGAACATCTCTACTATGAATTGTCTCAAATTCTAATAATGAAGACTTATATAAAATTAACAATATGTGGTATATCATTCATAATTGTAAACATATTATCTTTGTTTATTGACTTGAAACTTGACTTCCAAAGATTACATATGGGAGTACATTCTAGAAAATCGATTTTATAAATTATATACCAGTGGGTTTTTCTATAGCCGATGTCATATTTTTCTTATAGAAAATACGTTTAAGTGTGTAACGCTAATGGGAACTGGTGTTGATACGAATATTATGGGTTCTCCGTACGTATTTGTTATTCAAACGCGCAATACGATCTTGACGGCATAACATAAACTTGAGGAGCGTATTGTATGCAGTCAGGGCAGGCAATAAGCGATGTGTTGCCAGTGTCACGTTACAGTCGCGGGTCAAGTCGCGGCGCCATCGCTGGCCGCACAGAATGTAACACGACGCCACATATTAAATCTGACCACAGACAAAAGAAGGTTTTAATTGTCTAATACTGGCAGTTGAGAAATTTAAGCGCTTATTGTTGTTTGTTTTTTTTTAATCATTCGAAAAATTAAATAAAACGTGCCTTCCGTTGGAAATTGTCTGCAATAGGGCCTTAGTTTTCTCATTTCAATCCAATATTATAAGGAATGATTCAGTGTGGCTGTGGGCCTGCACCAGGGATCGGCTTTAAGCCCTTATCTGTTCCTCCTGGTTATCGACGCGTTAACCGTGGAGATCCAGGAGGAAGCACCCTGGTGTATGCTGTTCGCCGACGATATTGTTCTTGTTGGGGAAGATGCGCTTGAGGTCCAGAGCAGACTGGAGAGATGGCGGGATAAACTGGAGACAGCCGGACTAAAGATAAGTAGAGCAAAAACGGAGCAGTTATTCTGTGACTTCGGGGGCTTATCCAGTTTTATCCCGATTGCCTTAGATAGCGCTTATCTCCCAGTTTGCTCCGACTTCCGGTACCTCGGCTCATTAATCCAAAGCGACGGCTACATTGACCGTGACGTGACAAATAGAATAAAAGCGGGATGGATGAAATGGCGACAGGTCACAGGAGTAATATGCGACCCTCAAATTCCACTTAAATTAAAGGGGAAAATTTACAAGGCCGTCGTAAGACCTGTCATGATGTATGGTTCTGAATGTTGGGCAGTAAAAGGGACGGATGAAAGAAAACTACATGTGACAGAAATGCGAATGTTAAGATGGATGTGTGGGGTAACACGAATGGATAAGATACGAAATGAGTATATTAGAGGAAGTTTGAGAGTAGCCCCCATAGTAGAGAAGGTTAGGAGTAAAAGGTTAGCATGGTATGGGCATGTTATGAGGAGGGATGAATCGCATGTTACAAGGAGAACGTTAGTTATGAGTGTGGAAGGGTACATCGGTAGAGGTAGACCTAGAAAGAGATGGATGGATTGTGTAAAAGGTGACATGATCAAAAAGGGAGTGATGACTGAGATGACGTATGATAGAGTTATGTGGAGGACAAAAACCTGTCGCGCCGACCCTACGGGAGTAGGATAAGGAGATGATGATGATGATGATGATGATGATGATTTGTATTTTTATATTGAAATAACAACTAGGTTGATTTAGAAAATTCTTTCAGAATAAGAAAGGTAACACTGAGTAACATAGGCATTGTTGATGACATTTTTGTTTTAAATCCACGCGGTCGACGTCGCGAGTAAAAGCTAGTGTTTTATAATTTCGTTCTGTATTACCGTGTAATTCTCGCGATGAAAGTATGTCAAACCACCGGCAGTCAAATTTACATTACAATAGTTATAAAATAAATCGTTCTTATGGCATTTGAATGTCTCTAGGTATCGCAACAACCGCCTGCGAGCGAGCTTAGCCCCATGTATACTGAACATTGAGGGCTTGAAACTAGTACTTAGTGTCAAGAGAGACTGCAATGACCAACAGCTGGTTTAACATACATTTACATAATGTACAATACCCCATTTATGTATTCCTGATCTTGAGTTAATACTAGGAAATGCTCCTAACTTACGTATTGATGGTTATCCGCCACATTGTTAGTTTTAAAGCCAGGTGCTTGCAGCAGCGAAATGAGATAAAGTCAGTTATATTTTCTAGTCTTTTGACGTACTGTGCTTTCATCAATAAGACAATAAAAGATCAAAATTTTTCACTTCTTGTTTAATTTTTCTGTAGTTCTTTGTCCACTATTGGACATAGCCCTTCCACAATACCTTCCAATATAGTTGACGCAAGCCAATTAATTGAATTTCAACCTTTTAAAAACGATACTTAATCAATGTAGTACCTACTACAAGTCTAATCCACTGGTAGACCATAGAATTATATTGCGCAAACTTCGCTTCAGCCGGGAATCGAACCGCTATTAAAGTGTCAAGTTGTACTTAATGATTGTAACTGTGCGTTTAAGTTGGCGACAGCAACTGTAAGAGTACAGCGGTCAGCGGAAAAGATAGCGGGTCAAGTTCCCACAGCCGCTGGCGCCGCAGCAGCTACGCACCTGTGTATTATACTATTCAAAATTTATTGCGGCTCGTGGTTAGTTCCGAGCTCAAGTTTTTACAGCTAGGTGTCAAGAAAGCTCAATGCGTGTGGAGCAAAGCTGGCACAGGGCTGTCCCACGTATCGCTGTTATCTAAAACTGTATTGCGTGGAACTGCTATATAATTTGAATAGTATTGTACCTATTTCTGTAAACGCCTTTCCTATAATGCTTACGCGTCTGTAGCGTTTAGTCGTACACGTGCCACAACTTTGTATTACTATGTCATCACTATATTTTATATCACACAAGGGATAGCTGTTAGGATGAATATTAATGTTTAAGTAATATTTTAAATAGATAATTAAACACTGTAACGTAACTAGACAGAAGCAAGTGTGGCTTGGTAGATTTTAAGTTATATTACAATTTTCATTAATTACAATCCTTACACATAGTTGAAAATTTCGCAATTTAATAAATGAAGACGAGCTTTTCAAGGAAGGCGATGCAGCGACGGTAGACATGCGAACCGCAGTCGCCAACCCTAAGTCAGCCACCGCCACCGCTACTCGTGCCAATTGCCTCATTTTTCTTCAACGTGCACTTCAAATATGATACGGTACACCACTCGATAAATAGCGCTGTACAATCATCTGATTACAAATTAAGTAATCAAAAAGAAACACGTAATTTTTACCTTAAAAGTAACACAAAGATTAACTATAAAACGTCTACAAGATTATAAATAAACCAAAACAAAGATTCAATCTACGTTGATTAAATGTGAGGTCTAATTGACGGCGAGGATAATGCGACTGAGACGGTCGGCGGTCAAGTAGGGCGCGCAGCGACCGACGCGGTACGACCTACAAACAAATTGTTTACTTATACGAGTGCACGTGTTCGCACAGATAATGTATTTAGCAAAATTGTGTTTTTGTGTCTAAATGCTTTAGAATTTAGATTACTTTACAGTTATCTACATCTATACTAATATTATAAAGGGGAAAGATTCGTATTTTTATATGTATGAGCTGTTGCCCGCGACTTCGGCCGCGTGGTATTAGAAAACATACAAACTATATAAATTACAAAAAGTTACGTATCCCTCGGGAACCGGACATTTCTCGGGAATGAAGCTTATCCCATGTGTACTCCAGACTTTGTTTTATATCTGTGCCAAATTTCAATAAGATGTGTTGAACCGTTGCAGAATGATCGAGTTAACATTAAAAAACTAAATTAATGAATCCCACGGGAATTGTAACTATTCTCGGGATAAAAAGTAGCCTATGTGTTCTTCCAGACTATGCTCTAAACCTGTGCCAAATTTCATAGAGATCCGTTCAGCCGTTTAGGCTACAACTGCTAACAAACATCCATCCATCCATCCATCCATCTATCCATCCATCCATCCATCCATCCATCCATCCATCCATCCATCCATCCATCCATCCATCCATCTAAACTTTCGCATTTATAATATTAGTAAGAAGTAAGACTGTAATAACTATTTACTAACTACTGTATCTTTAAAAAACCTTTCACCATTAGAAAGCTACGTTATCGCCGAAAAACATAGGTTATATTTTTGACCGACTTCCCAAAAGAAGGAGGTATTCAATTCGACGGTATATTTTTTTTTTTTTTTTTTTTTTTTTTTTTTTTTTTT